>NC_091744.1:58426916-58776082 GCF_043380555.1 Nothobranchius furzeri | reverse complement strand
TCTGGGCTTGACGGAACCTGTGACACGGTCAAAATGGCGGTGGTGCCCACCTCCCATTTTAACTCAAAAACGTATATTTGGAGTCTATGGACACTCATTGTCCATATATATGTATGTCGATGATCTCCTGTCCTATTTTTTGGAAATGGACATATGGTCACCTTAGTTTACAAGATGAAACGTGACTAAATGATGTGTGTTATAAATACTGGCTGTGTTACCTAAATATAGATTCAGAAAGAAAGTTAATTTTTATATTCATTTGTCATACCTTCAGTCACTTTCAAGGATAATCTCATTTTGTTGCACAAAGCTGGATTGAAAATTTCCCCCCAAAAAACGATGGCTGTGAGGCAATAATTTAGATCACCTATATGATCTTTATTACCTTAGTGCAATCATTCCAGGCAAAATAAAGACTCCACCCATCCTCTTCTGATTGATGGATAGATAGTCATGCTGGAGAAGTAGTCGTTCATCGACAGACCAGACTTCCTTCATCGTGGGTTCTCCTGCCAGCTTCTATGAGGGAATCTTGAGGTCTCCTGGCCATCATGGAAATTTCTCATTTGCTCCTCAAGTACACATTTGCAAAATACGAACTTCTCATCTAATTTAGTATTTTTTTTATCTTTTTTTCGTACACAGTTGCTTTTACAAATACAGTATGTTTTATTTTTGTTGTGATTCTCCAAGTGAAATCCTTCCTTCTATATTCATTGTATGATAACCATGTTCTGATGTAAAAGAAAACAGGTTTATACATTTTTTAAGTTTGTGATTCTAATGTTGCCCTATTTGTCTCAACTATATTATATATTACTATATCATTTAATCTATCTTTTGAACACTATTTTTATAATTGTATTTCACGGTTTGGTTTTTCTAATGCTGTTCTTTTTTTTACATCATTGTATTTTGTATCTTTGTTCATCACTCTTATCAACTGTCATGCTGTTTTAAAATGTGTTACAGAAATAAACTTGGCATGGTATAGTATATAGTTTTTTTAAAAGTAGTTAATAATTGTGAAAACACAGACAGTATTTTGTGGTTGTTAAAAAATCTAAACTTTAGTTTAGACTACATGGCAACCCACAAAAACTGAAGCTGCAACAACCAAATCTGACCACATGATGTCACTGTTACTCAATTCTTACATAGTTTACCTTTAAATAGGCTACAAGTTGTTCAGAATGCTGCTGCTAGGTTCCTGACCTGCAATAACTATCGTAGCCACATTACTCCTGTGCTGGGGCAGCTTCAATTGCTTCTGGTGCTCTTTAGGGTGCATTTCAACGTCCTGATCTTCACATTGAAGGCACTCAACAGCCTGGCATCCTGTTATTTGGCTGAGTTGCTCACCCCTTAGGTTCTCGTGTGTACACAGAGGTCTACTGATGTGCTGCTGCTCGCCACACCACAGATATGAATTGCAGGTTTTGGCCCAAGTTAGTAAAGTTAGTTTAAGTCCTCGATCAGATATGTGGTTGTTGTAGTGTCATTATTACATAGCAGTAGCTCAGGGAACGTGGGCCCCAGAGGCGAAAGGCTATGCTTAATGTTTAAGATTTTACTTAAGATGAACTTCTGGAGTTCAGTGAACAGCAGGCGAAGTCTGAAATTCACAAAAGACTTTTACTATTCAAGTAAATGTCTTCAGTAGTTTTGCCTTAAACTTTGCTGATTGACTCAGTGTGCTGCCAGCTTCTATTCAAGAAAGAATCATTGTTATTGATGCAAGCCTTATCTGTGGCAGTCAAAGAGCAGTCAATAGAGCTACTTGGTTTTGACATTTGCTTTATGAAGCTCCTTAGTGCCATGGCCACAAGCCCTATCAGGATGTGGCTCTATTGACATTTGTCAATGGGGAAACCAGCATGCAGAGCAGAAGGGCTGAACCAGACTAATAGTTGCTTCCTGTTGAAACATTTTATCGCTCTCCTATTCTACTGGTTTGCTGTTTACCACAGAATGGGTTGAGTTGGGGATTTATCCAGATCCATTGGCTCACAATCACCCACACAGAAACCTGGATGTGATGGAGCATTAGTGCATGATCAACATCCATAACAAATTTCCTGTCATGCTCAGTCTCATTCCAGCTACTAAACACGGAGTGGGAAAGATTATCATAGAGGCAGGACGTCAGCATTACAGAGCGTCATCCAGAGTGATTCAGACATGATGATAAAACATTTTTTCCCCCTCCTAGTATCTAAAATTGTGCTTCGAAATGATGAAACATGTAGTGAATTAACTTTGCCTCCTCCTCTGAACCGTGATTCAATCTTCACATCTTCTTTTAATACCTCTTCTATCTGCCAGGTGATCAAGCTGGCATTTGAACAAAACAGCTAACAGAAAATGTAAAGTTATAATCTGTAGTGTCAACTGGCATTGGGATGTTAGAGAAGAACACTGGCCACTCTATCTGTGGATGTTATTATCACCAAGGTGAGGGGTGCCCTAAATAAACATTGTTCACTCAAATGTAGCAAACCATGTTTTTTATTGTGTGGAAGGTAAAAGTTGTAAAAACTTGTTTCTCATGCCCAGCTAAAAGTTGATGTAACCCAGAAGCTAGAACCTTAATGAGGTATTAACTAATTGGCTTACTAATATGATCCATCCTCAATTTAGATAAAATATAAAATATAAATTAAGGAAATTAACAATACTAATTAATAGATATCTAATTAACTAATAGATAATTTCATAATGAATTATTGGAAGGGTGAATAACTAAAATAACGAGTTTAATATTAAACATCGGTTAAAACAAGAATCTTGAACATCACTAACAGAAACAGAAGAGGAAAGCTGTATACTATTGGTCCAGGTGGGAATCTGAAATTTCATTGGCTGAGAGAAATAAGTCCTGCCTCCGCGAAATAAAACCGTGCGACGCAGCTGAGCGAGAGGAGAGACAAACGGCTGTGCAGCACGCAGATACAGAAAGCAAAGACTGAGCGGTTAGAGAGAGAGAGAGAGAGAAAAAAAAAAACAACGGTCGAGGCCGTGAAGAACCCTGATTTGGGTGCCGCATAGATAGAGGGAGAGGCGGACTTGACTCCTTCTAATAAGAGCTAGGAACTTGGAACCAACGCGGTGAGTAAAGAAAAAAGAAGAGAAAAAGCTAACGATGCAACTTAAAAAAAAAAAAGGAAACTTAAATAGCTTATCAAATTAATTCCATTCTTATAGATTTGTGTGGAGACGACAGAGTGAACCAATCCTCTGTAGGAGGGAACCGTTGGAGCGCGTTGGTGAGTGAATGAGATTAAATTCAGTAAATTATTAAATTCAAAAAGCTAATTACAGCAACCGAGGTGACAGCAGTGGGCTGCTAGACGTTAGATCCCAGGAGTTAACATCTCAAACTACCAGTTAACGGTGGTAGGGCATATAGGAGTTAACGGCTCAAACCGCCAGTTAACGGCGGTACGGCATATGGGATTCCCAGGAGTTAACGGCTCAAACCGCCAGTTAATGGTGGTACGGCCTAGATGTACAAGGTCCTCAGGGGCGTTATAGCTAACGCCATAGAATTAGCAATGCGTCCCTTAACCAAACATTTAATAATAAAAAAAATAGATAAATAAAAATAAATAAAAGCTAACTGATTAGGGAGGAATTATTTTACAAAGGTGGACCAAAGGACCAGAATTTATATTTTGTTGAATTTTGTTATAGAACATTTTATTTATTTATTTATTTATTTATTTATTTATTGTGTTACAGATATACAAGGTGTCACAATGCTGTATAGAAACACAACTAAATGTATCCTTGTTGTCATGAATGTATTTCTTGTTGAATAGTGTAGAGTAATAGAATCTAACTGAGCCTATTGAGCTGAACAATTGTTGTCATATGTAATTATATTTCCAGAGCTACTGAGAATTATTTTAATAGACAATCAAATTGATGTTATGTTAGTTGAACTGTGAACCCAAACATGATTGGCTATGCCAATAGAGTGAAGCATTTGTTTAAGTCTGTAAGACTTTATGCTGTGATGTGACGAGAAGGGTCGATGCCAACTTGCTAACAGTCCTGTTGTTTACAGGCTGGGTTTTTTTTTTCCTTGGGTTTGATCCCGACTCCTATGATCACTCACTTGGAACGAGAACTGGATTTCTTCCTGACGAGGGAGATGGCGAGCCTTAACCACTGAACGAACCAGGACATCTCAAGTAACTGAAGAGCAGACTGCTCTCTTCTGTGAACAATCTCAACGGTGTGGTAGGAAAAAATCGCACCACCGGACTCTGACTTTCACCCCAAGCGTGGGGATTTGACTTGACGCCGGCTGACTTGTGACTCATATGATCAAATCTCATACCGACCATTTTACTATTGTCGATTGTTTTCATCTGTTTTTATGTGTTATCTTTATGTGTTATATTTCCCATTATTATTAAAATTTTGTATATAAACCGTTTCATGCTATACCCGTGACTCCAGTCATTCTTAAACAACCTCCAATTCTCCCCGAACCTAATTATTGGCCCATTTGTTTATTTTTTCTTTTAATTATCTTATTGTATCCTGTAATCCGGTTACATAAAACTTGGCGAGCCAGCCAGGAGAATTGTAGAGTTGTTACCTTAGCTAACCATTGACTGACATCATAAGAGTGCCTGGAGGTCACAGTGGTTTGCCATTTTGGCATTATTGGTACTTTTGAGTGTTTTAAAATGGAAGTTGTGAAAACAGAAAAGGTCAAAGTTTCAAATGCTGTTTTAATCAGTGGGTTAACTGATACAGACCTTGATAACGAAGTCTTTGGGTTTATGGAAGGATTCGGACCAGTTAACAGGCGCATTAAGTTACCAAACTGTGATCAGATTATTGTGGAGTTTCAACATGAAGCCACTGTTAAGGAATTAAAGAAACAATGTTTACCCTATGACAAACCTTGTACTAGGAACCCAGATGTTTTCTTTCATATTCAAGACCTAGCCAGCGCGTACAGTCTAGAAACTAGCACATCTGCCACTGATGCCTATCTGTCAGAGCTCAGGGACATAGCTGCGCGTAGCAATCAATCATTTAAAGACCTTCTAATGGAGGAACTGGCAAAAATTGGGGAATCTTTAGGAAGGGATACCCATGCATCTGAACCAGTCACTGAACCAGAGCCAATGCTCCATAGTGACCAAGTTACATATTCCCTGCCTTTAACACCAGAAGTTAACTATATGAACAACTCAAAGGACAATTGTCCACCTACAGAGACTGGAAAACAAAACCCTTGCATTCCACCAAATCTTTTAAACACACCTGAGGTTCAGCGAGTTATTGTGGAACACATTGTTAAAAGCAGTGAGGTTATCCCTCCGCCTACTTCACAATACAGACTAAAACCGTTCTCAGGGCGAGTTCCACACCCTTCTTTTGAAACTGACTATGATACTTGGCGTAGTAGTGTAGTGTTATGCATAAATGATCCTTCACTCACCAAGTCCCAAATTGTACGAAGAATCGTGGAGAGTCTGTCAGCCCCAGCAGCGAGCATCGTTAAAGCTCTTAGTCCAAAATCCGACCCGGAAACGTACCTTGAACATCTCGATTCAGCTTACGCAGCTGTCGAAGACGGCGACGAGCTCTTTGCTCGCTTCTTAAACACAAACCAGGACAGTGGTGAAAAACCTTCCGATTACTTTCAGAGGTTATACACCTTGTTAAACCTAGTTATTCAGAGGAATGGAATTTCCTCCAGTGACGCCGACCAGCAGCTGCTCAAGCAGTTTTGCAGAGGCTGTTGGGACAGCTCGCTGATTTCAAACCTGCAACTCGAACAAAAGAAAGACAACCCGCCTCATTTTACAGCACTTCTCCTCAAACTGCGCACTGAAGAAGACAAACAGGCTACTAAAGCAGCACGCATGAAACAACACTTAGGGGCACAACGAACTAGAGTGTATTCAAATGTGCAAACAACATGCTCTCAGAGTAAAAACACTTGTGAACTGGAAATAGATGATAACTGTGATGACTTACGCAAACAAATCGCTGAGCTCAGGAGCCAAATTGCACAGCTTAAGGTTAACAACACAGATAAAAAGGCAAAGAAAACTCAAAAAGAGTCAAAACCCCGTGTGGGGACTAAAATTCCAGATGAGCCCAAACAGATTCAGCAGATAACAGCAGTGGTGCCCAGACCAAAGCCTGGATACTGTTTTAAGTGCGGAGAAGATGGGCACATAGCTTCTAGCTGTAGCAACGAGCCAAATCCAGCACTAGTTGCAACTAAAAGACTTGCTCTTAGACAGAAGCAGCGCGAGTGGGAGATGTCAAAGCCAATTGCTCAGTCTCCTCCTTTAAACCGGTAGAAGCTCCTATCGTGGGACAGATAGGTGCTAAAGTAGAACCAAGTCCCTCTAAGGAAAGGACAGAGAGACTTTTTTGCAAGCCAGTTCATGCTCATTCAGTGCCAAAACTTCCCAAAAGATTAGTGGGTGGGCGATGCACAGCTACAGTCTCAGTTAACAGTGTTGAATGTAATTGTTTACTGGATTCAGGGTCCCAGGTAACCACCATTGCCAATTCTTTTTACCAAGAACACTTACCTGACCTCTCAATTAAACCCATCAGTAATCTGTTAGAAGTCGAGGGCGCAAACGGTCAAGCAGTTCCTTATTTAGGATACATAGAGATAAGTGTCACATTTCCAAAAGAGCTCGATCAGTCTGGACTTGAGTTACCTACCCTTGCGTTAGTGGTTCCGGATATAAGCTCAAACTCTGATACACCACTACTCATTGGCACAAACACACTCGATCCTTTGTATGAGCAATTGTCTGCCAATAACTTACCTGATTCCAAGGCACTCTCTTATGGGTACCAACACGTGCTAAAAGCCTTAGCAGTCAGAAAAAAACAAAGCAAAGATGGACGAGTTGGTGTGGTGAAGCTTCGAGGGAGAACCCAAGAAGTTCTCCCTGCAAATAAAAAACTGTTACTAGAAGGGTTTATGCAACCCAGCCAAAACAAGCATGAGCCTTATGCACTCATTGAACAACCCACCAATGGTTCTCTACCAGGGGGTATAATTGTAGACTGTTGCCTCATTTCCTTACCTTCACATGGTCCATACAAAGTACCTGTTGTACTAAGAAACGAAACTAACCATGACATCACATTACCCACTAACTGTGTGATCGCTGAGTTAGTTAAAGCCGATCGTGTTATGCCATATCCAGAACCTGACAAAAGTGATCAGAAAGTACTTGCGGCGTGTAGTTCGCAGCAACAGACTTCACCTTCAAACCCTCCTCTCAGTTTTGACTTCGGTACTTCGCCCTTGTCCGAAGAATGGAAAGGGAGGATCACCAACAAACTTAACACTTACTCCGATGTGTTTTCGCACCACGATCTTGATTTTGGTCATACACAACAGATAAGACATCACATCAACTTAAAAGACGAGACCCCATTCAAACAGAAATCTCGGCCGATCCATCCACATGATTATGAAGCCGTGAGAAAACATTTGGAAGCCCTCTTGGAAACCGGTATAATAAGAGAGTCGGAGTCTCCATTTGCCTCACCAATAGTGGTAGTTCGGAAAAAGAATGGTGAGGTACGTCTATGTATAGACTATAGAAAGCTTAATCTGCAAACCATTCGCGACGCATATGCCCTGCCTAACTTGGAGGAGTCCTTTTCTGCTCTCGCTGGATCACAGTGGTTTTCTGTGATGGACCTCAAGTCAGGTTACTATCAAATAGAGATGTGTGAAAAGGATAAACCTAAAACTGCTTTTGTTTGCCCGTTTGGGTTTTATGAATTTAACCGTATGCCACAAGGAATAACAAATGCTCCAAGCACTTTCCAACGGGTTATGGAAAAGTGTATGAAGGACATTAATCTGAAGGAAGTGTTAGTTTTCCTAGACGACTTGATCGTCTTTTCCAACTCCTTGGAAGAACACGAAACCAGACTTTCTCACGTTCTTGAACGGCTTAGAGAATACGGACTCAAGCTATCACCAGATAAGTGTCGTTTTTTCCAGACATCTGTGCGTTATCTTGGACATATAGTATCTCGAGACGGCATAAAAACCGATCCAGATAAGGTGGAAGCACTCAAAACATGGCTGAAGCCTCAGACTTTGAAGGAACTCCAATCTTTCTTAGGATTTACCGGTTATTACCGACGCTTCGTTAAAGATTACTCAAATATTGTCAAGCCACTAACATCTCTCACGGCTGGTTATCCACCCAAACGGAAAAACTTTAAAACACCACCATGTAGATCAAAGTACTTGAACCCCAAAGAACCCTTTGGGAATCGTTGGAGCCAAGACTGTGAGAAGTCCTTTCAAACTATTATTGAAAAACTTACCACTTCGCCAGTTCTTGGCTACGCTGATGCAAAACTCCCATATCTAGTACACACAGATGCTAGTACGACCGGACTCGGTGCAGCGCTATACCAAGTGCAAAACGGTGTCACACAGGTAATCGCTTATGCAAGTCGCGGTTTAAGCTCTAGTGAAACTAGGTACCCTGCGCACAAGTTGGAGTTTCTAGCCTTAAAGTGGGCCATAACAGATAAGTTTCATGACTATTTGTATGGGAACACATTCACTGTCATTACTGATAATAATCCGTTAACTTACCTCTTAACAACGGCAAAACTCGATGCAACGAGCTATCGTTGGCTAGCTGCGTTGTCCACCTATAATTTTGACATCAGATACCGTGCAGGTACACAGAACGTTGACGCGGATGGCCTGTCTAGGAGGCTGCATGATAAACCTGAAGACAACTCAAAATTCACTGAGGAATGCCAACGACTAGATGAGTTCCGATCTCATCTTTTATCCTCTGTCAAAGAAGTCGAGCTTCAACTTCAAGCCGAAGCAGTGAAGGCAACATGCCAAAAGCACATGGTCTTGGATGAGGCTGATTCTCCTTGTGGTTTAGTTCAGTCACTTGCCATGTCTGCAGCGGCCATTCCAGACCTATTCCAGTTGGAAGACAATAGTGACAGTTTCTTTGCTGTGCCCAAGTATAACCATGCTGACCTTGTCTCCTTGCAGAGGAAAGATCCAACCATTGGCCGAGTCATTCAGCTGCTTATGACTGACAATAAACCGCCAACTGATACTATTGCAGAACCCCCGGTGGTTCTTAACCTTTTGAGAGAGTGGAAACGGTTTGAGTTTCAAAATGATTTACTGTACCGGAGACGCCAATTAGGACCAGAGACATCATTGCAGTTAGTCTTGCCTGATTCATTACGTTCAACAGTCATGCAAAGCCTACATGATGATATGGGGCATCTTGGGGTTGAACGTACGACAGATCTCATTCGGTCCCGTTTTTACTGGCCAAGAATGGCTAGTGATATCGAAATCAAAGTTAAAACTTGCGAAAGATGTATCCGTCGGAAGGCCCTCCCTGACAAAGCTGCTCCAATGGTGAGTATTACCACCACCAGACCTATGGAGTTAGTTTGCATGGATTTTCTCTCCATAGAACCAGACAGTAAGAACACTAAAGATGTCTTAGTGATTACAGACCATTTTACAAAGTATGCAGTGTCCATCCCAACCAAAGATCAGAAAGCCACCACCGTCGCGAAGAACCTGTGGGAACATTTTTTAGTCCACTACGGGTTTCCTGAGCGTCTTCATAGTGATCAGGGACGGGATTTCGAATCACGTACAATCAAGGAACTTTGTTCTTTACTTGGTATCCGTAAAGTCAGAACGAGCCCTTATCACCCTCGTGGCAACCCCGTTGAACGGTACAATCGTACATTACTCAGCATGTTGGGAACTTTACAAGCCACTGAGAAACATCACTGGCGCGATTTTGTAAAACCACTTACTCACTCGTACAATTGTACAAAAAATGACGTGACGGGATACTCTCCCTACGAGCTAATGTTCGGTAGGCAGCCTCGGTTGCCTATAGATATTGCCTTTGGGTTACCGCATTTGAACAAGCCCTCTATAACTCATTCTCAGTATGTTAAAGAACTGAAGAGTCATCTGGAACAGAGTTATGACATTGTCATAAAAAACTCTCAAAAAACAGCGAGGAAGAACAAAGAACGGTTCGACAGAAACATTCGTGAGTCCACACTAGGTGTGGGAGATCGTGTTTTAGTCCGAAATCTTCGCTTAAGAGAAAAGCATAAATTAGCAGACAAATGGGAGCAAACAGTGTATATAGTTCTCAAACAGATGGAAAACTTGCCAGTATACACTGTAAAACCAGAGAACGGAGAAGGACCCAACAGAACACTCCACAGAGATCTTTTACTGCCTTGTGGTTTTCTCTCTTCATTAGAAAATGAAACAGAACGCGTTACGAAACCTAGCAGACCTCATACAAGACAGAGTTCAGCCTTAGAACCTGACCCAGATGAGCCACTTGACGAAGAGGTAGATGAGTTTTATTACTCTGATCTTCCACAAGTGCTAAACCGACCATCCTATCAAATAGCGGTCACCTTGCCAAATAGGGAACTCATAGCAGATTCAGGACCGGTAAATAATATTCAACAACAAAACACACTATCCTTACACACAGGGGATCGCAAGGAACCAACCTTAGCTGGTAATGAAAATGCTGAATTGTCCTTACTTGACAAAGGCATCAACACCGAAACATTCTTACCTGAAAGAGTGAAAGAAGCAGCAACATACTTACCTGAAAAAACGAAAAAAAACGAAGTATACTTACCTGACGTAGAAACGGGGGATGAAACTAACACAAACCTACCTCAATTGGATGGTGTCCTAAAGTCGCAGCAACGTGATGTAAGTTTTGAACCCATCATACACGATCAGACACATACATCTGAAAAGACCAAAGTCTTAGAGAATAGCTCATCAGCTCTGTCGGAAACAGAGAGCTCACTTCGTCCTGTCTCAGTTGAGAATCAAACCGAAACGGATGAGCATGATACTGTGCAACCAGAGATGTATGTCAGGAGATCTGAACGAAGTAGTCAGCCTCCTCAAAGACTAACTTACTCTCAAATGGGCAATCCACTAGTGACCGTAGTTAGGTCCCTTTTCCAAGGACTTAATAAAGCTTTTATTGACTCTCTTACTCAAGAAGTTGTGTACCCCGTAGAAACAATGCACAGGGACGTGCATGATATTTAATGGGGGAGGATGTAACCCAGAAGCTAGAACCTTAATGAGGTATTAACTAATTGGCTTACTAATATGATCCATCCTCAATTTAGATAAAATATAAAATATAAATTAAGGAAATTAACAATACTAATTAATAGATATCTAATTAACTAATAGATAATTTCATAATGAATTATTGGAAGGGTGAATAACTAAAATAACGAGTTTAATATTAAACATCGGTTAAAACAAGAATCTTGAACATCACTAACAGAAACAGAAGAGGAAAGCTGTATACTATTGGTCCAGGTGGGAATCTGAAATTTCATTGGCTGAGAGAAATAAGTCCTGCCTCCGCGAAATAAAACCGTGCGACGCAGCTGAGCGAGAGGAGAGACAAACGGCTGTGCAGCACGCAGATACAGAAAGCAAAGACTGAGCGGTTAGAGAGAGAGAGAGAGAGAAAAAAAAAAACAACGGTCGAGGCCGTGAAGAACCCTGATTTGGGTGCCGCATAGATAGAGGGAGAGGCGGACTTGACTCCTTCTAATAAGAGCTAGGAACTTGGAACCAACGCGGTGAGTAAAGAAAAAAGAAGAGAAAAAGCTAACGATGCAACTTAAAAAAAAAAAAGGAAACTTAAATAGCTTATCAAATTAATTCCATTCTTATAGATTTGTGTGGAGACGACAGAGTGAACCAATCCTCTGTAGGAGGGAACCGTTGGAGCGCGTTGGTGAGTGAATGAGATTAAATTCAGTAAATTATTAAATTCAAAAAGCTAATTACAGCAACCGAGGTGACAGCAGTGGGCTGCTAGACGTTAGATCCCAGGAGTTAACATCTCAAACTACCAGTTAACGGTGGTAGGGCATATAGGAGTTAACGGCTCAAACCGCCAGTTAACGGCGGTACGGCATATGGGATTCCCAGGAGTTAACGGCTCAAACCGCCAGTTAATGGTGGTACGGCCTAGATGTACAAGGTCCTCAGGGGCGTTATAGCTAACGCCATAGAATTAGCAATGCGTCCCTTAACCAAACATTTAATAATAAAAAAAATAGATAAATAAAAATAAATAAAAGCTAACTGATTAGGGAGGAATTATTTTACAAAGGTGGACCAAAGGACCAGAATTTATATTTTGTTGAATTTTGTTATAGAACATTTTATTTATTTATTTATTTATTTATTTATTTATTTATTTATTTATTGTGTTACAGATATACAAGGTGTCACAATGCTGTATAGAAACACAACTAAATGTATCCTTGTTGTCATGAATGTATTTCTTGTTGAATAGTGTAGAGTAATAGAATCTAACTGAGCCTATTGAGCTGAACAATTGTTGTCATATGTAATTATATTTCCAGAGCTACTGAGAATTATTTTAATAGACAATCAAATTGATGTTATGTTAGTTGAACTGTGAACCCAAACATGATTGGCTATGCCAATAGAGTGAAGCATTTGTTTAAGTCTGTAAGACTTTATGCTGTGATGTGACGAGAAGGGTCGATGCCAACTTGCTAACAGTCCTGTTGTTTACAGGCTGGGTTTTTTTTTTCCTTGGGTTTGATCCCGACTCCTATGATCACTCACTTGGAACGAGAACTGGATTTCTTCCTGACGAGGGAGATGGCGAGCCTTAACCACTGAACGAACCAGGACATCTCAAGTAACTGAAGAGCAGACTGCTCTCTTCTGTGAACAATCTCAACGGTGTGGTAGGAAAAAATCGCACCACCGGACTCTGACTTTCACCCCAAGCGTGGGGATTTGACTTGACGCCGGCTGACTTGTGACTCATATGATCAAATCTCATACCGACCATTTTACTATTGTCGATTGTTTTCATCTGTTTTTATGTGTTATCTTTATGTGTTATATTTCCCATTATTATTAAAATTTTGTATATAAACCGTTTCATGCTATACCCGTGACTCCAGTCATTCTTAAACAACCTCCAATTCTCCCCGAACCTAATTATTGGCCCATTTGTTTATTTTTTCTTTTAATTATCTTATTGTATCCTGTAATCCGGTTACATTTATATGAAAGAAGCAGCTAATATGTTAACTATGGTGTTTTTTAGGGATGTTCCGATCACGTGGTTTCAGAATGATCGGGACTCGGGCTTTATTTCCTGATCCAAGCCCCGATCCGGAGTTGGATACTGGGTTCAAATTACAGGAGAGCAACTTGGTTCTCCTTAAAGGTTGTCAGGCTCCCCTGATGCCCTTAACTTACACAACCAGAAGGAGCACAAAAGAGATCCAGTTTCTACCTATATTATATTATTTATATGGATTCAAAGTAGCGGGGATTCTTTTGGGCAGAGATGCAGAGAGCGGCAGGCAGACCGCTGATTATTCATGAACGCCAGCTGCGTTCTGCACACGGCCACAGTAACATTTTCTAAGTTTCTAAGTGGCGTCACCAAAAAATATACAATTAACACACAGTCATTCGTGTCCGTTCATTTTCTCTGGTAAGTTCTGTCTGTATTTGAGCATGACGTGTGGACGCGCTCACGCTGCAGCACTCGTCACTGGCGCAGCCGGGCAGCAGCGCACACTCCGCTTTTTTTGCGGTCAGTAGATCAATTTGATCTGCTAGTTAAAAAGTTACTTGTGAGGTGAAAAAGAAGGAAGCAGACAGGAGTTTTTCTGGAGGACTGGGAGATGCAGGAAGATCAGAGACAGACAGGACAGGAAGATAGGAAAATAAACACCAAGAAAACATAAAGTTTAAAAAAAATTAAACGTAGGTAGATTGATCCCACTACACGTTTGTACCTGTATAAAGCAATAATTTATCAGCATGTAGTATTTATATAGTTGATACAATTCAGATCATCTTCAAAACTCCGTCCCATGCCCAGGGACGTATCTAAGCATTTTGGGGTCCGAGACCCCTGCCAGGTATTTTAAGTTGAAGTGCTATCTGTTTTTATATTAGACTTTTTATATTTGCAATAATGTCAAAAAGTGAAGAATTTACGTTATTTATTACTTGATTGTTCAAGCTACCTCACAGATCTGTTGTTAAAAATAAAAATAAAAAGGTAATTAAATAAAAATTAAGGAACATTCTGGAACAATTTCTTCCTTTTCTTATTTTTTTTATGTATCAAAAGTATCGGATCGGGACTCAGTATCGGCAGATTCTCAGAATCAAATGACTCGGACTTGGACTCAAGGGCAAAAAAACCCTGATCGGGACTTCCCTAGTGTTTTTGTTATGTGCGTGCTCAATTTGTCCTGTCTCTCAGTTGATCATGCATGTAACCATAACCCCTTCATACATTTTGTGCATTTCTCTGTTGATCATGCACTTGATTTTGTTAATCTTGCAGTTTTTATTTTGCTTTTGTGTGAACAAGAGCATCATAGAGGAGTGAAGTGGAAAAATGGAAAGACGATGATGATGATGATGACATATTTTCGTGTTTTTTGTAACAAAAACTAAACAAAAACTTCAGTTTGGCCTTCTATAAAGACTAAATTATGACAAATATTGATCGACATTTTCGTCAATGAATAAAAGACGATAACGAAAATTAACATTAACAAGAATCCAATCAGAAAACAGAAAAGTAGAAAGAATGAAAAAAATTACCAATCAGCAAATGGAACAAGCAGGACTAGATGAGAAAAAATATTTGGTTTCCTTTCAGCACAACTTTAATTAGCTGTTTTTACAGGACCATAGCGTTGCAGGGTGGCACAGTGGTTAAAACTGTTGCCTCGCAGCACGAAGGTTGCAGGTTTGAAACTCAGCTCGGCTGTGGCCTTTCTGCGTGGAGTTGCGTGTTCTCCCCATGCAAGCATGGGTTTCCTCCGGGTACTCCGGTTTCCCCCACAGATCACAACATGCCCTATATGTTATAAACTGTCAGTCGCTTTAGATAAAAGCGTCTGCTAAATAAATAAACATACTCACTCGTTAACTGGCTATCACTCCATTCCCACAGGATGTTACACTGGTATCAGTTTATATACAAAACAATCATCGGTAGAACCCCGTGTAGCGTACAAAACTGGGAGTTATCCTAAATTCTGCTTTAAGCTTTGATTAAAAAGTTAAATTCATTTCCCATTCCTGTTTCTTTCACTGAAAAAACATCTCAAATATCTGTAAAATGGTTTCAGTTGCATGTCTGGAAAAAACAATCCATGTCCATGTCTCATCACGTTTTGACAACTCTAATGCTCTTTTTACTGGACTGAACAAATCATAACTCATGCCCTCAAGACATTCAAAATGCGGCAGCCAGACTCAACAAAATCCAGCAAGCAGACTCACATCACCTCAATTCTGCATTTAGTAAACTGGCTGTTTCAAAACTCTTGTGCTCACAGAGCCTACTACCTCTGTTCAACATCCCCAAACCTGCTTGCTGTTCAGCACACTAGACATACAGTGGTGTGAACAACTATTTGCACCCTTCCTGATTTCTTATTCTTTTGCATGTTTGTCACACAAAATGTTTCTGATCAAACACGTTTAACCATTAGTCAAAGATAACACAAGTAAACACAAAATGCAGTTTTGAAATGATGGTTTTTATTATTTAGGGAGAGAACAAAATCCAAACCTACATTGCCCTGTGTGAAAAAATAATTGCCCCCCCCCCCTTGTTAAATAACCCAACTGTGGTGTTTCCCACTTGAGTTCAATTTCCTTAGCCAGCCCCAAGCCTGATTACTGCCACACCTGTTTCAATCAAGAAATCACTTAAATATGAGCTGCCTGACACAGAGAAGTAGACCAAAAGCACCTCAAAAGCTAGACATCATGCCAAGATCCAATGAAATTCAAGAACAAATGAGAACAAAAGTAACTGAGATCTATCAGTCTGGAAAAGGTTATAAAGCCATTTCTAAAGCTTTGGAACTCCAGCGAACCACAGTGAGAGCCATTATCCACAAATGGCAACAACATGGAACAGTGGTGAACCGTCCCAGGAGTGGGCGGCCGACCAAAATTGCCCCAAGAGCGCAGAGACAACTCATCCGTGAGGTCATATAAGACCCCAGGACAACTTCTAAAGAACTGCAGGCCTCACTTGCCTCAATTAAGGTCAGTGTTCACGACTCCACTGTTACATCCCCGACATATGTTGGTAAAAATGTGAAGGAAGGGGGCAACATAAGAACTGGTGGAAGAGTATAAAATGGGTTTATTTGTACAAAAAAGTATTAAAAACACAAGCAAAACTGATTTCTCAAAAAGGTTAACATTACAAAGCAAATTATCAACTATAAAACACCTGGTAAAAACTTCTATTAAAAGTTTTACCGCAAGGAAGGTGTTTTAAAATCCTGAAGTTGATAATAGTTCAAAACAATCCACTGACTAAAAACACCTGGTAAAAACTTATCTTAAAAGCTTTACCACAATGAAAGGTGTTTGAACTGAGGTCAGGAAAATTGCCACAAATAAAGTTAACCTTTTAAAAACCAAACACGCAAAAGATCCCACTGGATCATCCTCAATTTCTCATTAAGAGTTAAAACCAAAGTTTAAAACACAAACAAATCCAAACGACCAGGGGTTGAAACTACACAAAACCAGGAGGGGGGGGCGGGGGGGGGGGCGGGGGGGCATCCAAGACTCTCAAGGGCAGGGGGGGGCATCCAAGACTCTCAAGGGCGGCGGGGGGGCATCCAAGACTCTCAAGGGCAGGGGGGGGGGGGGGGGCATCCAAGACTCTCAAGGGCAGTCGGGATTTCCTTCTTTTTTCTGATTGGTCATTTTTGAGCGTCCTAGTCCCGCCCCTCAAGTGCCTCTCTGCCTGTGAGTTACCAGACTCATTCTCTGTGCAGAATTAAACAGAGGACGAGTCTGGCAGGCCAGGCTAGTAAAATTTGGTGGTGGTAGTGTGATGGTCTGGGGTTGTTTTGCTGCTTCAGGAACTGGAAGGCTTGCTGTGAGAGATGGAACCATGAATTCTACTGTCAACCAAAACATCCTGAAGGAGAATGTCCGGCCATCTGTTCGTCAACTAAAGCTGAAGTGATCTTGGGTGCTGCAGCAGGACAATGACTCAAAACACACCAGCAAATCCACCTCTGAATAGCTGAAGAACAACAAAATGAAGACTTTAGAGTGGCCTAGTCAAAGTCCTGACTTGAATCCTATTGAGATGCTATGGCATGACCTTAAAAAGGCGGTTCATGCTAGAAAACCCTCAAATAAAGCTGAATTACAACAATTCTGCAAAGATGAGTTGGCCAACATTCCTCCAGAGCGCTGTAAAACCTCGTAGCAAGTTATCGCAAATGCTTGATTGCAGTTATTGCTGCCAAGGGAGGCCCAACCAGTTATTAGGTTCAAGGGGCAATTACTTTTTCACACAGGTGTAAAGGATGGGTAGTTTACATCTTACTTATGAACCATAATGCTTTGAACTAAAGAAAAGGTGGCGTGGAATAGTTTTATAATTGTCATATTTTGGTTTACTGGCAAATCAGAACTTGACATGCAAAAGGGGGTTTATACAAACACCACAGAAAACCACGCCTAGCCCCCGGAACAAAGGTTCTGATTGGATTAGACAAAAGGAAATGTGTTGTGTGACTTTAGCATTACATGTCCTCAGTGTCTAGTGCAAATGTCCAAAATTATAATTACTTGTAAAATACTACTGATCACAGGATTATAATGTCAAGTTGTCATAATAATATCACAAGTTGTCACATAATATCACATTGTCATTTCACAGATTGATTGAACATTGGGCTCACATTATTATTGGTAATAACAAAGTTGTTGATCATGTGTTTATCAAAAGAGTGTTCTTCGTCTTTGGTAGCCTTGAGCGGCAAGCAACAACCCCCCACGAAGGAATGCAGACTGATGCTGTGAAAACCTGACCTACCCCCCCCCCCCCACCCCCCCCACCCCCCCACCCCGGATTTGTAGACTTCAGCCTGGCGAGTTTATCTATCTGCAGGAGTCAATGTGCTCTTCGCTTCTCCCAAGATCTCCCTCCCATCTGTGACCGTACAGTAGATGAGCTCCGTAGATGGCTGCTCTTGCTGGGGAAAACAGGATCCAAGCCCCCCCACCCCCCACCCCCCCACCCCACCCCGCCTTCCTATTGGAGTCTCATTTTATGTTGTGGTGTCTGAAGTTTGATACATATTTGTTGAGGTGTTTTTTTGCAGAGCAAAGCTGCCCTCTTGGTGGGAGGGTAACTGTGAAGTGCCTTTTTTCCCCTCCAGCTGAACCAATCCTCATGTAACCCTCCTATCTCTATTAAGGTGGCGCGACTCGGGTTGCTAATGACCAGTCACCAATTCTTGTCATGTGTCTTGCCCATGTATGTCTGATCTCTGAATTGTGTGTACTGAAACTCTAATTTCCCTCTGGGATTAATAAAGTATTGATTGATTGATTGATTGTATTGAGCTGTAACAAAGGTGAAGCAGTTCAGATGAGCAGAGTGCATGAAAGACCTTGGCCACTATCTCATGTAGATTAGCCTGTCAGAGACTTTATGTCTGCTTGAGCAGACGCAGCAGATCATGACCTTTAGGTCAAAAACACGACATTCATGATGCTACACAGGGCAATATAGGTTTGGATTTTGTTCTCATCCTAAATAATAAAAACATCATTTCAAAACTGCATTTTGTGTTTACTTGTGTTATCTTTGACTAATGGTTGAATGTGTTTGATGATCAGAAACATTTTGTGTGACAAACATGCAAAAGAATAAAAAATCAGGAAGGGGGCAAATAGTTTTTCACACCACTGTAGGCCAGGAATATACTTGCTTTTTAATGGCGCATATGTGTGTTTGAAATAGCAGCCTCATGTAACTTGCAATGATTTTTGTTGCCGCTGCCCATGAGAGACCAGGTCTCTTAAAAATTAGATTTTCCATCTCAGTGGGAGTTCTTGCTGGCTAAATCATGCGTCAACACTGTATTTGAGTGGGTGGAGGGAGACTAGGGGTCTTAATACACCTCTGTTCTTGCTTGACTTCCTGGGGCTGGAGGCTAGGAGTGGGAGCTGGCCGTCCGGTTTGGGGTCTGGGGCTGTGGGTTGCTTTGCTTGGCGTTGGATGGGGGTGCATGCTTATCATCATTCCAGCAGAATGGGGTTAAATCTAGTCCTGGGATGGTTGTACCCTCTGTGCAGCAGTACCAGGACCAGAGTGAATAGGGGAGTATGGGGAGCGTGAGTGGGTGTCTAACATTCATTTTTGCAAGTCTCCTTGTTGTATGTGTATGTGTGGGCATGAGGGAGGGAGTGTGTGACTGTGTTTGTGTATGACTGTGTATGTTGGGAGGGGTTTTGGACTCCTCCCCCTCTTGAGTCTTCCTGTGCTGCTACAAATCTTCGCCTGCCCTCCCCCTGCCACATTTGCTGCTGAGTGTGGAGCCTTGGTCTGCCTGCGTGTTTCATGTCTTGGCACTTTGTTAGGAGTTTTACAATGGTGCTTTGTTGTAATGCAGTACCACATCTAAATCTGCATTAATTCTGTTATGTTACTTAATATTTTCATTTGCACACCAAGATTAAAGAATGTCATTACTGAGTAATTTTCATGACTTTTCACACAAAATGCTAACTGTTACCATTCACTTACAATGTTTATGCTAAGCTAAAAAAAATACTGCCAGATTAAGAGAATGGCTGGGCTGATTATAAAATCCTTTTTCATAGTTTTTTGACTGGAGAAAACAGCCACAGACTAAATTTCACTTAGGGGTGGAGTATTCCTTTAAGATGCAATACATTGTTCTGCCCCTAGATGGTGCCCTCTGAGAAAAATCTCTGGATTTCTTCTTTGAGTACTTGTAATAGCAACAGCGCATGTGAATGAGCAAATTACTGAAAAAGTTCACTTCACTTTGTTAAATAAATGAAAAATCAGCAAGCTTTCTTCATTTTCTCGATATAAGGAACAACATTTATTGTTAGATAAAAACTGATTTTCACCTTCTCTTGCTAATAATGTTGTTCTTTCAAACAGAGTTCATTAGCCTTATTCACATTTAAAGTGGTAAATACAGTATTAGATGCATGGAAAATTATTTTGTCTGGGTACCATCTGGTGTTGACCATCTGAAGTCAAACGAAGGTTCAATCCTTGTTTATATTTTGGTATTCTCCTTTGGCTCCGGCAGGGAAGTTCAGCCTTGTAAGTCTACAGTTCTGTTATCACAAAAAGTGGGTGAGCTTATCTTTAATGTGTGTGTGCTGTCACTTGTGAATAAAACCTTTTGAGAGCTTCGGCTCGATGAGAGAGGCAAACAGACCTCCCATTGGTGCGTGTCTTTATTTCTCTCCGGTTTTACAAAATCTGGTTGTTGATTATTGGTGTTTATTGATAAATGGTATTGATAACCTAATAATATTTCTAACCCCTTTGCGTGTGTTGGACTTTATTTGAGGTACGCCTGGATTAAATTAAATAAAATACCCAACATTTATGATTCTGATATTTCTGGCACTTTAATTTCAGGGACTGGAAGACCAAAGTTATTTAGTGATATTAAACCTTCACTCCTTCCATTCCCTTCTGTTTGTTTGGCTGCCATATACTAAGCCATCTGATCCACCAGCTCATTGACTGAGAGCAGGGCTGATCCCTGAGCTTGCTGCCTGGGGTTGTTGTCTGCCATCCATGCTGACGTGCACAGCTGAGGCCAGATCTAAAGGGCAGATGAATAATGACCAAAAGAGGGACACAAGTGTCCATCTCTCCCTCCACTGTGCATTGCGCTCTCCCTATTTTTACTGGCTGTGACTCTATGTTCCCTTCACCTCAATACACAGAGAAACATCAACATGCATGCAAAAACACTTTTACTAATGCTAGTTTTTATTTATACAATCAGATATTTAAATGATGGTTATAGACAAGAAGCAAATTGTACTCTTTGTTAGGTAAGCTGGTTTATATCAAGAATAACATGATGATATGGGCCACAGCACCAATTATCCACAGGAATTTAACTGAAAAACTAAAGTAGAAATGAAGCAAAAGTTTAGTAAACAGCAATAGACAAATAAAATAAAAAAGTTACAATAAAACAAAATGGATTCCCATACTGCTTTTTAATTTTAGTGTTTTTCCCCTTTACAGTTCATCTTACTGTAACATTTGATGTGACATTTGTTTTGATTTAAAATGGCTGCTCTAGCCATCAATACCACGTGTTTGATTCAAACAGTTTTTCCAACAGTATCTTAAGATATTTAATTTGAATCTCCTAAACATCTAAAATGATTTATAGGGATTCTCAATTCCCTTGTCTGAGGCTCAGGGCCTCACTCTTGTGTTGTTGAATTTTTTTAAAGTAAAAGTCCCATCAGTTGTCACACACACTGATGTGTGTGCAAAATTTGTTCTCTGCATGTGACCCATCCCCTGGGGGAGCGGTGAGCTGCAGACACAGCCGTGCTCGGGAACCATTTGGTGGTTTAACTCCCTGATCCAACCCCTTAATGCTGAGTGTCAAGCAAGGAGGTATTGGGTCCCTTTTTATTTCAAAGTCTTTGGTATGAGCTGACCAGGAGCCAAACCCTGATCTCTCAATCTCAGGGTGGACACTCTACCACTAGGCCACTGAGCTGCGTACTATGTTCAGAACTTTTGTGCAACAAATTTCCTTTCAAAATAACACCAGAGGTAATATTAAACATGTCCATTACCTCTCTGATCCAAGTCTAATTCAGGAGACCATCAAAGAGGTTGCTGAAAGTGTGATATTCTCTGTGCAGATTGATATGACCCAAGATTACGTCTCATGAGCTGTAATTCTGAGATATGTTACAGATGCAATTCAGGAAAGGCTTCTTGCAGTGGTTAAGTGTGAGGCATCCACAGGCCAAAATTTTGTCCAGATGCTGATAGATGTGATGCAACATTTCAATCTTGACATCAGTAACTGTATCAGTAATGCTACAGATGGGGCGTCAAACATGCAAGGCCAGTACAGAGGCTTCTCTGCACTCCCTTTTGGGTATTTTTATAAATGTACCTTTTTGAGACCTAAAAGATGCCCATTACACATCATGAATCTCTGTGTTGGCTATTCATAAAAAGGTTGAGCAAGGATGTTAATTGAGAAAACTCTGTACCTCTGTAACTTGAGAAGGCCCCACCTTCTCCCCCCACCCTTTGCTTGAATAAAACCACTGAAGACTCTGAGGACGGGGGGAGTCGCCTGGCAGCTAGCTCTGGAGAGAGTTATGTGTCATTTCGGTGATCTCCCCCTCATTTGGCTAATTCAGTGTAAAATGTCTTCCTTGTTGTCATGTGTGTTTATTTCAGGTTCCAGGGTTATGGAGGTTAAATATTATCTACCAGATAATTGAAGAATGCAGGTATACAGAGCAGGTGAGGAGAAAGCTTTGAGGCTTGAGCAGAGTGGGGGCTGGTTGAGCCACACACATGGACATGGGGCCTGGTTGAGCCACACACATGGACATTACAAATAATCAATTTACTCTCTCTCTCTATCAAAGGGTGTGTCGTCCTTTAAAGTAATATGGGATGAAATCAAATTACCTATCAAATGGTGGAGAATGCGGGCAAGGCAGAGCCGTCGATGGGAAGCTGGCTTCGGGGAGCCGTACAGGCGCCACTTACCTCACCAAAGCCCGGGGAACTAAAATTGTTTCACCGGCCGGCTTTTTAGCCTTGCAGGCAGATTCCCATTCAAGCTCTCGCCTTCCCGAACTCAGGACGAAAGTACCACGGAGAGTAAGTTAATTCATTAATTCATTAAGCTAATTCATTAATTTGTGTCTGTTTCTTTAACCACTGGCAGTGTGGTTTAAGTTGATTGAGGAGGGCCAGTTGCGGCCGTGTGCGTGTGTGAACCTCTTGAGTGTATGAGAAAGTTGATGACCGGAAAAAGACGTGTGAGATTGTTTGGCTAAAATTGGTTTGAGTCTGTTTCTGGTAAGGGAGACTGTGGATCAGCTCTGGTGAGCTCTGGAGAGCAGAGTTCCGGTGGGAGATCGCTTCGCAGTCTGGCAGCTGAATAGCACGCTGAGTGAGTACTAAATTGCACCTTTTTCCTAATAACTGGACGACAGTGATTTTACGCTGGTAGTGATTTTTTGCCATTCACGCACGAAAGACGTTTTGGGCCCCGGCAGATGACTGGGCTGAGAGTCGCTGGACTTTGTCCTGGACTCCGTTTGTTTCTGAGGGAACAGAGTAAACGCGAGGGAGGTTGTAATTTGTCCATGTCAGCGAACATGGACCCCCCACGACGGACTGTGGGTTTTAATAGAGTTGAATGTGCAGACTCACTATGTAAGCTCACTGTTGCTGGAATTGTTAAAATATTTTATGGTGCGTACACTAAAATTAATCACCGTTATTTGGCTTAAAGATCTCAAATCGGTCTAAATTTCCGGTCTATGTTATGTGTGTTGTGATTTTTCTGGCGTCATGGGCTGCGTTCCATTTTGCCGGTTTCTGTGTTGTGTATTGTTGAAAGTTGACGCTGAGGACTGCCATGTTAATTTCTGACAGAGTTTTGCTCCGTCTGTGTATGAGTAAAGGTTTTTGGGCCTAACCGGATCTGGTCTGATCTGGGGGGGTTGTGTCAAAGTTCTGAATGTGTGTGAGTGAAAGCCTGCAGGTCCGTTTCTGTGTGTGTGTGAGAGACGTTTTGGGCCGAAGTTCTGAAGCCTGAATGTGTGTGTCTCGGCCGAGACTTCTGAATGGATGGAAGGTCCGAAAGCATGATAATGTGTGTTACTGAGGCTTGTGTGTGAAACCTGCGGATGGGTTCTGTGTCGGTCCTGATCTGTTCTGTTCTGTCTGTCTGTCTGTCTGTCTGTGTGTGTGTGTGTGTGTGTGTGTGTGTGTGTGTGTGTGTGTGTTTATGGGATATAGGAACAAAGGAAAAAAGGGTAAGAAGTGAAGAGACAGCGAAGTGTTAGTTTATTGCGGCGGGGGATTTGGTAAAGCTGCAATCAGATATGGAAAGAGTGTGAGAAGTTAGAAGAAAGGTGAATGGAAGAAGGAAATATTGGACAGGTGAGACGGAGAGGAAAGAAGGGCAGAAAGGGAGGCAGAGGAGACAGGTGGAGAAAAGAGAGAGAAGGCAATAGGAAAGTTGTAAAGAAATGTTTGAGGAAGTGATGATTAGATATAGAACGTAGGGACAGAAATGTTTGGTTCTGAAATCTTTATTTTACATGTAATTTCTAAGATCGTTATGGTCAAAATTCTAATTAGAAATGAGCAAAAAAGTGAGTGAGTGAGTGAGTGAGTGTGTGACAGACAGAAAGGAGGTGTGATGATTAGCTAAATACTATCTGAAAAAGTCATTGCTCTTATCTGCATGATAACTCTTACTAAACTAGTAAACAAAATGACTTACGTAGATAGAATGTTAAGGAAATACAGTTAAGCAGGGATAAATACATCCGTCCCAAATTACAGAATTTGAAGGGAAAATTATTGTAAATCATGACTCTGGTTTCGCCACGCGGAAACAGAATAGCTGTGCATCAGCTACTCTGGATCCGAAGATACCTTTTGCTCATGAACTAAGATTAAAAATACAACTTTGACTCAAGATGGTCTCTATTTCACAAGTGGTAGGCTGTTCCTTTACTGGAATGCAAACTTTAGACAGTTCTATATAGATAGTTTAAACAGCCCCAAACTAAATATTTCAGCCTGGTGTACGTGGTTTAATTTGAACATTCTGATTTTATGAGACCTATTGTTTAAATTTTCTAGTCTGATAGATGTAAGCTAGTGTTACCATGTTCTGTATTATTGTTTAGATTATGATAGAAGTCTACACAATGCAGTACATGAATGCTTTACAGTTTTCGTATCTCAGCATTTTATCATATGACTAAATCATGTTAAACTTGGTGTTCCTGCCATAAGCAGACTTTACTCAGTTGACTGGTTTTACAGGAGGGTGTTTAGATCTTTTATGAACCTTAAAAACTTCCCGTTAAATGTGTCTTGTCGACCATTGATAGATTAAGTAACTGGTGTTAATTTAATAACATGATTGAATCAACACAGTGCTAGATTTTTCCTGTATGCTATTTCTATGCAAATCTTGTTTGAAATGTAAACATCAACTCAGCCCCTGCAGACCATAAATGCTAATCGTAGTATTTTATTTTACTCAACAGTAAGGCTGTTTTGTAACTATTTCAACATTTGAGCTATTACCATCATTTATTTTCTGTTTGGGTTATAAGGTTTAATAAATCTGAGTAACTTCCTTTTGATTAACTTAGATCCTGTAAATGTGTGAGAAGCCTACCTCCACAGGAGGGGGTGGTGTAACTGATAAAGTGGTGTTTTAACCCTTTTGATTACCTTACAAGTTGGAGACGGGCTGGTTCATTTAAATTAGAATGCCTCTTGCCTGAATGCAAATGTTTCCTAAGCAGCTAAATCAAGCTAGACTGGAAGTCTCTTGTGGCACCCTTTTGTGAAAAACCTCTTTGAAGCCTCTGTGACGTGAGTGTGTAAACTCCGCCTTAGTGTGATAGAATCTCTGATTAACTCCTTTTGAGACAAGCTAGTTTTAAAGAATTTGTATGTTTTTTATTTCGTTCGTGATAATTTAGGACAGACCATATCTGACTAGTTTCATGCTAAACCAGACATCAATGTTTATTAATTTAGACAATTAGGCAGCACAACTTTTGGGTACACTGATTTCCTAAATGCAAATTGTTCCCTAGGCAAAGACAGGCTGGGAGACTCCTTGATTTGTGTCCTGCTGTGATGTGATGGTGGCAACTCGATTAACAGGTGATTAAGATCAGTGGCTGGCTGCATTGGTTCCTGCAGAAAACATCAAAGGACACGGATCGGATACAAGACGCTTTGTGCCCCATTGACCCTCAACAACCAGGAAGGTGTGTTCAGAAGGAGGTGGAGACCTACAATCCAAGATGGAGGAAGCACGAGAGACATGGCTGAACTGCTGACTTGCAGTCCAAGACGGAAGTGACACAAACCACCGTCACCAGCTGAGCTAATGTTAAACCACAAACCAAGTGGATCAGTTAGCTGAAACCGGTACCAACCTGTGAGCTGATGTAAAACCACGAAACCCGCTGTGGGCCAGTCAGCTCTCTCAGGAAGTGACCTGCGTCGACACGTCAGCGGGACGACGCAAAGCTGAGAGCACAGTGTGACCGAGATATCGCGCCTGAACTGGAGATGAGGTGCAGAGGTCAAACACTAACTTCAGGAGGGAACCAGAACTGTAGGTCAGCCAGCCACAGAAAACTCAAAACCTGTGACACCTGTTCAGTCCTACAAGCGATCGATTGCAGCACAGGAGGTAACGACGGATGTGGAGCAGAAGATCCACAAGTGTTTGATGACAAATGCTATGGGTTACCTCAATAAAGCTAGGAACTCAAGATTATTATGTAGGTTTTTGTTGTCTAGTTTATTCATTCCTAATTGCAGGTTTTAACTCTTGCTCTGGGTTTTGTTGACAGGATAATCATTGCTCAAAGGTAGCATTCAGGGGGGATAAATTAATAAAGCTAGAAATACAGGATAAAATTGGGTTTAATGTCTGGTTTAATGTTGAACTAAAATCCGATTGATTAATTGGTCATTTGAAATTCCAGGTTAGGTGTGTCCTAATTTCATGTTAATGTTGTTTTATCGGTTTAATCTTTTATTGCTCAAAAAGTCACATCAGGAGGGAATGTTGGGTATTTTTATAAATGTACCTTTTTGAGACCTAAAAGATGCCCATTACACATCATGAATCTCTGTGTTGGCTGTTCATAAAAAGGTTGAGCAAGGATGTTAATTGAGAAAACTCTGTACCTCTGTAACTTGAGAAGGCCCCGCCTTCTCCCCCCACCCTTTGCTTGAATAAAACCACTCAGTGCGTTTACATGCTGCCAGTAACCCTTTTAAAACCCGGATATTCGCAATAACCCGGTTCGGCACGGCCATGTAAACACCGTCAAAAACCCGGATTTGCTCATAACCGGGTTTTTAAAAACCCGGTTACTGCACCTGGGGTAACCCTTTTCTAACCCGAATGTTTGGTCGTGTAAACGCATATCGGGATATCCCCATCCGAGCGTGTGTTCTGCGCTTGCTCTGTTCGCAAGGAATCTTGGTCTTTTGAGTAGCGACACATCTTGTATGCGCCAGAATACCGGAAGTAAACAATTGGGAGCAACATGGCGAGTCGCGGCACAGCACCACACTTTTGGAGTGACGAGGAAACCTCTGTGTTCATCGGTCTGGTGAAAAGTATGAATGTTATGTCTTTCATATAGACGGCCGAAAGTACAGAGGCAGCGAAATCTACAAGAAGGTAACCGAAAAGTTACGCGAAGCGGGGTTTGTAAGGACACCAGACCAAGTGAAGTACTGCTGGAAGACGCTGAAAAAGGCCTACTACAAGGCGAAGAAACAAAACAGTACTAGCGGGTCCAATCCATCTTCTTTTCCACAGTTTGATTTAATGGACGACATTTTGGGCAATAGACCCATCAGTACAGCTGAAGAAAGTGGGGTAGATATTGGATTTGAGGACGTACAGGAGCAGTCAACCGACCAGCAAGGTAGGTTTGCGCGCCTTCTCCAAGCACAGTAGCTATGTAACTTAGTCCCACATTGTTAGCACCATTGTTATAATAAATAGGAATGTAACTAATTTGTAACACAAATGCTGCCTAACATGCACTGCCCCAGATTAATAATTATAGTAAACGTCACATAAATGTAAAGTCTGTTTGTTGCTGTTTTGTGGTTTCACGATGTGTAAAAAGACATCTTTTTTTTATTATTATTTCATACGAATTGTATTAATGCTATTTTACAGACAGTTATGGAACGCTTGACCAGACAGACGCAGCCACACCTACAGCAAGCGATACAACAAGTGGAAGTGGCTCACATCTTGAAGGAGAGGATGATGATGATGAAAACACAGGTAAGTCACATGACTTGCTCAATCCAATACGTATGCCAACAAAGGGCTTCGCTCTCGGAGGTAGATACATGCGTTGACCCATCTGTGTTTAACCTATCAGTAACATCGTTTTTAACATCAAGCTGTAACATTTTGCTTGTTTTTATTTCTGGCCAGATGCAAATATTGGAGAAGGTGGACCTTCAATGACTGTGCCTAGCCAGTCTACACCGCCATCAAATACCACTGCAGCTACTCCTGGTGAGCTTTCGAAATACTGTTACTGAAGGCATAACTGGTTATAGCGTATTGTAACCCCAGGTCACTCCTCCTCCTTGTGTAATGTCTGAAAATAGTACCTTTCTTTAGTGGATAATTTGATTGCAGTGATTATGAGATATTATGTAATATAACCGTGGACCCAAACTAAGGACTATTGTCACTTTTGCATTCTTAATAAACTCAGAATTGTAGGGAGATGTTTATGATGCAGGCGCAGGTGACATTCTGACACGTCACCTACAGGTAAAGAAACATCTTTTAGAATCCACAAGTTTCATAAGAATGCAAAAATTGATAATAGTCGAACACTAAGATCGAACTTACCCAACACTTTCTAAGGCCTGTCATGTCTGCTCTAGGTTGGTCAAGTCGCAGGTTCAGGCACCGTGGAGCTGCTTCACTGACTCAGCATCAACAGTTCTTGGTGACAATGCAGCACACGCAGAACCAATGGTTTGAGCAGCAACGGCAGTTGAGACAAGCCAGTGATGAGGCATTCATGTCTCAAATGTTTTCTGAATCGACCCGTTCAATGGGTTTGGTTGTTACACAACTCCTCACAGGGTTAGGTGCATTATTCCAGCGGCCAACTCCTCAACCCATGTTTAGTAATTCTCATTCACAGCCTATGTTTCAGCCATACAACAACCATTTTGATAACAGGCAACCACCTGCTCCTCCACATCGATTTCCCTATTCTCATAACAATCAGCCTGAACATGATCACAGCGAGGACCAAGATTCTACACCATTCTGCCAACTGTAGTGTCCCACCTTATAATCCATTCATCTATTTGACAGTTGTTTTTGTGCATTTCCTATGAAGTTTGTTGTAGAAAATTATTTTTGTGAGAATTTTAAACTTTGCACCTTTTTTGCAGCTTTTGTACACCTTCTTTTTTTATTATGTAACAAACATTTTCAAAAACTCTTTGTTCCACATATGTGCAATATTTTTACATCTCGAGCCTTGTTCTGCCATAGTAGTTGATGTATTTATTCTCCATTATGGAAGGATAGGTGCGCCATAGCGCCTTACTTGAACCTCTGTTTTACCTCACATGTAAAAAGCAAAACCAGAATGTTATTTTGTTATGTGCTTTATTAAAGAACCAATGTTTTATTAAACTTACTAGAAAACTTGTATTTGTTGACATTTTATTTGAGCATTGCATATAACTGTTCTTTTTCAGAAGTGCACAGCAACAAAGGAGAAGGCAGATAAACATCTTATAAAACTTAGAAAATACAGCTGTTTGACAAATATCGAGCTTACAGTTTAACGTTGTTTGTTTCCTATCAGACCCGTTCGTCCTGCACACTCATGCTCATACTAAGCGCTTACGGAGTGGGACACGTGCAGCAAGGTAATCTGTTAAGGCCCGTCTGATAGCTGAGGCTGCACTGTTATCAGCCCTATTTACCTGTGACACAGGCTGTGGAAACAGCCTTTCTACTGATGTGGCCTCCTCTGCCCATCTGGGATTAACATGCTCCTTCTCCATCTCACAAAAGTTGTGTAGAGCACAACAGGTTGCTACCACGTATGGTGTGAAAGTGAAATGGAAGTCACTGCGCTTCAACAGAACACGGAAACGAGATTTCAGTCGACCAAATGCTATCTCTATAGTTGTTCTAGCAGAACTCAAATAGACGTTAAAGCTTTCCTCTTGTGGTGTCAGTCTTGGGGACTGCAGATAGCCCTTCATTAGCCAGGGCAACAGCGGGTACGCAGGATCTCCCAGCAGGAAGAAATCCACATCCTGCCCCTCGATCTGCACTGCTCTCTAAAGTGGGACAGATAGAAATATTATTCTTCCTAAATTATGTCATAATACATCTTAGATATGTGGCAGGTATGCAACTTGCATTTAAATACCTAAAGTTTTAATGCATTACCCACCTTTGGGAAGGATTGTGCATTGTTGAACAGATTTGACTGGCGGAGTGCATTGGCGTCATGTGCTGAACCAGGCATTTTGCAGCTCACACTCCAAAAACTAAGGAAAATGTTTCACAGTGAATCAAGATGTAGTGGGAGCGGTGTGATTAGTGGCAAAAATTAGGAAAATTATTTCAGATCAGTAATGACAGAATTATTTGTACATGTAAGCTGTTGATGTTTTGTGGAACAGAGAACCTCTCAATTGATGTTTGTGAGTGGTTCTAATATAGCTTAGTGATGTGTGTCTGTCAACATTATATACAAATCATAATCATGGATAAAAAAGCTGGGAATGGCAAAACACCTACCAGTATTTGTCATCACAGACTCCCTGGAGGACATAGGATGGCCATCCCTTCCTGTTTATGAAGTCTCTGTAGCCATCACTTGGAGGCAAGCAAGGGATGTGGCTCCCATCCACACAACCTATGATAAAAAGTAAAAAACAATTAAAAAAGTAAAAGTATGCACACAGCAGTGTAGCCTACATACATAGTATAGTTCACATTTAGCCTACTCAGAAAACTATTGACATTAACAAGACATAAGAGCAGGAAATATTTTACCTATGATTTGAGGAATGGAGTGGGCACGTTCAAATCTTTGTGCAATGCCACATGCCTCCTCCAAAGTGGGTACCCGGATCAGTGTTTTGATGACAGAGTCGACCATTCCGTGGCAGAATAGGTACACCATCTTCTTCACGGTGCTCTTGTGCACTCCAAATTGGTTTGCTATCAAACGATACTCGGCACAGCTTGCTAGTTTATACAGCACCATTGCAACGCGCATTCCTGTAGGCACTGGTGTGCGGATGGTTACTGCGCTGGGCTCCATCACTCTTTCCATCATACCACAAAGTTTAGCAAAAGATTGACGTGACATACGAAAATTCTCACGCCAATCCGTGTCCGTGAACTCCATCATTACAACCCGCTCCCACCAGTCCTGGCTGCGCACCTTCATCCAAAGTGTCCGCGGGGCTCTGGTGGTAACGGGTACCCTCGACATGTTGGATATGTTTAGCGCAGCTCTCTCTATATTTGCAATTTCTTCCTCACATACTCTCCTTCGAATGACGGCCAGTACGCACAGTCGTTGTAAGAGCTGCTGGTGGGTCAATAGCAGCACTAAAGCGCAAACAAACGCGCTCGCTATCTCTTCCGAACTGGGAAACATGTTGTTGTTTTCTCGGACACCGGAACAAGATGACCTGGAAATGACGCATATTGCGTCTTGACGCCATCCATACGTCCTGACGCTACCCCAAAGTCCGCATTGAAAACGGGTTATGCAAATTAGGGTTGCCTCTTTCTTGTAAACGGGTTATCCCGATCAACTCAGAAACCCGAAAACCGACCTTAACCCGATCATAACCCGGATATTGGCTGCATGTAAACGTAGTCACTGAAGACTCTGAGGATGGGGGGAGTCGCCTGGCAGCTAGCTCTGGAGAGTTATGTGTCATTTCGGTGATCTCCCCCTCATTTGGCTAATTCAGTGTAAAATGTCTTCCTTGTTGTCATGTGTGTTTATTTCAGGTTCCAGGGTTATGGAGGTTAAATATTATCTACCAGATAATTGAAGAATGCAGGTATACAGAGCAGGTGCGGAGAAAGCTTTGAGGCTTGAGCAGAGTGGGGGCTGGTTGAGCCACACACATGGACATGGGGCCTGGTTGAGCCACACACATGGACATTACAAATAATCAATTTACTCTCTCTATCAAAGGGTGTGTCATCCTTTAAGGTAATATGGGATGAAATCAAATTACCTATCACTCCCGTCATCCAAAGCCCCAAACCAGGTGCATGTTTGGTGCTATGCACATGTTCTGAACCTAGTTCTGGCTGACACAACTGAGATGGCCTTATCCAGTGGCTCCCTCTTCTCCCTCATTAATGACATTGCTGTTTTCATTCGTGAATCCTATCAAAGAAATAATGTGTGGGAACAAAGAAGCCAGGATACTCGACACAGACGCCTCTCTACTATTGGAGAGACAAAGTGGGGGGCCAAAGATGTAGCCTTGATAAAGATATTTGTCTCATTTGGAAAACCAGACCACGCTTTATACATCGATGTCCTCATGACACTCAGTGTCTTTAAAGCTCAGGCCACTTTAAAAACTGCAGTGCGTGTCAAAGCTAGAGGATTCTTAGAGGCTTTGATGAGGTATGAGACAGTGTTAACTGCTCAGCTCTTCCTGCGGATATTTGAGGTCACAACACCGCTGTCAAAATACCTCCAGTCAAGTGGACTAGATATCTTAACTGCACCCAGGATGGTAATGGCAACTCAAGATACCATGAAGGACATGGCAAGAGATTTTATGTCAGTTACGCAAGCTGCTGATACCGTTGTCCAGTGGGCAAATACACAACTGATGGTGGAAGAGGACTGTGAGCTTGAACTGGAGGCAGAACTTCTACAGAAAAGGAAGATGATGGCTGGAGAAATGACAAGTGATGAAACTCTCACAGATCCATACAGAGCCTATGAAGTTGAGGTCCATAACCAAATTATGGATACAATAACTGAGAGCATACACAGGCATTTTCTGACTCATGCTACACTCTACCTACCTCAAGTGGAGGAGTTTGAGTATCTCAGGGTCTTGTTCATGAGTGAGGGTAGGAGGGATTGGGAGATCGACAGGCGGATTGGTTCAGCATCTGCAGTGATGCGGATGCAGAGCCTATCTGTCATGGTGAAGAGGGAGCTGAGCCAGAAAGCCAGGCTCTCGATTTACCAGTTGATCTTTGTCCCAACCCTCACCTATGGTCATGAGCTTTGGGTAATGACCGAAAGAACGAGATTGCGGATACAAGCGGCTGAAATGAGTTTCCTCCGTAGGGTGGCCGGGCTCAGCCTTAGAGATAGGGTGAGGAGCTCGGACATTCGGGAGGGACTCGGAGTAGAACCGCTCAGGGCTGGACTGGGACAAAAATTCAGCCTGGGCATTTTGACTGGAGACCGGCCCATCACCTGGTTTTTTTTGGAAAAGACATTAAGCCTTACGCTGTTCTGACACACACCAACGTACACTTTCTTGTTGGTAATATTTATGTATCAATCTAATAAACGTAAACCCACACCATCCTTCCTATCCTGGTATTCTAAAAAGTACTTAGTAAAAAGGAAAAAAGACCACTTGATTAAGGTAACACCCCAAACAATCTCTAACACTTGGTAGAAACCTGACATTAAAACAGAGAGAACTATTAATCAATAATGAATATTAATATAAAAAAGACATTTATGGAAATTTTCATAAACTGTTTTATTACGACACCAACTAGGAAATATTTTTACAAATACACGGGAAAGGACAGATAAGGGTGTAAAAGAATGGCATCTGTTGGACCTACTCATATGACCACAGTACTGGTATGTGTTTCACAAAAAATAGATCAATCATATGCAGTAGTACTTACAGCTTCAAAAGTTGCATGGTCTACAGAACATATTGTATTCATAGAGCCTGAAAAAGAGAAAAGAAAGATAGATAACATAAAAAATAAAAACTATTAAGGACAAATTGATTTGTATCACCAAAATACTCACTGTATCTATAAAACGTCCACAGCAGCAACACTGAACATTTAAAAACATGGAAACCTTTAAGAAGTGAAAGGACACACAGCAAAGGGTTAGAAAAAATTGCATTTAACATTTCCAGACAATGACAGTAGTGTATGTTTTCTACAGAGAAATGGCATCATAGTCTATTTAGTACTTACTTAAAATTAACCCTCTCCATGCATACAAAAGAATAACAGATTAAGGCTTAAGAAAACATGTTTATAAATGCCTAAAACCCCAGTCTCATATTTATTCTATGTGCTGTATTAGGTTGTATTTTCTGACCACATGACTTGTTTGAAGTGAAGATACTCTTAGACACTACACCTATTCTTCTGACTGTAATTTACACAACAACTATAAAGCAGAACTTAATTTTAACTGATAAATTAGGAACATTGCAGTATTGGGAAAAAATAAATAAATAAATCAATTCTAAATTAATTCTAAGAGTCGAATTGGTACACACGTCCAAAATTGGTTCAATTGTTTAATATAGTGTAGCTGTTTTTACAGCAAAATTGGAATTAAAACTCCATGTAGTTGGTTAATGGCAGTTCTGAAAGGGTTAATGAAGTTTTTTATTAAGTGTTGTTATGAGGTGTTGCATCATTGAATTACAGTCATATCATTAAGGTAACTGCTCAAACAAAATATTTTTTTAGGACTGATGATTAAAATGATTCAATTTGAACAGATTGAATTGATTGGGATTGCAATAATGGATTTTAACTCCAGGTAATCAGAATTGATTTGAACTGATTCTTGAAACTTGAATCAAACCAAAGCATTAGTTTGGAATGTTTTGATAATTTTGTTTCTCCCTTACCAGGTTACAAAAGAAGCTTTCTCAGCAGATCACTCTTCTCAGCTACCTTGTCAATGACCATGTCAGAGTCCATCGACATAAGAATATCCTTCTCAGTGGCCATCAGCATAAACATCTCCAGCCTGTTTGCAGACAGGCTGCTTCGTAGTCTGCTTTTGATGAACTTGAGTGTGGAGAATGTTCTTTCACAGGCAACCTGAGTGAGGGAGAGGGTCAGCAGGTACTTGTATGCCAGCCCAAGGAGATGATAAGCGTCTGACAGCAGGTTGAAGCGCCTGAGAATTTGATAGCAGCACAGTGGGCAATCTTTGCAAGATTTACAGCTTTTGGTCACAATGTCACTGTCTTCTTCCAATTCTTCAGATCTGTCTTTTGCTGTTCTGGTCCTGTAGTCATCTACAAGTGATGTCTTCAGCCTTTCCCACTGTCCAGCAAAACATATCAGTTCTGACTGAAGGTTATTTACCGTAGCACTGCTGTCAAATTTGAGGAGATGTGTGCTGAGGTTCTGAAGTGCAGTTCTAGGAAGAGAACCTGTTCTGATTTGGCTAAACTTTCTGGGGTCCAACCATGCCAGATCCACAAGAAGGGGGCCATGTATGTCAAAACGTCTGTGGATTGCCTCAATAACTGTGTCTAGGATGATGTTGTGCACTTTCACCTCATATGTTTTCTCAGCATTAATTTGCGACTCATCTTCAGACATCTCACCGGCCATGCTTTTTCTCTTCTTGACTCTCTTTTCAGGTAGTGCAGCCTCCACTTCCATGTCTGTGTGTTCCTCCTTCTCCTCGAGTTTCTGATTTGTCTGTTTTACAAATCTGTCTGCAGCTTCCTTCACAGTTGGGAAGTCCCTGGCGATACTTTTGAGGCTATCTTGTGTGACAGTCACCATATGATGGGCGGAGAGAATATCCATACCCTTTGACTGGAGGTACTTTGACAAAGGAGTTGTTTGCTCAAACACTCTAAGAAATATCTGTGCTGTTAACACAGTTTCATGTTTCAAGAGAGACTCTTTAAAGCCTCGGGCTTTGGCACGAACAGCTGGCTTTTCTTTTTCCCTCTTTTCAATAGCTTCCAGTGTGAGGACTACATCAAGGAAGAGGCCATCCTCTGGTTTTCCAAAGTGTCCAAAGATTTTTTGTAGGGCATCATGTTTGGCCCACCACCGTGTTTCACATATTGGACTGAGGCGTCTGTGTCTTGCCTTTTCTTGGGTTTGTTTCTCCCATAGATTAACCCTGTGATAGGACTCCTTGATGAATACAGCTATGTCATTCAGTAAATTAAAGAGGGATCCACTTTCAATGACACTGTGTTGTGTCAGCAAGCACAAGATTCAGTATGTGGGCATAGCACCACACATGCACATGAGTTGGAGACTGGGCAGCCATAAGTGCTGAAAAGCCTTTATACTGGCCCTGCATATTTGAAGCCCCGTCTGTTGCATTCCCAATGCACATGGCATGGTCCAGTTTCAGATGCTCTAGAACTCCACAAAGCAAGTTTACAAAGTACTGCCCTGTGAATGCTTCGCACCTCACAATGGAGACAAGCCGCTCCTGCACAGCCTCAGTAACATATCTAATGATTACTGAACACTGATCATACCCTGTGATGTCTTGGGTTGTGTCTAGCTGAATAGAAAACATCCCAGCTTTCTTCACATCACTAGTGATACTCTCTTGAATGAGATGGCCAAGTGCATCAATGACAGAGTTGACAGTTGTTTTGGAAAGTAAGGTGATGAGAGATCCTTTACCTTTTGATCCACTGGACTGATGCGACTTCTTGCTTTTTTCAATGCAGTCATTCAGATGTTCTCTAAGGCATGCATCATATTTGCCTAATAGCACAATCAGTTCCAGAAAGTTACCATGATCAACAGTGTTATCGCTCAAAGTGTATGCAGCCTCATTCTCCACATGCCTATAGCTAAGTCCCCTCTTCCCTAGTACTTTGACCACATCCACTGTACGCTCCAAAACTTGTCGTCTTTTTTTTTCTTGTGCTCTGTGAGCTGACAACTGACTGCCAGCAAACAAGCTGTTGATGTTGCCTTTTGAGCACCTTAAGAAAAAAGCTTCAGCACAGGTCTTGTGTGTAGTGCTCTTTTCATGCTCCTCTGTACGCACATGCACATGTCGCCAGTCACTCATGCCTGTTATAAATGTGCTGGTGTCAGTCCGCCTTGCAAATGCCAGACACACAAAGCAGAACAATAAATGTCGTTCTTTGCAATAAGTAAGCCACTTCCTGCTGGAGCCATCTTTACGGCTGAATACCCTCATCACAACTGCATTGCTGGTGTTCTGCTGTGGGTGGTAATCTAAGAAAGCTTGTAACATGGCGGGTTCAGGGCGAGCAAAGTAATCTATGCCTTGGCTCTCACTCTCCTCCTCTTCCAAGTCTCTCTCCTGCTCTTGGATATCTCTGTCTTGCATTTCACTTTCCTGCTCTTGCATCCCTCTGTCTTGCATCTCATTTTCCTGCTCTTGCGTCTCTCTGTCTTGCGTCTCATTTTCCTGCTCTTGCGTCTCTCTGTCTTGCGTCTCATTTTCCTGCTCTTGGATATCTCTGTCTTGCATCTCATTTTCCTGCTCTTGGATATCTCTGTCTTGCATCTCACTTTCCTGCTCTTGCGTCTCTCTGTCTTGCGTCTCATTTTCCTGCTCTTGCATCCCTCTGTCTTGCATTTCATTTTCCTGCTCTTGCGTCTCTCTGTCTTGGATGTCACTCTCCTGTTGACACAATTTATTGAGATTATGAGGACCTCCTTAACAAGGTGATCAGAGACCGGATGACAATTATTAAGGATATTATTATTTAAAGTTCAATAATATCAAGCATAAATAAGAAATAGTATCAATATAACAATATTGTACCAAATACAATATTTTCATGTTGAACCTTTAACTATTTAAGGTTACAAGTTGAGTGGCCCCATACCATAGTTATAACATCAATGCCCAAAACTATTTGTTAATATGTTGTTAATACGAGTTGCAGTATTTATAGCTATCCTGTTAGGTTGTGTAATTGTTGGACGGAATCTTTCACAAAACACATAATTAATACATTTTTTGTGTATGATTTTGTGCATTTAGAATATCTATATTAAAGTCTCCACAAACACTAACTTATGATTATTTGTATTTAATTCTACTGTACATTTCGGAAAATTTGTTCTGAAAAATTATTAATAATTATGAAATATTTTGTTTACAAATGAAATTCTTACCTTCTTAACTAAATATTTAACTTTAAGTTAATATTTATCATCCAAACGAAATATTTAACTTTTGAACTAAATACTTTGATTACAAACTAAATATTTACCTTCTTAAATACATATTTAGCATCCAAACGAAATCTTTATCTATTTAACTAAATATTTTGTTTACAAACCAAATATGTATCTTCTAACCAAAATATTTCACTTTTTAACTAAACATTTCACTTGCAAACTAAGTATACATGTTTTTATAAATGTTAAAAGTTTTACCAAATAGTTTGAAGTTGAAACATTTCTTAATGAATAAACAATGACTTTTAAATATTAATTCCCTTTTAATTTCTCATATGACAGGCTAAATAACTGAAATTGTTAACTTTAACTGTGTAACTTTACAAACAGCATTTCATGGAGGACAATATAAATAGAACTTTGAAGTTCTATGTATGTCCAATTTATAGTCAAATCAAATTAGTGTATATTTGAATAGTCGTAAATCACATCATTGGGAGAAGGTTTTCACAATTATTTCATTTTAAGTAGTACTGCTACAATGCAGAGACATATTAATTAACATTTTTCTAGTCTATTAATAGTTTTTTCAATACTTTCTGCATAACCAGCCCATTAAGAGCATTCATGATCTTTATGTGGCCAAAAATGAAAATGAATTTGACATCCCTGATTTAAGTTCTACACATTTAAAATTAAAATAAGAAATAAAAGTATTTCTGTCTCTCCCCCCTCTACCTGCCCCCAGGCACAGCTGTTAGAGCCTCCCCTGCACAGTCACCAGCCTTCTATCAGCTACGTAAAAAAGAATCCTGGTGACAATTGTTCATAACTTTTCTTCAAGTCATTCATCTAATCTAAAATGTAAACAGTTTCTCCATTAACTGTTCAGCTGCTCGGGTGATTGAGCCTGGACATCTCCTATTTCTTCTCGATGTTTCTCTTTCATCAGATCCAAACTGACACCATGACCAGCAGCTTTTACAGCAAACACCGGCTAATAAACGGATCCGCTGATGATCAAATGCACCTGAGTTTAGATGTCACCCGCTTTTATTGCCAATAAAACAAGAAGAAGAAAAAATGTTGGGGAACGAGGAGACGGCCGGCCGAGCAGCATAAAGACACCACAGCGTTGTCTCTCTCTCTTTTTTTTTTTGTTTCAGGCTAGCTAAACTACAGGACAAATCACGTTCTGTTTCAACTCAAACGGACGATTTGGTTTTTTTAATGGGAAGATTGGAAACCCTAAAAATTAACTGTCAGTAACATAGCAACCGGCCAACAGTAGAAACTCCGTATAATAAACAGTAAGATGAGTTATTACTGACTTTAAAAAGTTAGCAAGCAGGTCGATGACAATAAACTACACCTGAACTTGGATCATATTTGACCCAGATTTCTTACCTGAAATTCGGTTCTGCCACTTGGACGGGCAGCCGGTTCGGGTTTCTCCTCCTCCTCCCTCTTTTCTTCTCCAACCTGTCGCTGGGCTGAGGCTCCATCACCTCCTAAATTGATTTTACTTGAACCCCCACCAAACAACTGTGAGATTTTAACACATTTACCAGCATCAGCCTGAAGGGCCAGTTTCTTTTTTATTCGAATTTTCTCCGCTCCTCCTTTCCGTTTTTTGTTCTCCATTTTGTTAAGCTTGTCTGTCTGTTTACTGAGACTCAAACAACTGGCGGGTGCATTAGACCTCTGGCTATTGGTCCAGCCCAGAGTGTATTATGACCAATTGGCCAATCCACAAACTTTTACGAGGCGTCGCGTGGCGCGGCGCGAACAAGTTGTCCGCATTAACTAGAGGCCAGAAAAAAAAAAAAAAAAAAAAAAAAAGACACCGGCCCATGAAAGATGAAAGAGTCGGCCCAGCGGGCAGTTGCCCGCTATGCCCTATGGTCAGTCCAGCGGTGGAACCGCTGCTCCTCCAGATCGAAAGGAGCCAGTTGAGGTGGTTTGGGCATCTGGTCAGGAAGCCTCCTGGACGCCTCCCTGGGGAGGTGTTTCGGGCATGTCCTGCCGGCAGGAGGCCCCCGGGTCGACCCAGGACACGTTGGAGAGGTTACATCTCCAATCTGGTCCGGGAACGCCTTGGGGTCCTGCCGGAGGTGGCCGGGGAGAGGACGGTCTGGAGCTCCCTAGTTGTGATGCTGCCCCCACGACGCGGACCCGGATAAGCGGAGGAAGACGACGACGACGACGGCTACACTCGATGCCAACTTGGCCCTTCTTGATCCAAACTTTGCTGAAGTGGCATCAGGTAATCTGCCGGATTCTGCATTTTAAGAACTTAGCAAATGCCTGCTCATGTTTGACAGCAGAGCAACAGCTGTCAATTTGCAGTCTGAGTTAAAGTGTCTGGCAGCTCAGTGGCCACGCCTTAAAATGTCTGCACTTGAAGAGTACAAGGTCAGGATGGTAGGGGTTGGCTCTGATGATGCGGAAGAAGAAAACACAGATGTATTAAACAAACAGTGCAAATCTTGCAAGGAATGCCCAGTCTGTTGTTATCAGATTCGGAACACTACAACCTCTTCACAGATGCTTATCATATTCTTGGCTGGGGATACAGGTACCTCCTTACTCTGCCTGTGACACAAGTTGCATGTGAGAGAAGTTTATCTGTTCTCAAGCACATTAAAAGTAGAATAAGAAGCACACAGTCCCAAGAACACCTGGAAGCATTCATGCTTATGACTACAGAGAAAGATATCCTGATGTCACTTGACAATGACTTGGTCATAGACAGAGTTGCAGAAAAAAGTTACTGTTGGGTTATTTATTTATTAAAACCAGTTCACCTTAAGAGAAATCAAACGCACAAAGAGGATTAGAGCAATATTATTGTTCAATTTTACTTTGCAAGGTGTTTTCACTTGAAAAGGAGGCAGTTATGTTTCAAGCAGTAATGACAACGAAATCCACTTTTTCCCTATCAGTGACCTGTTGAAAAAAATACTTGCTGTATTGACACCTTCATTTCTATGTGAGTATTCAAGTTAATCTAGAATAATAGACTTTTAGTACAACATGTAGTCAACATTACCGCTGTTGCTCTAATTTTGATGGTTTGACCACATATTTTTGCTGCCGAATTTCCACGCGCCGATTACTTTGGGCCGGGCCTAGTCAAAGTCCAGGGCTGTTTTTTAGTCCCAGTCTGTCCTTGATTGTTAGTTTTAGAGATCTGACTGTAAACACGAGAGGAGGCCAAGCAGTTTTCTGGCTCTGCAGACACACCAATTTTTGGTGCGTTAAAGGAGACATAACATGAAAAACCCACTTTTTTATCCATTAACACAGTGTGTTTCACATTTTAAGTGTCTAAGTGAGCAAAAAGGCTTATATTATTCACTGGAGTTGCTATTTAGATATTTAATAATTAAGTTTTGGGCATATTTGTCCACCCGTTCAGTTTTTCAAATTATCTATTACATCTATTTCGTCAGGATAACTACCAAATATGGTAATGGCCCTCGGCTAAACACAGAGCCAATCCGCCATTTTTTCTTCTCGCTAAGATTTTTTGTAGTCCTATTGGAAAAATGCTGAATGTCTGGTTATTTTAACCACACACAGCTCAAAACTGTTCCTCGTTTTAAGGAAGGGTGGTGTGGCAGTATTTAAACCCAGGAGCTGATGACACTACTGCTAAAAAAACACAGAAGACAAAGTAGTGTGTTTGTGTGTGTGTGTGTGTGTGTGTGTGTGCGCGCGCGCGCGTGGTTCGTTCGTTCTGTCTCCAGGCTAGTGGCTAAGTACTGAGGGCTTCATCTATCTAAAAGGAGTCATTTCCTTCTGAATGTGGCAGCACCGGGACACAGCAGCAGAGCGGTAAGCTTCATATCACTCTAAAATGTCGACAAACTTTACTTTAGATTTACGGGCATTAGCAGCACTAAAGCATTAGCATCCGGCTTGCTATCGCTAGCACAGTATGCTAGTAAAGTTAGCAACCAGATTAATGTGGACTTGGCTGATTTTCGTGGAATAAAACGTGATTTCTGATCAACGCCTTCTTTTACACCAGATGATAACCTTCCACTGATTGTAACAGCAGAGAGCCTGTGTGTTATTTTACGTGAGTGCATGGACGTAATTTTCACTTTAGAAGTGGGGGGGACACGGGGGGGGGGGGGGGGGTATCTTTATAGTATGCGCTAATGGTAAACAGGCTTCAACACAAACGGTTGTTTTCCTCTTGGTCCTAGAGCTCAACCAGTGTCAATTTAATATAGCGTAATGTCGTTTTTGGATGGTAAAAAGTGCAGGGGTCAAAACTTGACTTTGGAAAAAGTGGGGGGGACATGTCCCCCCTGTCCCCCCCCAAAATTACGTCCATGCGTGAGTGTGATGTAATCTTAGCATCCAGTAAATAAAGTCCCATATCAGCTAAAATGCAGCGTGACAAAGTCTTTAAAGTGCGTCAACACAGTGGATTTAATACAAGTTTTAAAGAACAATCTCTGAGTGGAGTGAGGTTAGTTTTTTGTCTCACTGCAGATATAAAAACTAACTCTGCATCAGTCAGACGCAGCAAAGCTCACCGTCTGTATGAGCGTGAGCGTCGGAAAGCTGATAAAATCGGCTGTAAAATAATTAAAACAAAAGTAAAAATGCTCCTTTGCTTTTTACAGTCCACATCCAGAAGGCTGGAGCCATGTTTCACTGACAGGCTGTCAGACTAAAGCCCTGATGAGCTCAGCTGGGACAAACTGGTCTGATGTTTAGGTAAGTGAAGATCTGCTTCTCCAAGGCCTTGAGATGCTAGTAAAAAATAATTTAGCCAGCTTGCTGTTACTTTTCTTCTCCTCTAAGGAACACAGAACGTTCAGATGTTGGACCTTCACTTCACCTACTGAGGAAGGAGACCCACCAGTAAAGAGATGGTAGCTGGACCAGACCAAAGTGAGTGATGACACACCTCAGCCACCCCCATCATTAAGAACACCTCACCCCCTGAATCCCTCCGTCTGATGACAGCAGAGTGATTTATTTGATGTTTTACTTGTTTAGTCTGTTTAGAAATGATTGAATTACATTATTTTCTGTAATCGACCATCTGATCTGGATGTGTGCAGAATAACTTTCCCCAAATTCAGCAGCAGCTGGCCTACAAAAACAGCTGCAGCATGTAGTAAGTCTGTCTGCACTGCTCTCTAATGAGCTTCCTTTCATAAGGAATCATTTGTATAATTTTAGTGTCACTATTTTATTACATTTGTAAGAATATGAAGTCACTGCAGCAAAGTGAACTTGTGAACAAACACAAACGTGACTATAAACATGAAAGCTAAAGAAACGACTTTCCTAAAGCTGCTTGTAAACAAAATATGTCATTAAAGTTATTGTCTATCATTGCAGAATATGGCGATGACATCATGGAACTGGTCTTTGGAAAAGTTTTCCCTGAACCAACTCCGTTTCTAGATGAGGTAGAGAAGATCTGCATCTCACCAACCCTCTGATCTCAGTATTCAGACAACGGAGGTCTCCCACTGTTATCCAGGACCAGTTTGAAGCCCACATACTTCCCCTCCCTCATCATCAGGAAACATCAATCCGTATCCTGAGGACAACAGAAGACGGCAGGAGGACAGGAACTCTGAGACCTAGATACCACCAGCACCGAGACACAAAGCACCTGTGGGCAGAACGACTGTTTAACTACTAAAGCCTGTTTATTATATTGTTCTACTTATTTGCTGTGAGGTTAATACTTAGAAAATGTGTATATTAATGTAAACAATTTAAAAAATCACTGATTGTATGTTTTCTTTTAGATGTAATGGTCCAAACTCAGCCTTGTAGACATTTATTGCATCCTGTAGGTAAATACACAGAACAGGCTCAGATCCAGGATGACCCAGCATGCTCTTCTTCCATTCTGGCTGTTAGGGATTGTATCAATAACTCAATGCCTACTGATGTTTCCACCTAACGGTATTTATTTAGAATGCAGGTAAGATTTAACTATATTTGTTAGCAAAGCAGACTGATCTTGGGAATTTCACTGCAGCACTGATGTCCACCTCTCTGTACACATTAGAGAGAATTACCACTTTACAGCAAAACACATTTAATAAAGATATAGGCTACGCATTGCAGACAATAAAAAAGTTGTAAGCATTAGAATTATAATGATCACATTAAAGAACATTTGGAGGAATGTTCTTTATTTGTCACTAGAATCTCAAATCTTTAAATTAAAATGTAACTGCTTTTTATCCATTTTCAGCCATTAAGACACCCAATATTAAATAAGACTACTTATAAAATTATTTATAATTATATGTATGTATATATATATTTATATATATAGATAGAGATCTTAATAAAATATATTCTTTTAATGGTGTTTTAATGAGCTGTATCATTTTTTAAAACATTTTTTATAGAAATAAATAAGCAAGCAGCATTCCTTGTGTGTGTGTGTGTGTGTGCGCGCGCGTGCCTGCTGCTTGTCCTTCCGTCGGCCGTGACGGGGGGGGGGGGGGGTGCGCGCGCGCACGTGCCTGCTCACTTGTTCCTCCGTCGGCCGTGACGGGTGTGTGTGAGTGACTACAGACAAATGCATGAGAGAGTTAGCAGCCTTGAAACAGCTTGATGAACTACTCTCCCCACATGTTTTAAAAATGCTAATATGCTACGCTAAATCTGCTATGCTAAATAATGATTTCTCTATAGAACTACAAAGTTCGACTGGGGGAGGAGAGTACAGGTCTGCACTATGGGGGGGGGGGGGGGGGGGGGAGTTTACAGCTCCTCCTCCAGTTTAAAGAGACAGTACCCCAAAACGGCTCGTTCTCAAGACTCTCCTCAGAACAGGGGTAGATGAGGGTCTGTAGAGCAACAATAATGAGGAAATCAGACCAAAGAACTGCAGTTCCACTGTATTTAGACCCCAACTGAAGGATTTAGATGTAAAAAGGAATAACTTAAAAGCATGTTATGTCTCCTTTAAAGTCCCACACTGATTGGTGGAATGGTTCCATGGCCCAAAATGTGACTAGCTTGATCTCTGATGATTGTTTGGGTGAAATCTCGTAATTCTGAGAGTTTGTGAAAAGGCACACCCACATCATTTATGACATGACTGGAAGTGTCTAAATATGGACGTTGGCCCTAAAGGGTTAAAGCCAGTGAGACAAACTGTAATCACCCCTTTGCCTTTAATAAGACTTGGTTATTTTTTTCAATTCTTATTTATTCCATGGCTTTCCTTCTGTTTGTGATTTTAACACTTTTGAAAACAACACATTTAACACAACAAGTAGTGGCAGACTTCTATTACTATTATCTTGTTCACACAGATTCAGTAATAAAATTAACGAATGTTATGCTTCTGGAACCCAAGTCATTGGCCCTTCCCAATGCATTTATTTGTGTTTAGGACAGTTTTTCTTTGGTATTTTCATACTCTGTAATCAACTAGTCAAGTTTCTTTCAGATCACAAAGATTTTGCTTTGAAAGCAGAAAATGTGCTTGTAGCTGTTGCTAAGAAACTGCTGAGCTGCTGGTGTTGGTGTAATTATACAACAGGAATGTGATCACTGGTGGAATATTTATGATGGAGAGAGGGGTGTAGAGAATGTTTCACCCCCAGTTTGTGTTATAACCAAAATAAACACAACACAGAGGAGCCTGTTAATGGAGTGATTTGAAGACCATCAACTTCAAATAAGTTTTTCCCCCTCTCTCTTTGTGTGTGTGTGTGTGTGTGTGTGTGTGTGTGTGTGTGTGTGTGTGTGTGTGTGTGTGTGTGTGTGTGTGTGTGTGTGTGTGTGTGTGTGTGTGTGTGCTGTAGCGACATGAATGGCCTCATTTGTGACCCAAAGGCCACACTTCCTCAGCTGGGTCAAGCTGTCCTGGCTGCACTTCTATCTACAGATTATCCATCACAGGAGACTGAATGTCGGTCTACCACCCCTTTATCTGACTGCTGTTCATCCGCAAGACAAAGGACACTTCAAGATTTAAAAGATTCATTTTTAATAGACCCTTTTCACTGTCTATTACAATGTTCATAAATAATCATCAAGGTTCATTATAAATGTATTTAATTACTGAAATGAAGTATTATTATTTGGTTAATAATTATTATTATTTATGATAATCAGTTATGTTTAACAGTGACAAGAAGATCATCTGGACTTATACACAACCATGCAGGACACAGTAAATCAGGTTAAGGTTAACTGCACTCACATGTCTTTGTCACATCACAACCCAGAACTTTCTGTCTCTGAGAGGGCATGTTTCGAGGTATGTTAAGTCCCACCCTCTAACATGTCAAAATCTAATTCGTTAGAATAATATTACCGGCCGTCTCTTAAAACCTAACTCCTCAGTTCAAGTTCAGTTCTTGAGCTCACCAAATTCTCTCCGTGGCAACGAGAGTCCAGAGGATTGAGTCGGCCGTTCGAAACCTCCACTAAAGCTTTTCTGTCACGCTGATAAAATGTCCAACAGAAACGCCATCTGCAGCAAAGCTGACGCTACGAGATTCCTTAGGAATCTGCTCAGATGCAAACCAACTCAACACCTGTGTGCCTGTGGCCAGAGGCGGAGCTAGCCTAAATGGCGCCCTGTGCGAGAACCCCCTGTGACGCCCCCCCCCCCCCCCCCCCACACACACACACACCCACCCACCCGGAAAAAAAATTACACCTACAACTTTGTTTGAAATTGCATGGAGTGTATTATATACAACAAAGTTCTTGTATTGCAAGATTTAACCCCCACATACACACTGCACTGAAACTTTTCAAATATATACATTTAGAAACAAATAAAAATAAAAACAGGCAGCAGCAACAAAGGATGTATACAAATAAATACAATTATTACAATTCCAAACGTAATTAAAAACACAAGTCTTGAAAAACAAACAAATGAAAAAAAAAACTAGAGAAACAAAGTTGCAACAATTTGGGCTTTTTAAGCATTGTGTGTTCTTTTGTGGGGTTTTTTGTGTGTGACAGGATTTGATTGGATTAGAGGTGACAGTTGAGTGACTTCAAAAGTGTTGCTTTCTAGCTTTCCTTGAAGCAAATTCGTCAATGATATCATCATATGATATCTCCTCCCCAACTTGGAAGTTAATGCTGATGATGCTGAGGCCAGATAAACGCTCCTGGGACATGGTTGACCTCAGGTAGTTTTTTATTAGCTTAAGTTTTGAAAAGCTCCTCTCTGCTTCAGCCACTGTCATGGGAACTGTAAGTGCAATTCTGAGACCAGTCCAGAGGTTGGGGTAGATCTCGGTGAGATGGTTCTTGTGAAGAAATGTTAAAAGGCCAAGCATGTCCTGTGGTGGCAGGCTGGGGAAATTTTTCATCTCTTTCACAAGTTCTTTTCTGTCCAGGTCAGACTTTCCATTGAACTCCAAAATGGTCCCAAGTGCATCACATTTCTCTGCAAGCTCCTCATCTGAAAGGCTTGGGAAATTTGTCAACACAGCAAATTTCTGTCCCACATCTTCCAGCGTCGTGAATCTCTCAAGAATGGCTGATAAGGCAGCATCCACAGCAACATTGAAGAATGAAACCTCCAGCCTCTTCAGGGCATCACTGATGGGCTCATCAGTGGCTTCATAAGAGTAGTGGCGCTTGGTAGATCTCAACCTTTTCTCTTTCAGCACAACCTCCACATTCATGTCTGCACATGTGTCTCTGGCTATTATCTGAGCAGACTTAAAGCCAGTTTCCCTATACTGCTCAAGACTTCTGTGCGTATTTCTAAGAAGATTGACTGCAACATCCACTGCCATATTTGGTGACTGCACAAGCTTGCTGACATGCTGAATCTGGAAGAGGATGTCATACCAGACTGCTGTGCAGATACTAAATCTGTACGAACCAACCTCCTCTGACAAGGACTGGGCTTCTACCTTTGTTTTTGGTTCCTTGGTAGTTTCTCTTACCTTGATCAGTGCTTCTCGCACTGCAGCTGCCTCGTACCTGAAAGGTTCGATGCTCTTAATTTTACTCTCCCACCTTGTGTCGGACCACATCTTCAAGGTGAGATTCACATGGCTTTTAAGAATAGTCCATCTTTGTGTGGAGGCGGAAAAGAGGTTGTAGATCTTTTGAAGGATGCCAAAGTAGCTCATGGCATCAACTGAATCATTAGCAGCATCTGAAACCACCAAATTTAGAGTGTGTGCTACACAGGGCATAAAAAGAGCTCTGGGGTTTTCTTGTAAGAGCCGAGCTTGTACTCCTTTGTTTTTTCCACGCATGTTGGATCCGTTGTTGTACGACTGCCCTCTGCAGTCCTCAAAAGGAATGTCTAGTTCTTTCAGTTTGTCCAAAGTCATGGAAGCCAAATGACTGCCTGTGGACTCAACTGCCTCAAAAAACCCCAGGAAACATTCTTTCACAAGAGGTGTCGTCTCTTTTACCTCCACAAACCGAATCACAACTGACAGCTGCTCAATGTTGCTGTTGTCAGGAGTGCAGTCAAGGATGATGGAAAAGAACTTTGCCTGCTTTATCTCACTTACTATTGTTGAGATGATCTTGTTGCTCAACAACTCAATCAGCTCATTCTGGATTTGATGACCTAGGTAACTGGTGTGACTGGAGGTTCCTCTTTGAATGCGGTTAATGTGTTCCTTCATGATCGGGTCAAACCTGGCCATAAGTTCAACCTCTTTTAAAAAATTTCCATTTGATCGTGTGAAAAGCGCTTCTGTGTGCCCCCTGAGTGCCAAGTTCCGAACTGCCAGTGACTGCACAATAGCAGTAAGACGTGTCAGTACTGCTCTCCATCTCACCCTCTCATCCTCCAAAAGTGCCATCTCCTTTTTATCAATAGTTTTGCCCTTCATTAACCTAACTGTAAATTCCTTCCAGGTTTTCATACAGTTAATGTGGTCGGGGCTTTTCTCATGTGAGTTCAGTAAAGAACTTGCATGTGTCCAATCTGCCAGTCCCGAGGTGGTTAACTGGATACTTCTTTTTGAAAACAACTTACAACAGAAACAAACAAGGCTATTGTTGCTAACTGAGTACAACATCCAGCTCCTGGCCACCTTCTCACCACTTGTCAAAGTTCTATTGAAATAGTGATGATGACAACATCTGCCATCGCCTTCACTCCTGGGAAATACAAAACTAGTTGGCACCTTAGTAGGTCCTCTTCGAACTAGCTCTGTGCGAACGCTGCCAGTAATTGGTGATGGCCACTTGGCTGGGTCTGACGAAAGAGGCTCATCATCACCTTCAATGGGTTGACTGGTTTCAGGCTTTTCTGCTGACAGAAAACAGAAGCATAACTCAACACATTGCTATGTGGACCATTTCACATATTCTATTAAAATACAATATGTGACATTCAAATTTCTCTAATGTTTGCAGGACACACACACACACACACACACACACTTGTGCAAAACTTACTTGACGTATCTTGTTGGGGAGATGTGGCAGCTGGCTGTCCCTCATCAAGTTCACATTGACTGGTAGGTCTCTCTATTGACAGAAAATGGAAGCATAACTCACCACATACTATATGGAACAATTCCCATATTCTGTGAAAATACTATTTAAATGTCTATAGCTAAATGTTTGCTGGACACACACACACACACACGTGCAAAACCCACCTAAAGTATCTTCCTGGGGAGATGTGGTGCCAGCAGACTGTCCCTCCTCAAGTTCAAATACTGGCCTACTGGTGGATGGCTGTTCCTCAGTGGCAGCTGATGTCATCCCAAAATATCTGTGTAGGGCTCCTGATGTTGCATAAAACAAACAATACAATCTTCATGTCACGTCTGTTGCTTAAGCATTTTAATTAACATGTTACAATGAGCATTTACAGTTTTCAGCAGTGGTGGAAAGAATTCTGAAAATCTGTGCTCAAGTACAAGTACTGTTACATTGCTAAAATATTACTCATTTACAAGTAAAAGTACTGGTGTTAGAGAAATACTCAAGTAAAAGTACAAATTATTCATAAAAACCTCAGAGTATTATTTATTTTTAACGGCTGATGTCACCATCACTTCTCCAGACTGGGGCTGCCTGGAAATTGTGTTTTCCTTTACCAAAAGTTAAAACACCAACAATCTATTAATCATTAATAATTGATAAAATACAAAACAAGTGTTTTTCCCTAATTTTTTTTTGTCATTTTAAGTTTGTGTTTCCGGCACACAAAGAACTAAATGACCAGAGGAGCCACGACTATTAATTAAATATCCATGAATCCATTTTAACTGGTTAAATTCTTCAACTCTCCCACGCTGCTTCAAGGTCACTGTGAGTTAACATAGCCGCGGTGTGCTGTGCAGCACACTTAACGCAACACGATGCTGAAAGGCGAGACAGTCTCAACTTTCAGCTAAAAAAAGACCGCTCTAGCTATTATAGTTTTTATGTTATGGCAGTTTACAGTTTAAACGGGATCTTACTAGCAGGGCACCTCCAGCGGCCCGCTGCCGCTCCGTTTTTCGTGGGGTAAATAATACGTAGCTCATTTCCCGAGTCCAAATAGAAAGGCGAATGGCGCCGGCGCGAGACCTGCCGCCCCCGCCCGCCGTCAATGTATTTCAGCGAAATTCTCAAAGACTCATTTTAATTTGATAGCGTTTGGTTATCAGCCTTTCGGTTTTCCCTCTCTTAGCTTTTCATAAGAGCTCATTTGACAAATAAAAAGTTAGCGGTTGGAAGTAGTTCTAAATACATAAGAAGCTAGCAAAAGACATTTGAAGGGATCATCGTAGCACCATGCAAAACGTTCAGATTAGAGAGGTTAGTTAATCAATAAATTGGGGGACAGGCGGGAAAAATACCAACTAAATAATAAAGAGATGCATACCTGCATCTTTTCCTCGTTTCTCCTCCTCTTCTTTTCTTTTTTTCCGAAATTGGGCACCAGATGGCTTCGACCGTTTCTTCTCCATTATGTTTGTTTGTGAGTGGTACCTGTATCCCTCCTGTATCCCTCCACCATCATTCTCCGAGACGAGATCCCTCCGCCCCCCACCTGATGAAGGGCGCTATAGAGCGCACTACAGAGGCGCGGCGGACACAAGGGGGCGCAATAAAATCCCAATATAAATGCAAACAATGACTTTGTTGTGCTTTTATTACAGAAATATTATTATTATCATCACTCAGCACTATTATTATTATGAAGAACATGTGATTTCTATGTTTTGTTGATGTATCGGCTGATCAAAAAAAAAAAAAAAAAAAAAAAAAAAAAAAAAAAAAAAAAGGAAATTCAATGCCGCCCCCTCCAGACTGCCGCCCTGTTCGGCCGCACATGTTGCACATATCAAGCTCCGCCACTGCCTGTGGCAACTCTAGGACCAGAGAATGGGTACCACTGGTCTACCCTACCGGACCGAGTCCCTTGACCTCCGGATCTGAACAGAGGGTCGTCTGAACGGTGAGGTAGAACACAGATTGCGTCTGAATGCCTTTTTTTAAAAGAAATCATTTGGCTTAATTGCAAACCAAATTCTTTCACCCAGAACACATTTTCTCTCTCTTAGATAAAATCCTTCTGAGACCTAATTCACACATCCAAACACACACACTTCATTTTTAGTTTCATCCAGACACAGATTGCTTTGATACCAAGTTTTAATACCAAAGCTTTTATAAATTGTCATTTATGAATTGTCTTTTAAAATGTCATCTTTAAATTGTTAGTAATAAATTCTTAACCTTTTAAACCTGACTCTTCTTTGAAATAAAACACAGAGTGGTGTATATTGATCACTGAACGAGCAAAGATCTCTTTAGATCTTCTGAATTAATAAATGAACATTTGCTATTAATTTAGATCTCTTAAATTAAATATTAATCTTTTGATTAAATATAGACCAAGCCAGTTGGTGTATGAACTTCTATCAATTATATAAATATCTGGGGATATATATACATACACACACACACACACACACACACACACACACACACACACACACACACACACACACACACACACACATATATATATATATATATGTGTGTGTGTGTGTGTGTGTGTGTGTGTGTGTGTAAAGTTTCATTGCCAGTTCGTTTGATCTTTCTCAGGGTTTAACAAAGCTGAAATAGCAACAGCGTTAAATTCTAGTTATGTAGATTAACAATGCTACTGTGTGTGTGTGTGTGTGTGTGTGTGTGTGTGTGTGTGTGTGTCCGTGGTATTAGTTTGTATTTTAGACAGAGGAATCATTCCACAGAAAAACAAATGACAGTTTCATGAAAATCGATGTAAAACACAGCTATCATTGAAAACTGCTCCTTACTGTGTTAAAGTGTCAGAACTAAAAAATCGAATGAATTGTTGCTGCATTGGTGGAGCTTGGTTTAATTCCACTCTTTGAATTTACATTAGCTTGAATATATTTCTCTATGAATGTTTTCCTTTGGCAAAGTCTCCTGTCAGAAGAAGTTTCAATTCGTACCTCTGACAGAACTTCCAAAATGTTCCGGGGACACTGAGTCCATGTGGGCTATGTTTCATGCCTCCATTGTCGAGGCGGCCGACCGGAGCTGCGGCCGTAGGGTCGTCGATGCCTGTCGTGGTGGCAATCCCCAAACCTGCTGGTGGACACCAATAACTAGGTATGCGGTCAAGCTGAAGAAAGAGTCCTATTAGGTCTTTTTGAGCTGTGGGACTCCAGTGGCAGCTGATGGGTAGGCCAAGCGGAATGCAGCCCAGGTGGTCTCAGTGGCAAAAATCCAGGCATGGGAGGAGTTTGGTGAGAACGTGGAGCAAAACTTCCATTGGCTTTGAGGAGATTCTGGTCTACCTTGCAGCACCTCAGGAGGGGGAAGCAGTGTGCTACCAACACTGTTTATATTGAGGACGGTGTACTGCTGATCTCGACACGGGACTTGGATTGGTGGGCAGAGTACTTCGAAGACCTCCTCAATCCCATTGGCACGTCTTCCAGTAAGGAAGCAGAGTCTGGGGAATTTGGGCTGGGCTCTCCAATCTGTGCTGCTGAGGTGGTCAAAAAGCTCCTCAGTGACAAGGCTTTGGGGGTGGATCAGATCCGCTTAGAGTTCCTTAAGGCTCTGGATGTTGTAGGTCTGTGTTGGCTGACAACATCACGTGGACATTGAGGCAGTTCCACTGGACTGGCAGACTGGGGCGGTGGTCCCCCTATTTATAAAGGGGGACTGCAGAATGTGTTCCAACTACAAGGGGATCACACTCCTGAGCCTCCCTGGTAAGGTCTATTCAGGGGTTCTGGAGAGTGGGATCTTACGGTTTGTTGAACTTCAGATTCAGGAGGAACAATGAGGTTTTCGTCCTGGTCCTGGAACACTGGACCAGCCAGCTATATACCTTTGGGGGGATCCTGGAGGGTGCGTGAGAGTTCACCCAACCAATCTACATGTGTTTTGTGGATTTGGAGGAGGGTTCGACCGCATCCCTCAGGAGGCCCTTTGGGTGGAATTCCAGGAGTATGGCTGTATGACCGGTGTCAGAGCTTGGTCCACATTGCCAGCAGTAAGTCAGATTTTTTCCTGATGAGAGTTGGACTCTGCCAAGGCTGCCCTTTGTCACAGATTCAGTTCATAACTTTTATGGACAGGATTTCAAGGTGCAGCCAAGGTGTTGCGGAGATCCGTTTTGGTGGCCGAAGGATTATGGCTATGCTTTTTTCAGATGATGTGGTCCTGTTGGCTTCATCAGAACGTGATCTCCAACTCTCACTGGAGCAGTTCACAGCCACGTGTGAAGCAGCTGGTATGAGCATCAGCTTTTCTAAATCTGAGACCATGGTCTTGAGTCGTAAAAGGGTTGAATCCTTTCTCTGGGTCAGGGATGAGGTCCTGCCCCAAGTGGAGGAGTTTAAAGAGCAGGTAAAGTGTGCCTCGGAGTCCTTCTCCACCCACGTATCAATTTTAAAAAATGCAACATTAGTAGGCGTTGCCTGGAGGACCGAGAGGGCGAAGCCGCGGCAGTGACGAAGACGATGGCTAACTAGACGATGCTAGCTCCCTTCACTCTGAGCAGTTATTAGAAGTGGAGGACGTTTCTCCCCCTCCTTACCCAGACACTCGAGAAGAAATGGGCCAAGTCTATTTGGAGGAGACAAGCGGACCTGAGCCTCATTGTTTTGAGCTTGTGAGTTGCCTGAAACTAGTGGAACCGACCCAACAGAACCAGCTCTGAATGGTAAGTAGCCGTTAGCCATAGCATTGGATTAGCTGCAGGGTTTGGCTCCACGGCCCTAAAAAGCTAGTATTCAGCATGTTTTAGAGGTTTATCTGCTTCAACACACCTGGTTTTGATCAGCAACAAATAGCTGAGCTGCTTAACAGCTAATCTAACCTGTTAAAGCAGGAAAACCACTGAAACGTGCTGGATAGCAGCTCTCCAGGAGCTCAAGTTACAGTCTGCTGCATAGAAATGTATGAAAATATCCCATGAGAAAATTATTCTGTAATGTGTTCAGCCCACTAAAACTGCCCTGATTTATTTATTTACTGATAACAGCTGCTCTCTTGGTTCTAGGTCCTCTGGTGTCTGCAGCTGGTCTGGTGTCGTCAGGATCAGGAGCTTCCGGAAGAATGTGCCTTTCAATGACTCTTTCCCCCTTATTTGTTATATTAATTAAATAAATCTCAATTTATATATTTCCTGTTTTTGTTCATGTCCATAAATACTTAAACATGCTTGAAATTAAAACGAGCTTTTAACAGTGAGGTGCTAGTTTAATTCATCACAATAGAGCTAGTTAAACATGCAACAAAAATGTGATAATCAATGTAATTTATAAATATCCATTAAAATATCAAAACTGGAATATAAATGAGATATTTGGCAGCACAAAAAACTTGTCAAACACAATATTTATTATAATAATTGTAGGCAGACAGGAGACAGAGCTGATGGAGGTTCTCAGTCATCGAAGGATGGCTGAAGGCTTTCCAGGAACAGGAGATGTGGTGTTGTCTCTTCTCTCTCTATTCTGCCAGATGAGCTGATAGGTTACAGGTGTGTGAGGACATCCTCATGCTGTCATAACCAGATGACAGGAGTTATCAGGTGATCAGCCAGGCTAATGATGAGATGCAGAAAGAAAACAAATCCAGGACAGTGTACAGTAATAACAATAATATGTGGTGTTGCTCACCTTATGTGCTCTTCTAGAGTATTAATGTGTGCCTGCCTCATGGTGTAGAGTCCATATTTTGCTGAGTTTCCTGCAATAATGCAGGTTATTAGTTAATTTACTTTTGATAGCAAAAACAAAATATTTAATGTAAAAGTTATTTACCAGGTGAATCAGCTCACACGTCAACACCAAGTGTCACAGGGCCAGAATAAGTAGCCTCCTTCATGATGTCATGATGTAATCACATACTTATTTAATTGTTAATATCTTAAAAATTCTGAAATGTTTTAATTTTTTTTACCTTGAACAGTTCACTGAACTTGCACTGTCACTGAGGTGGAAGCTGGAATCAACAGCAGACACCTCACATCTTGGTCTTTTCAGGGGTGTGGACGCTACTCTGGGACTTTCTGGAAGATGAATTTCCATTATGGTCCCTGTGTCACAAGACACACTGCGGCTGTGAGCTCTATTCTGGCTGGCTATGTAAAAACAAAGAAGCAGCACATTTATAAATGTTTAAAAGAGCATAAAATCACGTGTAACAATAATCTGTAAAACAAATTAAAACTAGAAGGTAATAATAAAATGTTTACATAGAAGATTATTAAAAATAATTCACCTTTGCTACAGGTAAGGCTTCACGTCAGCCTGGACAAGTACATTCTTGCAGCTAAATCAGTCTGACAGCCAATGTCTTGGGTAGATTTAGCCTGAAAAAAAAATAGAAGCACATTGTTGTTGGGAGATTATAAAGTCAGATAATATACAAAAGAAACTGTCCTATATAGGCGCTTTATAACATTCCTAGTGTGTGATCGTTGTTATAACGTAAAAGTCAGTCACACATGATGTGGAAAGCCTGAAATGCGACCTCCTGAACAGAATTCCTCACAAAACCGGGTCACAAGCTGGATTTCACGCTGTAATGCTGCCTGTCTACTAGTGCTGCGTTAGTTAGAGTCACTGTTGCAGAATTACCGACTGACTAGCTAAAGGAAGTGAACCACGTCTCTCAGACTTTGCATTTAGGTAGGGAATTGTCTTTAGAAGATGTTAAAACTTTTATTACTCACCTCAGACTGGAGCCCGCCGTGGTGGGGGAGCAGAGTCGGTGGGCTGCATCTAAATCGCGGAAGAGCCACGGTGGGCACAGCCTCCCTCTTCAAACGGAGGCGTGCAGAATTGTGGATAAAATGCCCACAGAGCCACTGCAACCATACTACACTACACCTTCTCACCATACTAACACGATATGGAGCACTAAACCTGAACTACTTTCCCAATTACACTAACAGCCAAACACTAACTAAATTACAATATCCAACAGCCAAACTAACACTAAATAAGTATGTATAACACTAAAGGCTATGCTAAAGACTAGGATATGCTAATGCTATATGCTAATGCTGAACTACGGCTAACCTCCTACACTCGCTTACAAATCCAACTCCCAACTCGTCACAAGGCGTGGCCGAGACGCTCGTTGCTTTTATAACTTTGACACAGAGCTGCTACGTAGTACTCTACTGGGTTACGTAGTATCTTACTCTTTAGCCATTGGCTAAAATTTATTCAAAATGAGTCAAATTCTATGTTTTAAGCTGAAGGTGGCACTATACTGTGGTATTTAGGCAGAATTTTTAATTTTTAAAGAAAATGCACCAAAATGCTAAAATAATGAACACACACTTAAAACACTATTAGACACTCATTTATACAGTTCATCAGCAAAAAAAAGTTAATTTAGACGTTACTTGCTCTTTAAGTATCTCAGGGTTATGTTCACAAGTGAGCAAAAGATGGAGCACAAGTTTGAAAGGTGAATTGTTGCTGCATTTGCAGTGATGCGGGCGTATTACCGATCAGTTGTACACAATAGGAGTGAAACGTGTCAACTCATTTTAGGGTTTTTGTTCAAAACCTAGCTTGTTCTGTAGATTTGCTATAACAGTTTTAAGATGAAATTTTGTTGATATCCTGGGATAAATGCACACACTGTCCAGACACAGCAGCAGCTATTTGTGCTGTAGTGTTAACTGGTTCAGACACATATCTTTAGGTTTTTCAGTAATTTCTTTCAACTTTGTCGCTTAGCAAACAAAAGCTAAAATAGAAAAAAAGGGTGCTAACCTATTCAAAACCTACAAATGCCCCCAAATCAGTGTAATTGAATACAACCCAGTCAATTGAAGCAGAAACAAACAAATCATACTTTTTTTTGTATGTGCACGTCATGAGCTGAGTTGGATTGGTTTGGACAAGCAGCAGATGAGTACACAGGGACTGACTCATTCCTACAATAAATAGTGCTACAGAATTCAAACTTGAACAAGATGAAAGATGAATTACTTTTTAAAAGTCAGAAAAGGTGAGAAACTTACGAGCAGCTTGTGGAAGAAAGGAAAATTGACTCTGACAACAGTACATTCTTGTTTGTCAAGTGTAGTGGACGAACATCTGACTGCATGTACCATCAACTACCTCACCAACAGGCCACAGTACTTGAGGCTGCACAACTGTACATCTGAGGTGGTTGTGTGCTGTACTGGAGCTTCAGATGGTATGGTGCTCTCACCCTTTTTATTCACCTTCTACACCTCGGACTTCACCTACAACACCAGCAGCTGTTGCCTCCAAAAGCCTTCTACACCTCGGACTTCACCTACAACACCAGCAGCTGTTGCCTCCAAAAGTTCTCTGATGACTCGGCCATTATTGACTGTGTGTCTGGGGTGAATGACTGGGAGTACAAGTCAGTCATCATGGATTTTGTGGACTGATATGAGCGAGCCTGTCCACCTTTGCTTGAACACCAGTATGACAAATGAAATGGTGATTGACTTCCAGAGAAATATTCCTCCTCACTCATCAGTTAACATCCAGGGAGCAGACATTGAGGTGGTGGATACCTTTAAGTACCTGGGTGTTCACCTCAACAGCAAACTGAACTGGTCTAACAACACAGATGTTCCGTATAAGAAGGGCCAAAGTTACTTCCACCTCTTGAGGAGGCTGAGGTCTTTTGGAGTTAATTTCATCTGTTAAAGTCTTTTTACCATTCTGTTGTTGGCTCTGTTATTCACTCTGCTGTGGTCTGTTAGGGAGCAGGCAGCTCTAACCAAAACAGGAAGAAACTGAACAAGCTAGATGAACAAAGCTAGCTTGGTTCCAACTAGATTCAGTTGAGGAGATGGGTGATATGAGGATGGTAGCGAAGATGACCTTTATCTTGGTTAACCCCTCCCACGCACCGCACTCCACTGTGGAGACCATGGACAGCTCCAGGGATGGCCTGGGACTCAAAAACAGCCCTGGACTTTCACTAGACTTGGCCCAAAGTAATCGGCGTGCGGAAATTCGGCAGCAAAAATATGTGGTCAAACCATCAAAATTATAGCAACAGCGCTAATGTTGACTACATGTTGTATTAAAAGTCTATTATTCTAGATTAACTTGAATACTCACATAGAAATGAAGGGTTCAATACTGCAGTCCCTCTGGTTGAACCAATACCAAACGGTTATCCGAAACACACAACGCATAGTACTATATGAGTGATGATAAGTCACAAAGTAAAGAGGTTTTAGTGTATAGATTAACTTGAATACTGACCTTACTCAATGTTGGGGGATAAGTATTTTTTTCAACAGGTCACATTTTTCTGCACCTCTGTCTATGACCAAGTCATTGTCAAGTGACATCAGGATATCTTTCTCTGTAGTCATAAGCATGAATGCTTCCAGGTGTTCTTGGGACTGTGTGCTTCTTATTCTACTTTTAATGTGCTTGAGAACAGATAAACTTCTCTCACATGCAACTTGTGTCACAGGCAGAGTAAGGAGGTACCTGTATCCCCAGCCAAGAATATGATAAGCATCTAGAGGTTGTAGTGTTCCAAATCTGATAACAACAGACTGGGCATTCCTTGCAAGATTTGCACTGTTTGTTTAATACATCTGTTTTTTCTTCTTCCTCATCATCAGAGCCAACCCCTACCATCCTGACCTTGTACTCTTCAAGTGCAGACATTTTAAGGCGTGGCCACTGAGCTGCCAGACACTTTAACTCAGACTGCAAATTGACAGCTGTTGCTTTGCTGTCAAACCTGAGCAGGCATTTGCTAAGTTCTTAAAATGCAGAATCTGGCAGATTACCTGATGCCACTTCAGCAAAGTTTGGATCAAGAAGGGCCAAGTTGGCATCGAGTGTAGCCGTCGTCGTCGTCTTCCTCCGCTTATCCGGGTCCGGGTCGCGGGGGCAGCATCCCAACTAGGGAGCTCCAGACCGTCCTCTCCCCAGCCACCTCCACCAGCTCCTCCGGCAGGACCCCAAGGCATTCCCGGACCAGATTGGAGATGTAACCTCTCCAACGAGTCCTGGGTCGACCCGGGGGCCTCTTGCCGGCAGAACATGCCCGAAACACCTCCCCAGGGAGGCGTCCAGGAGGCATCCTCACCAGATGCCCAAACCACCTCAACTGACTCCTTTCGATCCGAAGGAGCAGCGGTTCTACTCCGAGTCCCTCCCAAATGTCCGAGTTCCTCACCCTATCTCTAAGGCCACCCACGGAGGAAACTCATTTCGGCCGCTTGTATCTGCAATCTCATTCTTTCGGTCATTACCCAAAGCTCATGACCATAGGTGAGGATTGGGACGTAGATCGACCGGTAAATCGAGAGCCTGGCTTTCTGGCTCAGCTCCCTCTTCACCATGACAGATAGGCTCTGCATCCGCATCACTGCAGACGCTGAACCAATCCGCCTGTCGATCTCCCGATCCCTCCTACCCTCACTCATGAACAAGACCCTGAGATACTCAAACTCCTCCACTTGAGGTAGGTAGAGTGTAGCATGAGTCAGAAAACGCCCGTGGATGCTCTCAGTTATTGTATCCATAATTTGGTTATGGACCTCAACTTCATAGGCTCTGTATGGATCTGTGAGAGTTTCATCACTTGTCATTTCTCCAGCCATCATCTTCCTTTTCTGTGGAAGTTCTGCCTCCAGTTCAAGCTCACAGTCCTCTTCCACCATCAGTTGTGTATTTGCCCACTGGACAACAGTATCAGCAGCTTGCTTAACCGACATAAAATCTCTTGCCATGTCCTTCATGGTATCTTGAGTTGCCATTACCATCCTGGGTGCAGTTAAGATATCTAGTCCACTTGACTGGAGGTATTTTGACAGCGGTGTTGTGACCTCAAATATCCGCAGGAAGAGCTGAGCAGTTAACACTGTCTCGTATCTCATCAAAGCCTCTAAGAATCCTCTAGCTTTGACACACGCTGCAGTTTTTAAAGTGGCCTGAGCTTTAAAGACACTGAGTGTCATGAGGACATCGATGTATAAAGCGTGGTCTGGTTTTCCAAATGAGCCAAAGATCTTTATCAAGGCTACATCTTTGGCCCCCCACTTTGTCTCTCCAATAGTAGAGAGGCGTCTGTGTCGAGTATCCTGGCTTCTTTGTTCCCGCACATTAATTCTATGATAGGATTCACAAATGAAAACAGCAATGTCATTAATGAGGGAGAAGAGGGAGCCACTGGATAAGGCCATCTCAGTTGTGTCAGCCAGAACTAGATTCAGAACATGTGCATAGCACCAAACATGCACCTGGTTTGGGGTTTTGGATGACAGGAGTGCAGAGAAGCCTCTGTACTGGCCTTGCATGTTTGATGCCCCATCTGTAGCATTACTGACACAGTTACTGATGTCAAGATTGAAACGTTGCATCACATCTGTCAGCATCTGGACAAAATATTGGCCTGTGGATGCCTCACACTTAACCACTGCAAGAAGCCTTTCCTGAATTGCATCTGTAACATATCTCAGAATTACAGAGCATTGCTCATGGGACGTAATGTCTTGGGTCATATCAATCTGCACAGAGAATATTCCACTTTCAGCAACCTCTTTGACGATGGTCTCCTGAATTAGACACTTTACTGTAGAAATGACAGTGTTGACTGTGGTTTTGGATAAAAATGTTACAGCAGCACCGCGACCTCTAGTGTGTGACTGGTGCATCTTTTTACTTTTTCTATGCACTCCGTGAGATGTTCCTTCAAACATACATCATATTTCCCTAGAAGAATGATGAGCTCCAGGAAGTTGCCGTGGTCAATGTTATGGTCATCTAAAGTGTATGCTGCCTCAGATTGCTGTCCTCTGTACCTCAGTCCTTTCTTTCCTATGAACTTCACCACATCTACTACTCTTTCTAACACTTGCCGTCTCTTCCTCACTTGATCTCTGTGAGCCACAATTTGGGGACCATGTAGCAGGCTGGCTATATCTGATTTAGATGCCCTCAAAAAATATGCCTCAGCACAACCTCTGTGCATGTTGGACCTTTCATGTTCCTCAACTCTTTGACTGATATGATTCCAGTCCTGCATTCCACTTATGAAAGGACTGGTTTCAGTTGGTTTGGCAAAAGCTAAACATACTGCACAAAACAGGGTATGGTTCTCTTCACAGTAGGTCAGCCATTTTCTGTCTGTACCATCTTTGTGTTTAAACACCCTCTGTAAAGTCAGGGATGTTGTCTTTTTTGAGGGTGGAATGCAAAAAAAAAAAAAAAAAAACCTCTAGGCTGTGGCTGTCGGATTTGGCGCGCTTAAAAAAAATGTAAAGTTGAGCTGCAGTGTGGGTCTTTCCCTGCTTCTGGTCTAACCCCAAACTAAAAAAATGATGAAATGGATTAAAAAAATTATTTCTTTCAAGACAACATAGAATAGATTATATAGCATGCTGTTATATAATAAATTCCATGCTGTCTTAAAATGAATTTATTACTTGATAAGCTTAATTATTTATGCAGTAAGTAAACTTCTTACTGCACAAATAATACCACATCTAAATAAAAATGCAACATTACAAATGTAACTTCTGTATTTAAGATTTTCAAAGTTTGTGAGCATTAACTGTAACACTACTACCAACCTTTTTGTGTAAAACCACAACATATTTCTTATTACCCACTGCATGTGGTCTTTTACAGCTAAAACGCTGAAATTTTGCTGTTATCATAAAATAAAATCGCAACCTAAACATGAATTCCTAACATCAATCCTTGCAAATTTTTCTCCTCTTACATTCCATACTTACTTCCCCTGGACCTGCCTGTGGAACCAGTGCATCTTTCTGTCCCTCGTTACTGCTGGCATGTTGCTGTGTAGCTATCTGCTTGACTTCTTCACTGCTGTGAACCTGCTGCTAGAGCCCTGCACTGAAGCCCTAGGCCCTCGGGCCGGCCCGGCCCGACGGCCCTTGGGCCGGGCTTCGGGCCAACGACTGTGCAATTACCTCGGACACGGGCCGGGCGCCTTTATTTTTAATCAAATTCATTAAAAAAAATGAAACACAAATGCAGCAGTAGACCCCTGCGCGGGACTGTTTTCTTCATCCCGCTCCTGCCCGCTCCCGCTGAATTTCTGACCATTACCGCCTGCAACCGCAACGTGTGTGTTACACTCCCGCCAGCACCCATAGCGTGCATGTCTACTCCTGCCCGCAACCGCAAAACTCAGAGAAATTATTACCTCACAATAAAAGAGATGTATTGAGTTTGCGTCCTCTCTGGTCCTGGAGAAAACATGTCACAACCCACGGCTCTTCCATCCATCTGATGCGGCTCTCTGTGCTTGTAAAATAATGAATGGATATTTAAATAAAATGCTTTATATTTTACTGAATTAATTTTATATCTGTAAGTCAATTCTATGTAAAGATTGTCTGCGTAAACCTGAACAGGTCCAACCCGGTCTACTGTGAGACCGGGTTGACGCGTCACGCTTGTGCGTAATCATATCGGCGCTTTCTGAGCTGAAGATGTGAGATTCTGGGCTTCTCCTCAGACGACTCATGGATGCGTTGCCAAATTGGAGACAGGAACAAGCACTATTCAGCCAAAGTATCATAATCAGGGAACATTTTCTAAGTGACAAGTCTCTCTGAGAGACAGGGTTTGGAAAACACTCACTTCAGTGGGAGGAACCTTCTCGCATGCGCTCTGGTTCTGCGACGTGCTCCAAGCCAATCTCCAGAACTTCAGCTCGCCTCGCTGTGCACATATGCGCTGACAGCGAGCTGCGCTGAGCAGCTCAGATGTTCAGATGGGAATCTTTTAGCTACATCTGCGATGTGTGTAACGAATAAAATGTCAGTTCGTCTGCATGCATCGGGGTAATTCTTTCTATTCTTTCTCCGTCAAAATAAACGGTCAAATACGGGAACTATCTGGTCAGCACAAGCCCTGCTTTTAACTGTTCTGTTTTCTTGTGAAAATTGTTGGAAAGAGATTAAATTTAACTTGATTACCACCAGAGCCAGTGCGCCGTCATCTCCGTGACGGTAAATGAGGGAAAAACAAATTGATCGGATCCTGCACGTCTTTTAACACATTGGTCAGGATTGACGCACTTTGTTTTCATTTAGTTGGTTAAAAAAAAAGTCGGGCTCGGCCTCGGGCCGGGCCAGAGAATCCTGAAAACCTTTTCGGGCCGGGTCGGGCTGGGGCTCCACCCCCTCGGGTCGGGCCGGACACGGGCTCAGATTTTAGGCCTGTGCAGGGCTCTACCTGCTGCGAGGTGCTGCTGCTGGCTGTGCTGCTAAATATGTCGGTTAATTAGTCACATTTAGAGGCTTCAGCATCTAATGCCCGCATTTTGTTTTCTCTTGCCTTCTCAGCCCCACCCTTTTCTTTCCTTTTTTACTAGCGGCCGGGTTTTGCATAGTTCTTTCTACTGCCTTTGCCTCCCCTCCGCTTCAGCTTCTTCTTCTCCTTCTCCTTGCCTGGCGGCCACAGCCAATGTAGCTGTCATCCAACTTAGAGGTGCAGTGCTGCGACCTAGAGTGCTGGAGCGTGAAAGGGCTGTGAGGGGGGAAAAACCACAAGCATCTGGCTGCAGACATCAGCTGGCGTCTTTGCCGTGACAGGAAATAACGTATCCAGAAAAACAAGACATCGGGTCATTACCTTCGCCGGAAGTCATTACCTTTGCCGGAAGTAGTTTGGATTTGTCGAGAAAAACCATGCCGTGTCGTTTTTCTCTTCAATATGTACATATTTAAGACTTCGTTGTACCCTGGGCAACAATATTCAAGGGCCCCATCATCACGACCCAAGGATCACCATAATATGGTCACATACAGAATATATTACTGTAATATGCAGTAAATATACTCAATACTTGAATGCCTGACTTCACGTAACCCGCTCAGGGTAACCTTTGACCCACCTTGTGTGGACTGACCAATGAGGAGAGAGTCTTAACTTGAGGCCCTCTCTTCATTGGTCAGTCTGCACGAGACTGACTCTCAACTGACATTCAAAGTCATAGGCAGCGAAGCGTCTCTGTGCAGCGCAAAAGCCCGGGTGGACAGTTTGTTTAATATAGGGTGATCATATTTCCATTTCCAAAAAAGAGGACAGGGGATCTGTGCAAATGACATCACACTATGGCAACGCCACACAACGCTGGGGCCCATTTTTTGTAAGAACTAAATTAATATCAGATTCTGCCAATAAAAGGGCTCTAAAACAATAAATACTTAGCATATTTACTGCAAAATCTCATTTTTCTGCTTTAGTGCTGCAACAAGGTTTTATTAATAATAAATTATAACTTTTGTTTTACTACAGCATCGGTACGCTTCCTGTGCACAGATTATTAAGGATGCTTGTTTCAGCTGTGAGATTAAGACGATAGGATCAATGAAAAAATAAGTTGTCACACACTCCATGGAAACTTTCAGAGAATCCACAAATAGTGGCATTCAAATGGTTTTGTTACTTTTTGCAAGTTTAGAAAAGAAGCAGAGGAGACAGCATGTCTGATAAGTTAGTTTTTCATCTGATAATATTAGAACATGTCAGTAATGTCTGAGGGGCTTTTACAAACACTGAATAACTAACACTCCTGGAGAGTGTATGAATTACACAGAGGCTTCTGGGGAGCCCAGCTATGGGGGTGGGGTGGTGGTGTGTGTGTGTGTGTGTGTGTGTGTGTGTGTGTGTGTGGGGGGGGGGGGGTCATTTTGCCTTGGTCCCCAAAATGTCTTGAAACGGCCCTGGGTGTGTGACTGAGTTTTGAAGGTGACCTGAATTGTATCAGATGTATAAATATTACATGTGTATAACTTTTTGTTTTATACAGGTAAAAACGTGTAGTGGAGATAAATCTACCTACATTTTACTTTTCAACACTTTGTTTTGTTTTCTTGGTTTTATTTAACTATATTTTCCTGTCCTGTCTGTCTCTCATCTTCCTGTATCTCCTCTAAACTCTCCAGAAAATCTGCTGCCTGGATTCTTACTTTTTCACCTCATCAGTTACTTTTGAGCAGATCAAAGGGATCTCCTGACCGCAAAGCGGAGAGCGCGTTTCGATGCGTCAGTGAGGTGAAATCACCGCAGCACAGGTGATGAGCTCCGCAGTGGCAGAGCGCTTCAGGCGCAAATAAGACAGAAAGTAGAGAACATGTGTGGACATGAACGATCGTGCGTTAATTGTAGTTTTTTGGTTGCGCCACTTTGAGAATGGACCGTGCGCTGGACGCAGCAGCCTGGAGCGCTGCGCACCGATCATCGGTCTGCCGCTCTCTGCTGAAAAGAGTCCATGAATGACAATATAGTAATATAGGTAGAAAACTTTTTTTCGGCTCCCCTGAATGTGTAGGATATACAGCTCCCCCATCCCTGCTCCTGGATGCAGTGGCGGTTCTACATCGAATTACTCCCCGGGCGAGGCCCCCTTTGAGCGCCCCCCCCCAACCGCCCCACCACCACCACCACACCACCCACCTGCACGAACACACACATGTTTTCTACAAACAGGCATGTTTATTAGAACGACTATTGAACATTCATTTTTCTAAGTTGCACATATTTACATTAATTACTATGAAGTTGTCAGAATGTAAAGCACTGTACATTATATACTGTATCAAAATATATAGAATCAAATATACAAAAACAAACAATAACTAAATATTAAGAATATATGAACATAATAGATAATAAATATTCTAAATAGCAAAAATATTTCACACATAACAAACTAAAGATAATCACTACAGCACTGCACTTAGAATAGAAAACACAAACTAAAATTAAAACCTAACCTTGATGCAACGTCATCAATAATGTCATCATATGAAATCTGCTCCCCTACTGAGTGATTGATACTAATCAGAGCCAGGTTAGTGAGCCACCCCTGAAACATGGGTGACCTCAGGTATGACTTGATCAAGTTTTGAAAAGCTCCTCTCAGCTTGAGCCACAGTGACTGGCAGAGCAGTCCAAAAGTTGGGGTAGATCTCCAATAGATCTCATGATCCATAATATTTTAGAATTGCCTCTGAAATTGTAATTTAAACTGACATAAAAACTGTAGACTACCAAAAATGCCAACTTTTACAGAACAAATCATGTAAAATAATCAGTGCAGCCATCTGCAATAAATAAACAGGATAGTTAGTGGTGACTGGGGTGTTTTCTTCTGCTTGTAGAGTTGTTTTATTTATTATTATGTGAACATGATCAACATGTGTTTGTTGTTGTTCAGGCAGGCCACAGGCTGCAGTGAGCATTTAACAAATCCTAGTTTGAATCATTAAAAAACGATTCAAGGACTTTTTTCGAACCATTTGAATATTCGTTTCAATATTTCAGCCCTATTAGCTCTGTTAGCAATTAGTTGACCGCATTTAACCGTTAAAATCCCAGTTAACTGGTTCAAAAAATTGAAAACATGCATCATGAGAGCTACATACCTTTATCTTTCTCCTCTTTTTTCTTTTTTTCCCCCTGAATGGGGCACCTGGTGGTTTTAGCCTTTTTATGTTCATCTCTTCTGTTTGGCTCCTGACTCAGTAAGTTTCCTTTAGTCAGGACTAAACTATTTGACCTTGATGGGGGTGTGACCACAAAATCGTTTTGTTTTTCCTTTTTTTATTCGGCCATTTCACACAATTCAGAGAAACCTGAAAGAATGATAGGCCTGTGTTTATGATATTATGAATGAAATATGGAAGAACGTTAAGATGTGATTGACTTTAGCCACGTTAATACAGTTGATTCAGCCCCTGCACGCTCATTTCATTTGGGAAAGACGCAGAGGTGAATTCCCCCGCCGCACCCCTCCCCTTCCTGTTCTTCATAGACACACGGTGCACGTGAACGTTCTCAGTCAGCATGAGAGCCTGCAGCTGCAGGGGGCGCCAACTTGCTGTTTCCAATCCAGACACTGTCAGATAATAGAAAACCTCGGTGCGGCGCAGATTTCCTTTTTTTTTTTTTTACTCAGCGCTTGTGCGCCCCTTTTGTGTCATGAAAAAATGCCGCCCCGGGCAACTGCCCTGTCTGCCCGTGCCTAAAACCGCTACTGCCTGCATGAAAAGCCGGACATTTTCATCAATACAAGAACCCGGACGCCCGGACAAAGAGTGAAAAGCGGACATGTCCGGGGAAAACAGGACGTACGGTCACACTAGTTTAATATAAAGCGGGAGATTACAGATACAGTAATTTGCTCGTGCCCTTGCTGCCCTGGGCCCTTTAGAGTTTGTGGGCCCTGGGCAATTGCCCAGTTGCCCATATGGTTAATCCGGCCTTGACGGTGGGTCATTACCTTAACCAGAAGTCGTTACTTTCACTGGAAGTAGTTTTTTGAAAACAAAACTTACCAGAAAAAGCTTTTTATTTCTGATTTTTTTCTCTCCAGATCTGGACTGGCAAACTTTTAAATAACGTTGTTACCTACGTTGCATGAAAATTGAATATTAAATCCCTTTGTCCTTCAGACAGGGAATTTTTATGACAGTAGCACATACATATGTGTGTGTGTGCATATATATATATATATATACACACACACACACACACACACATACACACACACACACACACACACACACACACACACACACACACACATACACACACACACACACACACACACACACACACACACACACACACACACACACACACACACACACACACAACAATAAAAGGCTGTAAAGTGAATAAAAAAGCATATATGGAAAAAAATGAGAACACATTAAACTAAGACTTTTCAAAATGTGCAAACAAAATAGTACTTGCTAAATATTCAGTTTTATTGTTAAGCCCAAGATGAACTTTTGACCTACACAAATTGCTAAAGTACAGGACTCCCAGAAGCAGTGAAAAACATTTCAGCAACACTCCTCTCTCACCAGCAACAAAAATTAGTTACAAAATATCTGTAACACTGTCCTATTGTGTATCACAGCAGCTCATTGCAACAGAATTTAACTACTACAGCTGATAACTATTTAGCTAGCTGTTATTTATTTTGAGTGAAAGACAATAAAACCAAACACTTAATTTCACATCCATTTTATTTTGGGTACAAATGAATTTGCGGAAGCATGGCTTTCTCAGCTGCATATCGATTCATCCCCTCCCATTTTTCCCACACTTTTATTGTTACCTGAAAAACATGCAGGATTACTTCATCGTTGTCAAATCAATCAATCAATCAAATTTTATTTCTAAAGCGCTTTTCAAACAAAGTGTTATTCAAAGTGCTTTACAAAATGACCCCAGATTCCCATAACAGGTTAAAAACATTAACAAACATATGCAATCACACGCACACACACACAGACTCACACACACACACACACGAGTAAAAATTATATTAGGCTGAGTCCAGATGAGCCAAGTATGGTAACGCAAGGAAACGCCATCAGAGGAGCCGTCTGTCCCGGCAGCATCAGGTCTTCCAGACTAACTCAGGGCGCTCAGTGGAGGGGGAGCATAGATCCCCACCTATAGAGCGCCCAGGAAGCTACAGTCGACCACCGCTCCCGGGGCAGAGGGCCCCCACAGAGGAAACACTGGATTAAAATGAGTAAAAATGTAATAAAAGAGCTAATATAAATGACAACAATTAGAAAATAAGTAATAAATAAAATCATATAGACAGTAAAATAATAATTTAAATAATAAAACTGTGCTAAAATATAATCATATAGAACATGCAAAGCAAGTAATAAAATATAATCATGTAAAACGAGAAATAAAACTGTAGTAAACATTTAGATAAAAGCTAACCTAAAAAGATGGGTCTTGAGTCTTGACTTAAAAACATGAACGTTCTCTGAGGCCCTGAGGTCCTCTGGCAGCTCGTTCCAGAGGCAAGGGCCATAACACTGGAAGGACGCCTCGCCGTGAGTTTGTGTCCTGACTTTAGGGATGACCAGGAGACGCCTGCCAGAGGAGCGCAGAGTCCGCGAGGGTTCATATTGTAAAAGCAGTTCTGATAGATAAGAAGGCCCAAGACCGTTAAGACACTTAAAAACCATTAGAAGAACCTTAAAATTGATCCTGAAACATACGGGGAGCCAATGCAATCATTCTAAAACTGGTGTCATGTGCTCCCGCCTCCTGGTCTTCATCAGGACACGTGCTGCCGAATTTTGTAAAATTTGTAAGCCTGCGATGCTCTTTTTGGGAAGACCAGAAAGCAGGGCATTGCAGTAATCTATCCTACTGGTGATAAAAGCATGCATCAACGTCTCCGTATTGGCCCGAGAGAGAATGGGGCGGACTCTGGCGATGTTCTTTAGATGATAAAAACCTATTTTTGTGATATTTTTAATGTGTGGGATAAAAGTCAGCTCAGAGTCAAAAATCACACCCAGGTTCTTCACTTGTTCAGATGGATTAAAAGACAGAGATTGTAATTTCGGTAAAAGCTTCTCTCTCTGGGCCTCAGGACCAATGACTAAAACTTCAGTTTTGTCCTGGTTGAGCTGGAGAAAGTTCTCTGCCATCCAGGATTCGATGTCTAAAATACAGTTAAAAAGTGCATCCATTGACCGAGAGTCATCCGGAGACACGGAGATGTACAACTGTGTATCATCAGCATAACTGTGAAAGTTGACCCCGTGTCTCCTGATGACTCCACCAAGAGGGAGCATATAAAGATTAAAAAGCACTGGGCCTAAAATTGAACCCTGGGGCACACCACATGTAATCCTATGGACCCTAGAGGAACAGGTATCCAAACTCACCATGAAAGTCCTGTCTGTGAGGTAGGATGTGAACCATCTATGTACAGCACCAGAGAGGCCGATCTGTTGTAAACGAGTTAAAAGAATAGTGTGGTCTACTGTATCGAAGGCAGCACTTAGATCCAGTAGAACCAACACTGTCAACTTCTGTTTATCATAATTTACTCTAAAATCATTTAAAATCTTCAGAAGGGTTGTCTCGGTGCTGTGGTTCACCCTAAAACCAGACTGAAATTTCTCTAGGACATTATTAGTGTTTATAAAATCATTTAGTTGATTTAAAACCAACTTTTCTAAAATTTTGCTTAAAAATGGTAAGTTGGATACCGGTTGATAATTGTTTAATTCATTAAAATCTAAATTGCTCTTCTTCAACAGGGGCCTCACCACCGCCCTTTTAAAGGCAGCAGGAAAGACCCCCGTCTGAAGTGAGCAATTCATCAGGGTTAAAATCTCATCACTAAAAGATCCATAAAATTGTTTAAAGAACGAAGTTGGAATTGGGTCCAGAACACATGTGGTGGGTCTCACTGAGGAGAAAACTTTATCAAGAGTCTCAGCTTCTACCAGGACAAAGCTGTCCAGTGTTTCCTCTGGTATAGACACACATCCAGATTTATCTAAAACCTTATTACTTATGGAGGATAAAATATTCCGTCTGATGGTGTCTACCTTCCCTCTGAAGTGGGCTGCAAACTCCTCACAGAGTGCATTTGAGGGTGTTTTCTGAAGTGAATTGGATGTACGGTTTAAAATGTTGTTTCTGGTGGAAAAAAGTATTCTGGGATTGTGTTTATTGTCTAGAATGAGTTTGGAAAGGTATGCGTGTCTTGAATTTCTCATCGTCGACGACATTGAATTTGTCGTCGTCGTCTTCCTCTGCTTATCCGGGTCGCGGGGGCAGCATCCCAACTAGGGAGCTCCAGACCGTCCTCTCCCCGGCCTTCTCCACCAGCTCCCCCGGCAGGACCCCAAGGCGTTCCCGGACCAGATTGGAGATGTAATCTCTCCAACGTGTCCTGGGTCGACCCGGGGGCCTCCTGCCGGCAGGACATGCCCGAAACACCTCCCCAGGGAGGCGTCCAGGAGGCATTCTGACCAGATGCCCAAACCACCTCAACTGGCTCCTTTCGATCCGGAGGAGCAGTGGTTCTACTCCGAGTCCCTCCCGAATGTCCGAGCTCCTCACCCTATCTCTAAGGCTGAGCCCGGCCACCCTATGGAGGAAACTCATTTCGGCCGCTTGTATCTGCGATCTCGTTCTTTCGGTCATTACCCAAAGCTCATGACCATAGGTGAGGATTGGGACGTGGATCAACCGGTAAATTGAGAGCCTGGCTTTCTGGCTCAGCTCCCTCTTCACCACGACAGATCGGCTCAGCGTCCGCATCACTGCAGACGCTGAACCAATCCGCCTGTCGATCTCCCAATCCCTCCTACCCTGAATGATTTGCAGCTAAATGTGCTTCAATCCGGTAATATTTACGTAAACCATACCCAATCAAAGCAGTCAGTCGACAAAAATATCTATTTTTTATAAGGTTAGGATTATTCTGAAACAGAATCAGAAGGAGGGAGGCAATAATTAGAGAAGCGGCTACTATTTCAAAGTTATTGTATCTGTTGCAGGACACCTGATTTGTGCAACCACAGTTGAATGACCCAGCACAATACCACACACAATAACTGAAAAAATATTTAGGGATATTGAAAGCTAAGCTTGTCCAGAAAAAAAATTAATTTTTGGGTGCACAGGACCAGTTCCAGTGTGGGCCAGATGCTGAAAAATAAATTCATAAATCTGTCTTTTTTGAAGTTTCACAAATCACAAACTATGTTTTATGCATTCTGCTACAAGCCTAGAATGATCTAGAACAGGTTTGAAGAGTGTCTGTGTTGTAGTTTTTGAGCCTGAGCAGATTAAAAATGGTCAGAGATGAGAAAAATTGGGTGTATTAGCCCTTTAGCCATTTCCCGAATCGGAAGCTAACTTTAGCCTCGTATGAAAACTAGTGATTGAAACCACTTACAAATTTCTGAAAATCTACGCTTTAAAAAAAAGGGTATTAATAGCATTTCAGTCAAGTCAGTATTAGAAATCGTGGTCTTTATATCATATCTAAATTATATATGAAGTTAATATTACTTTAACTGTTTTAACAAACAAGGAGACCAGAAAAATCAAATAGCTAAGTTAAAGCTAAGCTACAATTGCTGATTGCTTTATTTATGTAGCTTTTGTGTCAGCTTGTGAACTCCTTGCATTAGTTTTAAGACTGCGTGTTAATATTGATCCAATTAGCTATGAAACACGGTGCCTTTATAATAATTCTCTGGTAAAGCTTAAAATGCTATAGTGCCTACATTTAAGAACTAAGAACGGTTGCAACAATTAGTTAATTTCATCCTTACCTTTCCTCTTTGAAACCCGCCGAGTATGGTTGAAACAAAAGCGGCTGCCAAAAAAGACCAACTACCGGCCGAGGTCTTTCACTCGTCGATTTTCCGGTAAAAGCAATGACACGCCACCTTGTTCTTGCTAGAAAGTTCTTCTGGTGACACGCCAGCTGATGTCTGCAGCCAGGTCCTACTCGAAAAAACAGGTGTTGAAAGCGTGCGTGGAGAGTGGTGGGCCGGCCCACCGGCCGTCCTGGGGTACCGGCCGTTCTGTGATTCTCCAGAATCCACAGATGGCCAGTCCGCCCCAGACAGCTCCTTCAGAGGCAGACTGAGACATCCCAGATGTAAAACAGAATGATACCGTAGGTCATTCATCCCTTCTGCTGTAAGAGTGTATAACTCCTGGCGTTTGTGCTGACGAAGGCGGCAGTGGACGTCAAACATGTCGGCAAAGATAAAAACAAGTTCTCTTTGCTCTGTATATGATAAAGAACAACAACAAAAAATAGATTGGATAGAAAACACAGAACAAACCTAAAAAAGATAACTCCTCAGTTTAACTGGTGCTGGAATGATCCTGTTACACAGCATCAATGATATGTGTTCAATATGTGCAATTCCGGATGTATGCTTGTGTCCCTTATGCTGCATAGTTCTGGACACCCAAGTTTCCTTTCTATTCATTGTTTTTAGTGATTGAAGGTTACAATAATGGTTTACTGCCTTTGTGTGTTTACCCTTAATCTTGTTAATATTGTTCTTCCTTTTCTATAAGTGTTTGTGCTGCTGTAACAAGTGAATTTCCCCACTGTGGAACCAATAAAGTCTATTCTATTGAATTTTATAAATGTCAAAAGCTCTTTTGGGGGGTATTTTAGGAGTTTCAAGACAACTGTGTAGGGCAAAAATATCAGGTTGTTTCAAGTCTACCACCTCTCTCTTCAGCTCATTCAGGCAAGAAATTTTAGCTTTTAAAATGTTATCAGCTCATTTCAGGATGATCCATAACTGGAGAAACCGAGAACTCCCAAGGCAATCTGACTTTATACAGTAACATCTGTACAGAGTATGGACTGGCAGCCCCTTGCACTCAAAATGACCTCAGCCTCCTCTGCAGGTAGCGTTTGCTCTGACCCTTCTTGAAAAGAGCATCGGTGTTGTGGTTCCAGTCTAGCTCTTTGTTCAGGTGAACACCAAGTTACAAGTGTGTATTTATGAAAACCCTTCTTTATCTAAACTTCTCATACACCTGGAAGAACACGTGGTAAAGTTCAGGACAGTATTTCTGTAGTGAGTTCATTAGGGATCTAACAATAGTCAGTATTGACCGAAAAAAATATAAAAGACCTGAGAGCAAACTTGAACCAGCTGACTTCTACTGAAGACATACTGTCTACACCACACAGACAGAGAGAGGTGTTAACAGATGTCCGGTTATTTATTTCTGTGGTGGGGTCCTGGAAGCCCACACAGCCATGAAACCAGTCATCACTTTTAGCCTATTAAAGCCCCAATACTGCCAGAAAACAGCAGTTGCAAAGTGTTCAAGTTAAAGTGGTTCGAGCTGTGAAAAGTATTGGCAAACTCTAGATGGGGTTGTGTTTGTTTTCTGTTTTAATATAACATTAAGAACTTTTAAAAATAGTTTTATTAAAGTCCTACCTACTATTGGACCAAACACATTAATTATAGGCGCATAGATTGTACTTTTAAGGAAAGTATTCAGACATACTGTTGCTGTTTGAATCCTTACCGGAGACAAAAGGACACAACCTCATTACAGATCTCCAGTGTTCTCGGGTGTGTGTTTCCTGCATTGAACACACTATTCTCTTTCAGAGCTGAGAGGCTTTACAGGCTGCAAATGTGGCACAGCGTGTACTTCCCCACTATCCCCTCTCCTCCAGTAACCAATCAACCTTTACGCTCATCATCTCCTTCTAAATCCTCCCTGAACACCAACCCTGTCAAAACAAGGGCAATTGGATTTACTTGCAAAGTGATTGTTTCAAGAAGCAGTTGTTTTAGAGATGCTAATAAAACATACCAAGATCTAAATAGAACAACACTCTTATTTTTATGTGTTTGTATCTGTGCTTTATATCTTTATAAAGAAATGGCCACAGAAATTAAAATTTAGGATATCTGTATCTGTTTTGTAAAAGTTTTGCTAAGGATCACTGTGATCTGTCTGACCTCATCTATGAAAAAACTAGTGAAATAAAACATCAGTCTTTTTTTTTCTTTTACAGTAGATTTGTGTCCCTGAAGTATTTTACTACTTTTAAATGTCACGGATCATATTGTGAAGATTATTTTCAAAAGTTAATACAACAAAATGAGCCTAGGATGTCGTGATTTTTATTATTAAAGTGACAATATCTATTTTCCCTGGCGGTAGGGGCAGTACATACTGAAAACATTGCAAACAAGAAATGTTTTTGTGTTCGAGTAAGACCTTACCACAACGGCAGGCCATTAGGGTAAAATATCCCAGTGAGCACAACCTCCAGCAAAATGACAAGCACATCGGGCTCTCTTACATCACTGGCAATGATCGAAGAGGTAAATATGTAAAACAACAATGTTCATAAATGGTGAAAGGTCTGTAACCGCCTGTTACAAACCAATAAATGAATTTTGTCCTCACAGGCTCCTGCAGAAGGAAACATTGTGTCACCCAGAAGCTTAGACCCACTCCCATGTATTTTAGACCCAATTTTTATGGTTAGATGTTACAAAGTCACCCATATTTTTAACAATTGGGCGTTATTTAATTCATTTTCAACAACATTTTTAATGGATATTTCCAGATATTCATGGTTAAACTACAAATTGTCTCTTTAAAGTAAAAACATACGAGAAAAAAGGAAGAAACCCAAAGCCAATGTTGAAACTATTCTGTTTTCTTCTAGCATTGAGGGATTGGACTGCACCAGAGCTGCCTCTTGTCTCTAGAAGTGCTTGTTCCATGTGTCTTTTTGGACAGGGTATTTTCTACAGTACACACATTGAGAGCCGACCATCCCAAAGCCTGGGCCAGGATGCTGCTGTCTGCTGTAATGATGCAGGTGTACAATTCAAAGATCAATCTGTCACCTTAAGTCTTCACAGTAAGAGCTCAAGAATACCGGTATGTCTGTGTTTACCACTGCACATTAACCATCAAGTGACCAGTAGAGCCTTTGTGAACAAACGTCACCTCTCAGAAGACTCCTCCTATAAACGCCTGAATCTACCGTTGCAATGTATCTCTTCTGCTCCAACAAATGTAATTTTTTTCTATTTTATGGCTTAAAAAGAAGTAACATTAATGCATACAGACAAGCCTCAGATAAAAGCTGAAAGCAGGTTCGGTAAAGGTCACATTCTTAAGGGGCTACAAATTCCCCCTCTGGCCAGCTCCCTTTGAGGGTAGAAACAGAGCTACATCCTAAATCTCTCAACAACACACTGGGCTTATAAAAGGGCTGTATTTTTATTTTCTAAGAAATCCCAAAGCAGCTTAATGGGAAGAGTCTTCCAGTGTTGTGTGGTAATAGAAGTTCTTTGAGCTTGTTATGCAATTTCATAGTGAGACTTCTCAGCTGTTTAAACTTTGAGCAGATTTAATCGTTAGGAGATCTTTCCTTTTGAAAACCATAAATTAAATTAAGTATTTATTTGAGGTCCTGGTGGAATATGGCAACTTCATGCAGTGACCTTGTAATGGAAAGATATGTGCAACAGTCAAAGATAAGTATGTGGTGTGGTGGCGTTGTCATTGTCGTGGCGGCTTACTCGAGATAATTAGTTGTGGGAACGTGAAGTGTCTAGCCTCTTTCGAGGCTGTTTGCTGATCAAAGGCATTTGACAGGCTCTCTAATCTCCTCTGCCTGTCTTTAGAGGAGCTGTTACATCACAGTACAGAGTGGCAGCTGACACACACAAGGACTTTCAACAAGGCAATGCTGTTTCACTCAGGTGCTTTCTCTTTAGAGCTGTCAATTTGTCGCAACACCAAAGCGGCATCAGGGACCCTTCGATCGTTTATAAGTGATCAGACAGACAATTACCGCAATATTACTACCAAGCGAGGCGGAACAAATGCTGCAAAGTTTGCGCATTGCCATGCTGACATGACACGTTTATAAGACACACCGTTGTGGTAATATTACACAGATTTGCCGGCACAGAGAGTCTTGTAAAAAGGGCGTTTGAATGACTGAAAAAAATCTCATTAGTGTTTTTTTAGTTTAGATTTAAAGTCTGGTCTAGGTGTTACCATGAAAACATCTCAAGCAGTTTTCTCTAAAGTGTTTTTGTCATAAGGGTCTTTCCACTTTAACATTATGAATGAAAATACTGATCGATAAAGCAGGTTAAAGTAAACATTTAACATCAAAATGATAGCCAATTGTGAGTTCTGAAGCTCTTATACTTGTTTTTGGTTTCTGTCTCCCTCCATCCCTCTTTAGCTGTTTTTACAGGACCGTAGCGTTTGCAAAACAGGATTTGCCGTGGCTCCCTGGGGAGGATTTTGGCATTTATAGTAGCAAAGCTGAAGCTAGAATAAACCGCCATCAGGCACCTCTCAAACCAAGACGAGAAAAAGGGAGGTCGCTGTGCGGCCCCCTGCATGTGACATACAGGGTCGCACATTCAGCGTCAGACGGAAGACACGTCAGACTGATGAAATTTCTTTTTTAGGACCTTTAGATTTGATGTGACCTGCTTTTTGTCCCGCTTGACGCCCCGCTCAGCCAGTGTTTTCACCACTCTGTCGAACAGCTGGCTGTCTCTCACCATCCCCGTAAAAAGGCTACTAATCTGTTCGTCCGCTTGCACGGCCAAAAGCTCCATGGTCTCCGCGTCCATCCAGTTTGCCATGTCGTAGGTGGTTGAAAGAAACTAGTGATAGGCCATGTTTATCTGTGTTTCTATCCCTTCCGGCCGACATTCAGTGCGCAGTATATGTCATTAACGCGACCACCATTAACGCGACCACCCTCTTTTTGGGGGGGGGGGGGGGGGGGGCCTCCCACCTCCCACCTCCCACAGTCGCTCCAAAGGGATTAGCGGGTGCAGTGTCAGCTCATCATTACAGATGCATTTTTCCACTTGGTGCACAAACCATGCCACATTTCACTCATCTACTAACAAAAAGAGCTGAAGTTTTTGATTAAATGCTTTAGAATCTGCAACCTAAATCATTCCCCAGCTCTCATCTCAATGCAGCAAGCTTGGAGCTAGATGCTGCTCAAAGTGTAAAGCCCTAGCATTCATTGAATGGATGCATAATTTCCATGTTTCAAATTAAGATCATCTTCAAGTATGGGTTGTGAATGACTCTCAGTTGTAATGACATCAATTTTAAGCTCAGTTTCTATAAAATGTATAGTTATAACCATGTTTTTGTTTTCTATGGTTGATTAGAGGCAGCCGTCTTGACTGGGATTGACCAATCAGTAGTTAAGACTTTCTGAGTGGTGTAGAAGATGTTCTACTAACAACAGTAATTGGCAAGTCTTCAATCAAAGATCTAATGCAATATGTCCCACTCAGAATAGGTCAGGTGGAGGATATTAAGCTACTACACCAAATTCTAGCTTGATAGTTTTGGACAAAGGCAGAACCATTTTAGTGTTTTTAAGGTAATTTGGCCTTGGGGACCATCTTGAATTGGGTTGACTCTAAAGGTTATTCGGTTATACATCCAGTTAATACTTTTTAAGAGTGTTAATAAAATCTGTCCAATTGTTTATGAGACATTTTACTAAAACTATATGTAGGAGAATGGGAGTAACTAAGTGGGGCTTCTGAAGTAAATTACTAATAAAAAACAGACTACTACTAATACTTCTTGGACTAAAAAAACCAAACCCTCTTTCTTCATTTTGCAGCACTTTTAGGAGCAATTGGTTCAAATCACATGCACCTCTGTATCCTAAATAAAGAATTTTGTTGCATTGTACCAAAGCAGTAAGTTTATTCAAAGTTTCTTGATTTGTAAGTAGAGTTGGACTCAAACGTCATCCATTCATTTAGAGAATCAAGCTGTAAACTGATAGAGAGACATTGACAGGTTATCCATCTCACAAGGATCTACAGCAAGGATACCCACAGATGGGATAAGTGTGGAAGACTATAAAAGAATAAAAGGATTGATACGTTATGTGACAGCATTGGGTGTTTCATTATGATGAAATTACTCAGAATTTTAGCTTCAGAAACCATTTATAGCAGTTTAAGGATTTCTTCAGACTGCAGGCGTCTTTATTCCAGCTTTGATTTAATTTACTTCAAAGAATATAGAAGTTAGTTCGCTGACTCGCTGCTGCACATCTGTCTGAGGAGGAGGTCAGAGCACAACTAAAAGAAGGTGTGCTTTGGTTGTGCAAACATAAAACCATTTACTTAGGATTTTTCTGTTTGTCTGCCCTTTAGAACATAATCACCATAAAACAGTAAAATAAACATTTTCCAATTCAGTGCTTTTCCCCTCCAAATCCCATTAATCATTTTGTAAGCTTGCTCATCCATCATCATCTTTTGATTTGTAATGTTTCCCCAGCTAATTGAATCTAGCACAGATGTTGCCTGTAAGTGTCATAAAAATATTCATATTTAGTTCCAGAAGTTTAAATATATAAATATTTGTTTGTATCGTAAATCTGTGTTTTATTTTGGAACAAGTGGTATCGTCCTCATCGAGTTACCGCGAGATTTGATGTGAGATGTGAGATGAGACTTGTATGTGCATGAAGAAGCACGCAGACTGCTTTGTCTGAGCCATCTGCAGCATCTGCGCTGCCAATTACTCGAGGTAACTTGTTGTATTTGTGTGTAATATTGTTAATATTTGTTATGCATGGTATTGTAATTATTTTGTGTGTTAATTTAAAATGTGGAAGACTAATTGCACTCAACTTGGACCTCCAAAGTGGCACGCGGCCACAAGGTATTTCCTTTTATTTATTTTTTTTGCTAAAGCACATGTTCTATCTTCAAAGAATGAATTGTCTGAAGCTACTGTTTCTCTGTGTGTAGTTTTCACGGCGTTTAATAAACAGGGCTAAGCGCCTGTCGTCAGGAAGCCGAGCCAGTGTGGTCATTTCGGAGTTACAGTGAAAACTCGCCCAGTCTGCGCCAGTGAGAAGCCAGTTAAAAGACGACGGCAGCGGCAGTAAATGACGGTACCGCGGCATGCCACAAGAGGGCGCCATTACCTAAGCTCACTGCTGCCGACCACTGCAATAATGTTATTTAACAACACGTTCTCACTCCCAGCACGTCAAAAACAAACGCTTGGTCAGCCACCCTCCACGTCAGACCCCTAACGCCAAAAGTGCCCTTTTTCATTACTTATGTGCGAAAAGGGATTTTTCCCTTATTTGACTGCAGATCCCAATGCAGTGTAAAACTGAAGCGATGGGATGTCCGCTACCGTTGCATCCCAATGCAGCGTTACACTGACGCGATGGGATGTCCGCAGCCAGGGCACCAAACAAGCTCATTGTACCTCACCTTAACCTTATCCTCTTATTTAACCTTGTCCTCTTATTTAACCTTCCCCTCACCCCTATCCTAACCTTAACCATCTTGCCAGCGAACACGTTGGTGATGTGTCGATCGCTCTAAAAGCCGGCTCTATGAAGTGAACGGCGGGAGCCGCCTCGTGATTGGTCGAGTTTGGACCGAGCCAACGCGAGGGGGAGGTTTCAACTACCAAGGTGGAGGTTTAAAGTAGAGGGTATGTGTAACCTCCCCCTCGCCAGATGGTATGTTCTAACGTTCCCCTTGGGCAGCAAATACGAAAATTCACAGTCAGACTGTGTCAGAGTCAGAATGCAGGGGAAACAAACGCTTGATCGCAGTGAGAGTAACGTTTTAGGTAGCAAGAGGGTTAAGGTTAGGATGAGGGAGAGGGGAAGGTTATAAATAGCGAAACGTTAAGGTTTAGGTGCGGTTAAATGAGCTGGTTCAGTGCCGCGTTTAAGGTTTAGGTGCGGTTAAACGAGCTGGTTCGGTGCCGCATCGGTTAAATGAGGGTTAAGGTTAGGATGAGGGTGAGGGGAAGGTTATAAATAGTGAAACGTTAAGGTTTAGGTGTGGTTAAATGAGCTGGTTCTGTGCCGCATCAGCGGACATCCCATCACGTCAGTTTTACACTGCATTGGGATCTGCAGTTACAAAAGGGAAAAACCCCTTTTTGCACATAAGTAACGAAAAAGGGCACTTTTGGCGTCTGGGGTCTGACGTGGAGGGTGACTGACCAAGCGTTTGTTTCCGACGCTTAGGGTGTGAGAATGTGGCATTTAATTGTTGTATGGTGGAAGTTAACAAAGGACAGTGCTAAGAGTAAAAGAAGGGTGGTAATTAAGTCAAGTTTAAAGAACCACATTAAGCTTCTATAGCACATTTGTCAATGGTTATGTAATTTCTACAATATTTCAAAAGGAAAACATCATTGTTAAAGTGTCTTGTGCATTTTTGTTTAAGGTCAAACGGAATTGCACTTACATGGTTGTTTAAGTAGGAGTACATCTGTATTGAGTGAAGGTCCTTACGGCTAAAGAAGAAAAAAAGAAAAAAAAGGCCACAGTAATAATTCCAGTTACTTAAAGGTTATATTGTTAAAGAGTATTTTGAAATTCAGATACAGAGAATTGACTCGACTCACAAGATGGCCGACAAAGATCATGACGATTATGCTGGAGCATTTACTGAAGGGGAAGATGATACTCAGCAAGCTGCAGAAAGGCAGACTGTTTGCAAAAGTGAACGAGTAAGAGCACTCACTGAAAAGGGTAAAGAGCTTCAAGAGGAGAAGCTTAAAGGTCTCAAACACAAACATGCGGTTGTTTTTGAAAAGTGGAGATATGAAGCAAGATTGAGCAAAATGTTAAGGATATAAGCTCCAGAGAGTGAATTACAGGAGCTGATTAACAACATAAGTGCTACCTGCAAAGATGTTCAAACCATTTATGAACAAATATGGCGCATAACAACTCCAGATGCAGATGTACGACGCAAAGTAGATGCATGCACATCACTTTCTGGATTCATTCTCGAAAGAGCTGAAAAAAAGCTACGGGAGGAACTCACAGAAGGTGATGAAGAGCCATGGCCAGACTTTGGGTCATGCTTAGGATCTGAAAGGACTAAATCAGGGTCAAAATCCCATCTGTCTAAGAGTGGTTCAGGTCATTCAGGCTCACAACCTATCAAAAGAATGGAAGCTGAAGCAGAGGCAGCTGCATCTCAGGAGATATTAGCAGTAATGGAAGAACAGGAGAGGGAAGCAGCCAAGCTACAGAAATTGGAACGTGAGCACTTTGAAAGGCTGCAAGAATTAGAAGAGCAGCGTAGAAAGATTAAACACTTGGATGAAGTTAAAAGGTTAAATGCTGCAAAGGCTTGAGTAAAGGTTTATGATGAAGCTGAGAGTGTTTCTGGAAGTCAGAGTTTATCACAGAGCATTAAAGCAGAGAGTGTAACCCAAGCTATACGCATCTCATTAAACGTTCCCTCTCAAGTTCAAACTGCAGCTCATCTCCAAGATGCTACAAGCCCTGCATTTGTTCCAAATGTTCCTACAGTCATAAACCAACTTCAACGAAATCCTGGTGTACCACCTCAGGTGACCATTAGCCAACCACTCAAAGCATCAAGTCCACCATTTATCCCTCAAGCCATACAAGCTCCTGCTGCTGCAAATCAGCAACAGTCAAATCTGGATCTAGTTGGCATTCTAGCAGAAGCAATAAGCGCTAACCGTCTGCCAACTCCAGAACCTACACTGTTTACTGGTGATCCTCTAAAATTCAATGACTGTCAGTTGTCATTTGAAACCTTGATTGAAAGGAAAAACATTCCAACGATTGAAAGACTACTATCTCAGGAAGTACCTTGGTGGACCCGCAAAGAGAGCAGTTGAAGGATTTCTCCTAGTGGGCACAGATGCAGCATATGATGCAGGTTGGGAAGTGTTGGAAAAGCGCTTTGGAGATCTGTTCATCATGGGAAAATGTTTTAGAGACAAGCTTCACAGTTGGCCTAAAATAAGCTCAAAGGATGGAAACGAGCTTAGAGATTTTGCAGATTTCCTTAGAAGTTGTGAAGCTGCAATGTCACAGATACAGTCCTTACATGTTCTCAATGACTGTATGGAAATTCAGAAACTCTTGCTGAAACTTCCAGACTGGTTGACGACAAGATGGAATCGTGCAGCCATGGAAATAAGAAAAAATAGTAATGGAGAGTATCCTTTGTTAGGTAATTTAATTTAGCATTCTCCACCACTATGTTGGGTATTTTAATTTATACTATTGTTCTTATATTACCTTAAACTTAAATTACCTTAAAGGAAGTCAGAACACACACACACAGAGGGATTAGATTCTTAATTTGGTAAATTGTAACAAACCATAAACAGACAACAAACTCTGCAAAGTGTGACACTCTGCAAAGGCCAAAACATACGTTACAAAGCTCACTTTGTAACGGGTGAGAAAGAATCAAACCATCAGACAGGCAGCCATTTTCCTCTCACAAAGGAGCCTAAGCTGTGGAGGGGTTTTTATTTGCACATACACACCCAGAAATACCATTAGCGTGAAACCCCTGCCTGACCAGTTTGGAATAACATCTTGGTCTTAGAATGCACAGGAAAACTTCAGATACTGGATCAAAATGCCTAAAGCAGAAAGGAGTTTCTGAAAACACCCAAACGTAAACAAATAACTAGGTCAGGGTTTTTCCTAACCACATTTAAGCAGAAAAGGTGAATGGACTCTTCACATAGACAAAGGAAAAGATTTCACAACAATAATGAATAATTAAAAATACCTAACATCCTTCATTTGTATCCACTGAAGCTGACTTAGCATGCGATCCCTTAGCTTCAATGCAAGCTCTGAAAGATTTGGAAACAAGTAAACCAAAACAGTTACATAACCAAGTCATTCAAGCAAAAACATTAACAGTAAATTCAAGTCATTCAACCCCCTCAGTTCACGTGAATGCTGTAATTTGCCTTTTCTGTAAGAAAAGGGGTCGCACACTTGATAAATGTTTCAAGTTCAGAGAAAAAACTGTCCAAGAGTGCATCAAGTTTGCACAAGCTGAAAGGCTGTGTTTTGGATGTTTGAAAGGTGGACATCTTTTGAAAAGGTGTGATAAAAGAAGCACATGTGAAAAATGTCAAAGGAGGCATCCAACGTGTCTTCACGACTACAAGTTTGTCGAACGTAAAAGGGTAATACCTGCAACTGATGATAACCCTCAAGACAAAGACGAAGAAAACGCCAAAGAAACAGATGAACCAGCCATGGCAATCTCTAACAGAGCAACTCAAGCCACCTCAAACAAGTTAACATCCTCTATACTACCTGTCTGGGTTTCATCCAGAAACGACCCTGACAGGGAAGTGTTGGTGTATGCACTGCTCAACTCTCAGAGTGATACATCCTTTATTTTAGATGAAATAGCTCAAGATCTTGACACAGATAACAGTAAAACCAATCTGCAACTATCCACCATGTCTGCAAAATCAACAGTTATACCATGTGAGAAGCTGGTAAACCTTCAAGTAAGGGGATATATACATGAAAAGAGAATCACCTTACCACCAGTTTATACAAGGGAGTTCATTCCTGTGAACAGATCACATATCCCAACATCTGAAACCACCTTAAAGTGGGCTCATCTAGAAAGCCTAGTAGATAAATTACCTCCTTTGCTTGAATGTAAAGTTGGTCTACTTATTGGCTACAATTGTCAACAAGCCCTCCTACCACAAAAGGTTATTGCGGGCAAAGACAGCTAACCATACGCACAGTTAACTGATCTCGGCTGGAGCATAGTTGGTTGCTCATCTCAGATTGAAAATGACAGTGATGTCATTGTCACAAGTCACAGGATCATTGTTTGTGAAGTAACTCCTGCGCCACAACCCACAGTGAACCTCCAGCAACAAGTGTGTTTTGTATGCAGAGCTCAAGTAATGGAAGTCAGTCCAGCTGATGCAAAGGACGACAATCCAGTCTCTCAGTAAGACATTTTGTTCATGTTAAAGGTGACCAAAGGTATAAAACAAAAGAAAGATGGGCATTACGAACTCCCATTGCCCTTTAAAGCCGACAATCCGAGCCTTCCAAACAACAAAGAATGTGCAGAGCACAGATTATCTTCATTGGAACGTCGACTTAAAAGAGACGAGAAGTATTATAGAGATTATGTCCAGTTCATGGAGGACATCATAACCCGTGGAGATGCTGAAAGGGTCCCAGACCAAGAGCTGGATAAAGGGTTAGCATGGTACATTCTCCACCACGGGGTTTACCACCCCCACAAACCTGGGAAAATACGTGTAGTTTTCGATTGCTCAGCTTGCTTCCAGGAAACATCTCTTAATGATCACCTTCTGACTGGACCAGATCTTACTAACGCACTGATTGGAGTCTCATGCCGATTCAGAAAGGGCCCCATTGCCATTATGTGCGATGTGGAGAAAATGTTTCACCAATTTCATGTCATCAAGGAACACCAAGATTATCTAAGATTTCTTTGGTGGGACAAAGGCAATTAGAACTCCGAACCTTCAGTTTACAGGATGAGAGTGCATCTTTTTGGTGCAGCTTCATCTCCTGGATGATGTAATTTTGGACTCAAACATATTGCAGCACAAGGCAGAAACAAGTTCAGCAAAGAGAGTATTGAGTTCATTTAAAGATGGTTTTATGTTGATGACGGACTTGCTAGTGTAAGGTCTATAGCTGACGCCATACAGTTGGTTGATGAGTCAAGGGAGCTTTGCAAAACAGGCAACCTACATCTACACATGTTTGTATCAAACAATAAAGATGTGCTTGCTGCAATTCCCAGAGAAGAACAAGCTCAAGCCAAAGATCAGAACATGGCTCTTGGAGAACTCCACATTGAACTTGCACTTGGAGTACAGTGGTGTGTGGAGACAGACAAATTCTAGTTCCGAGTCCAAGTTAAAGTCAACCTATTGACCAGGAGAGGGGTGCTCTCGACAGTCGCATCAGTCTATGACCCCCTTGGGTTTGTTGCCCCGTTCATATTGACTGGAAAGCAGATACTCCAAACTTTGTGCAAAGACAAGGTTAAATGGGACAATGATCTCCCAGAACACATTTTACTGCTATGGGAAGCATGGCTGAGAGACCTACCCAAGCTAGCAGCTCTGAAGATCCCAAGGACGTACTCACAACTCACCAACATTGTGCAGTATGAGCTACATAACTTCTCAGACACAAGTCTTGAAGGTTATGTTGCATGTTAATACCTTAGAGCAATAAGCAAAGATGGACAGAGCAGTTGCTCATTTGTTATGGGTAAGGCAAGAGTCACGGTCATTAAACAAATGACCATCCCCAGGCTTGAACTGGCATCGGCTGTGACTTCAGTTCGCAACGCGGATGTAATCAAGCGAGAACTGGAAATTGAAAATCTACAGGAATATTACTGGACAGATTCACAAGTCGTATTGGCTTATATAAGCAATGACGTGAAAAGATTTCATACATTCATTGCTAATCGAATCAAAACTAAGAAACAAAAACAAAATCACTAGTCAGGATGTCCGTAATTTTTTAAAGACTTAGGGTCAAAACAAAACATGTAAACACCACCCACAGAAAAGAAAAAGTTAACATATATCGCCCCAAGATGGAATAAACTCAAACAACATGAACTCGTCATAATATAAAACCATTCAGATAAGAAAAACTGTCACAGCAAAAGAAAAGGACAGAGTTTCAACCATGAACCCTGGAAAATCTATTTTCTAACAGTCTGGAAGCACTGCGTTTGCTTCAGAGTGGACAAATGGCTAAAATAAAAAGAAAAATCTAGCTCTCAAAACCCTTAGAACATCAAAAACCCAAACGCATGTATCTAACCATAGCTGTCTGACCGTATTTAAAACAAGTAAATGATGAAAAAAAAAAACAATGGCAGTTTTTTCCCTTACTGTAGCAGTACCAAAACAAAACGTCACTAAGCAGAACCAATAACCCGAAGATAGTTGAGGCTGGTAAGTGTTTGCTGGTAGAAACCATGCTTGCACTGCATTGTGTAGTAATCCAGTACCAAGACCAAAGAAAATATCCAACTAAAATAAAATAAAACAAATAAACAAAAATAATAAAACAGAATATGGTGACCAAAACCAATGAAAATGGTCACAAGGTCGTAAAATTTAACAATCAATTCTCACAAAATCAGATCATTACTCCAAAGAAAATGACAAAGGTCAAAATGAAACCACTTCTTTCAGAATTTATCTAATTAGTCAAAACAGTAAAAGAAAACAGGTACAAGAGTTCGTAATATTTGGCTCGGGGTTTAGACTGCCAATGTAAACATTTGGCTGAGAACCTTCAAACTTTCACAAGCGGGGCTGAGCTGAAGTTCACATTCCAGGAAGGAACAGCCTTACCAAGTGTAAAATAGGGACCATCTTGAGCCAAAGTTGCATTTTTAATCTTAAAGGCATCCTTGGACGCAGACCAGCCGCCTCACAGCTAATCTGTTTCCACAGGAACCCGAGTCTGGCAAAACCAGAGTTGTGTCAGAATGAATATATCCTATTTTAAATGTACAAAGGCTGTTTCAGGTAAAGGGGTAAAAGAGTTTGTCAGTTTAAAATAGTAGTAAGGCACCTTCTTTACAGTTCTTCAATCAAATAGAGCAGAAGCCATTTATGAGGTTTTGTACCACATTCAAAAAAAGCAGGTGCGCTAGCTTCACTGTTTATAGTGGGGATGGTGTGCTGCTGGCCTCTACTTTGGATGTTATGGATCGGTGGGCAGAACACTTCGAAGACCTCCTCAATCCCACAGACACGTCTTCCACTGGGGAAGCAGAGTCTAGGGGCTTTGAGTTGGGCTCTTCAATCTCTGGTGCTGAGGTCACTGAGGTGGTTAAAAAGCTCCTCTGTGGCAAGGCTCTGGGGGTGGATGAGATCCACCCGGAATTTGTTAAGTCTGGATTTTGTGGGGCTGTATTGGCTGACGCGGCTCTGTAATATTGTATGTACATCGGGGGCAGTTCCACTGGACTGGCAGACCGGGGTGGTGGTCCCCCTATTTAAAAAGGGGAACCACAGGGTGTGTTCCAACTACAGGGGGATCACACTCCTGAGCCTCCCTGGTGAGGTCTATTCAGGGGTTCTGGAGAGGAGGGTCCATCAAATTGTCGAACCTCAGATTCAGGAGGACCTGTGTGGTTTTCGTCCTGGCCGTGGAACACTGGACCAGCTCTATACCCTTAGGGGATTCCTGGAGAGTGTGTGGGAATTTGCCCAACCAATGTACATGTGTTTTGTGGATTTGGAGAAGGCTTTTGACTGCGTCCCTTGGGGGGCCCTGTAGGGCAGTGGTTCCCAACCTTCTTCCCAAGGGACCCCGTTTTTTACCAGTAAAATTTTTGACCACCCCCTCCCATTCTCTCTTCCAGTACAAACATTATTAAGAAATGATAAAATTGTTCAAGCACATTTTAATATGCTTTCATTCAATAGATAACAGTAATAGTAGGCTCCAGTACAGAACAAAGTAATTAACAAAACCAAACAGAGCATTATGTGCTTAACAGTTTGTATTACTTTTCTGAACACATTGTTTCTTGTAAACACTGATAAATCAATCATTCCTTTCAATAAACGTTTGACACATCAAAAATACACTGAGCAAAATGTACTTAAATGTGTATATTACTGTTTATACTAGATTATTTACTGTAAAGGCTGTGATTAATCAACCAGTCCTATCTTTAATGAACTTTTGACACTTGACAATAAAACAGTGAGCTGAGCAAAATGTTCTTAAAAGTGTGTTACTTTTTCTGTACTAATTATTTCCTGTCTTAATATCAGTAAACTTTTCACTCATGAAAAAAAATGTGAGCAAAATGTAGGCTATAAACAAGTAATAAATGAAGTTTTAACCCCTTAAAGTGGAGAGGTCCTGGCGGCCCACTGAGAGGCTTTGGCGCCCCCTTGTGGGGGTCGGGACCCCCAGGTTAGGAACCACTGCTGTAGGGGGTACTCCGGGAGTATGGGGTACCAGGCCCTCTGATATGGGCTGTTAGGTCCCTGTGTGACCTGTGTTAGATCTTGGTCCGCATTGCTGGCAGTAAGTCAGGCTCATTCCCAGTGAAAGTTGGACTCCGCCAAGGCTGCCCTTTATCACCAATTCTGTTCATAACCTTTATGGACAGGATTTATAGGCGCAGCCAAGGTGATGAGGGCATCCGTTTTGGTGGCTTGAGGATTGGGTCTGCTTTTTGCAGATGATGTGGTCCTGTTGGTTTCATCAGAATGTGATCTTCGGCTTTCGCTGGAGTGGTTCGCAGCCTAGTGTGAGGCAGCTGGGATGAGAATCAGCTCCTCTAAATCTGAGACCATCATTGTGATTTTAAAAAGGATAGAAAGCATTCTCCGGGTCAGGGATGAGGTCCTGCAACAAGTGGCGGAGTTTAGGTATCTCAGGGTTATGTTCACGAGTGAGGGAAAGATAGAGCACAAGTTCAAAAGGCAGATTGGTGCTGCATCTGCAGTGATGCAGGCGCTGTACTGGTCTATCTTGGTAAAAAGAGAGCTGAATCAGAAGGCAAAGCTCTCGATTTACCGGCCGATCTACAGGTGCTGGCCAGTAAATTAGAATATCATCAAAAGGTTGAAAATATTTCAGTAATTCCATTCAAAACGTGAAACTTGTACATTATATTCATGCAATGCACACAGACCAATGTATTTCCGATGTTTATTACGTTTAATTCTGATATTTATAGGTGACAACCAATGAAAACATCAAATCTGGTATCTCAGAAAATTAGAATATTCTAAAGGCCAATGAAAAAATGTTTGTTTCTCTAATGTTGGCCAACTGAAAAGAATGAACATGAAAAGAATGTGCATGTATAGCACTCAATACTTAGTCGGGGCTCCTTTTGCCTCAATAACTGCAGTAATGCGGCGTGGCATGGACTCGATCAGTCTGTGGCACTGCTCAGGTGTTATGAGAGCCCAGGTTGCTCTGATAGTCGTCTTCAGCTCCTCTGCATTGTTGGGTCTAGCGTATTGCATCCTCCGCTTCACAATACCCCATAGATTTTCTATGGGGTTAAGGTCAGGCGAGTTTGCTGGCCAATCAAGGACAGGGATACCATGGTCCTTGAACCAGGTGCTGGTGGTTTTGGCACTGTGTGCAGGTGCCAAGTCCTGTTGAAAGGTGAAGTCTGCATCCCCATAAAGTTGGTCAGCAGCAGGAAGCATGAAGTGCTCTAAAACTTCCTGGTAGACGGCTGCATTGACCCTGGACCTCAGGAAACAGAGTGGGCCAACACCGGCAGATGACATGGCACCCCACACCATCACTGACGGTGGAAACTTTACACTGGACCTCATGCAACGTGGATTCTGTGCTTCTCCGCTCTTCCTCCAGACTCTGGGTCCTTGATTTCCAAAGGAAATGCAGAACTTGCTTTCATCAGAAAACATAACTTTGGACCACTCAGCATCAGTCCAGTCCTTTTTGTCCTTGGCCCAGGCGAGACGCTTCTTGCGCTGTTTCATGTTCAAGAGTGGCTTGACACACGGAATGCGACACCTGAATCCCATGTCTTTCATGAGTCTCCTCGTGGTGGTTCTTGAAGCGCTGACTCCAGCTGCAGTCCACTCTTTGTGGATCTCCCCCACATTTTTGAATGGGTTTGTCGTCACAATTCTCTGCAGGGTGCGGTTATCCCTAGAGCTTGTACACTTTTTTCTACCACATTTTTTCCGTCCCTTCGCCTGTCTGTTAATGTGCTTGGACACAGAGCTCTGCGAACAGCCAGCTTCTTTAGCAATCACCTTTTGTGTCTTGCCCTCCTTGTGCAAAGTGTCAATGATTGTCTTTTGGACAGCTGTTAAGTCAGAAGTCTTCCCCATGATTGTGGTGCCTTCAAAACAAGACTGAGGGACCTTTTAAAGGCCTTTGCAGGTGTTTTGAGTAAATCAGCTGATTAGAGTGGCAGCAGGTGTCTTCTATATTCAGCCTTTTCAGAATATTCTAATTTTTTGAGATACCAAATTTGGAGTTTTCATTAGTTGTCACTTATGAATATCAAATTTAAATGTAATGAACATTGGAAATACATTGGTCTGTGTGCATTGCATGAATATAATGTACAAGTTTCACGTTTTGAATGGAATTACTGAAATATTTTCAACCTTTTGATGATATTCTAATTTACTGGCCAGCACCTGTATGGTTCATGCACAGCCTTTTCCCCTTTTCAACCAGCAAATTAAAGTACAGAATAATTATTTTACTTACCAATAAAAATAAAGCAGAGACCTCTTGGATGGTCTGTTCGTGCAATCCATACCACAGCTCACCATCTTTGTTCAATGGTTCCACGATGAACCTCTGAACACTAATACACAGAGAGCACAGCTAATGGTAAAATTCAGGGAATCGAAATGGTATCACACTTTAACCATGAGGCTGAGGCGCTCCTCGAAGCTAGTCACTAGCGCTAGTTGTGCAGGCTCATGCTACCTGTCAATAAAATGTAATTAATCATAATTTTCAGTATTTAATAAAATCTAACCTGAAGAGTTAAAAAAATTCACCCCCCTACAAGTTGGCATGACTGTAAACTAGTAAACCCAATAAACTTGAAATGTTTTTGTACCAGGCTGTAAACATGTTTAATCCTGCTGTGAGTTGGCATTTTCTAACATGGGAGTCATTGGGAATTTGATCTGTTCAATAGCCAGCACCTAGCGAGGTTGGAACTGCAATATTTGTCACTGCCTGTTGGCTTTGAAAGGCAGAGTTGGACCCCTGGGAGTTAAGCATGCATACTTACAGTATAATTGCTTCCTTCAAAGAGGGACTGCACACCATCAGAAAATGTAACTCCACCCCTTGTCAAGATCTGAAAAATGTTATGAAAGTGGGCATTGCCAGGAGGCACAGAGGGGCATGGCCAAGTGTCAGGAATTTCCATCCTGGGAGGGAGAGGGAGTGGGAAGAGACTGTACCGATGACATGAAATAGTTCCAGCCCCAGTCAATTACAAATTTAAAATTTAGTAGTCACTGTTCTGCCGCATTAAGACGTTTTAGACCTAGATTCTAGGTTTAATCAAGTCAACTCAAACATGTCAAAAAAATAAACAGAAACAGAAAGATTGCATTTGTAAAGACCCAGTTATACAGTTTATGAGCAAAACATTTTTATTTTGGGGTTTAGTTTAATTGTTAGAGTTTTGTCAGATAATACACTTGAATAAAACTGGGCTATAAAGAAATTAGAACATTAACACTGAATTGCGTGCAATATAAAATGCAAACACAACCCTAATGTTAACAGAAAATTTCTATCATAATTTCAGACTTTTTCTGAAAGCAAAAACTGAAAAATGAGTGACTGTGGCATTATTGGGAAGTCAGCAATTAGAATAAATAGCATTTTAAGTGGAGAGAATAGGAGAGCAAACATGATCTGTTCGCCAAAGCATTGTTTTTATTATAATTTTTGTTCCAGAAAAATTTGATCATAACAAGGTTGTGATTGTAATAGTGCATCTGTTCCAATCCTACTTGAGAGCACACAGCTTCCCATTTCTGAAACCGTGTCACTGCTAAAGACTGCCTGGTCTTCTCTCATTCTAGCGACGTGCACACTGCAGCTTGTCAGGCAAGTTTGTCATAATTAATTTAAATCATCTGCTAGGCTCTGTGGATTCCTGTTAGCTTACTCTAGATTTAATCATGTTTGCATCTACAAGAAAAAAAATAATTAAGGGGGAAAGTTTTTATGTCAAGTGTAGTCTCTCTCTCTTTTTTTTTGCTCAACAACAACAACAGAATTTTCAGAGCAGATCTCGTAGTACAGTTTTAATACTCGGTGCAGACCAGTGTCATGTTGCATAATTTAAAGGTTTGTGTTCTTGTGAGATCTCAAAACATTCAGACAATAATTTTTAAAAATTCTTCACTTATCCATGAATTGTGTATTATCCCTACTGCACTTATGTGACAAGTCATTATAATTCTGAAGATAGATGCATTTGAATATCATTCATGCTTCCTTAGCCTGATGTGTTTTCTACTGTATTTTTTAAGCTTTGCCATTACATCAAAAATGCTCTACCAATGGTGATACTACCAAAACACACTTGTCAGCTGAATAAATTAATAACCGTCTGCAAAGAGCAAAGCCAAATTTTTTAGGATGGCTGATAATGAGATTAGACTAGATAGTATGATATAATAAGCCAATATGAATTCTTATTTTTAATACCAGTACAGACAGTATTGAGAATAGAGAAGCCGTAGCTACAGAATTTCAAAATGAATAATTATTATAGTCCAGGGACATTTGTCAGCTTTTCATGAAATCCAGCTAAATTACCAATTTAATTAGTTAAAATTAAAATGCAGAATGTATAAAATGCCAGTCTGAAAACAATATGACATTGTTAAGTCACTTGTGCAGTGATTACCATGATTTGTTCCTTTTCTGCAGTTCTATTCAGTACACTCCAATGAGTGCGCTTACTAGCTAATAGAGTTAAAGCAAAGCCCAAAGAGGGTAAATATTAAACTCTTCAGGTGGACACTCACAGTATAAAATCAAAGAAAAATAAGTTTTCATTATTTTTCAGCTAGTGTAGTTGTCATTCCACAGATGGTGCAAAATCTAGCAAAATCTTTTAGTGAATTCGTGATAAATAGTGTATACTGACAATGTGTCATCTAGCACATTCAACTTTATTATAAAGTATTCAGTTTTAAATACTTTTGCATAATCTAATGATGTATTTTATTTAGGTAAATGTGTATGACCAACAGTTGAACCAGCCACCACAGTTTTGGTCTAATATGATCCATCCATCCATCCATCCATCCATCCATCCATCCTTTCATTCATACACAGACTCACACCAAAATTCACACCAGAAGTTTACATAATTTTTGGTGCTAATCTAGAGCAAGGGGTAATTGTATGCAAAATTAGGTCATCTTGACTTGGTTGGAAGAGTGTCAGCAAAGATTAAAGTTTTTCCTTTTCTAAATGTGAAGCAGGGAAGCTTTGGCAGGTACTAACATATTAATTATGCACTCCTCCACATGAATGGGACTGGTCTATAGCTTAGCTCTCCAGCCAGCTAAAGGGCAGTCTCAGTAGAAATAGTTTTGTTACATAAAAAAAAAATGAAAGAAAACATTGCCTCAGCATCCTGTAGCTTTTTTAAAATGTCATTAGAACTTTAGTAAATTTCTGAAATACATTAAACAAGGTCAATAAAATGATACATGCATAATTAATAAAAGATTGGCTAATGTCCTAAATGATACTTAACCCCCCTTTCAGGCTATCTCAAGTGCTATTTACTTACATGCTTTCGACATATTCACTGGTCTGAGTGATTTTTCATGCCCTGCTTCCATGGAGGCTGAAGCGTGAAATAAATTTTACGTGAGCTGAAGCTTATCCACACTGGCCTGATTAGGTGCTAAAAAAGAGGGTAATTCACATGTTAATGAGCATAGTTGATGAAAATGTTCTGCAAATGCCAGTGATGTCGCATAATCCTTCAGTAACTGTCATTTTTTCCCTTTCTTTTCATCCTTTTCAGCTTTCAGACGACCTCTCTATTTTTCAGAAAAGTAAAGGTGGTCCCTGTTATATAGGCGCCAGTGTTTGTGCAAAATAAATGCAGCACACACCAAACAAGCATTACAGATCAACAGCAATCTCCCAGCAATCTGCCCTGAAGTGAAAAGAATGACGGAGTTGCTTTACAATCAGCGCTACTTTGTGTTCTCGTGCTTCAGCACATGCACACAAAAATAGCTTGACGTCTAACATTTATAGAAAAGTTGCAACTTGCAGGTTTCTCACTCTTTTAGGTTGGCCTTTAATGCATATTGTAAAACAGAAAGAGCAACTTGCTGAATGAAGGTTTTTGATCATTTGAAAAGAAACAAGTCTAGAGAGAAGCTCAGTGACCTAGGAGGAGGAGTCTGATTGGCTGTGGATACGTGCCAGTTGTACTCTGGTGATCTTTTAGGACACATAAGGACTCACACTCTCCTATCAAGGCAGCAGTGGTGTGCATTTTGTCTGCAGGAGGCAAGGCACTCTGGTGACAATGTGACAATTGCTTTTGTGTGCCAGTCTAGCGATAGTTACTTTATAATACACTAGCAGCAGTTGGAGTCTGCAGTACCGCAAGGCTGACAGCATGTTTCTTCGGTATGCATTCACAGGGCAGATGTGACATTTAAACGGCCCTTTCCCTGCTGGTTTTTCCTCTGAGCTGGTAGAGGAGATAATGACATGGCTCACTCTCCTAGTTAGTGACCTTTAGCATTCATGTCACAGTATTTGTCAATTTCGTTTATGGCAAGCTCACTGTGATGTGTTTGCGTGATCTTTTCCTTCCACAATCGTACTGCTCATTGCTGAAGTTAAAAATCAATACTGAAATGTCAGTTTTTGTGCATGTGTACGAGCTTTCATGAGCCTCATGTTGTGATGCAGCTTTGATCAGATATTTTTATCATTTTAATCAACAGTTAGGGGGTGCAATATGTAAGGATGAAGCAAGCACAACATCCGGTGGTCAGATTCTGGTTACTGCAGTCTATTTTTCTAAACAAAAGTCACTCTCTCACTCCCATTCTGTGAGTTTGATGCTCTTGCCGGTTATGGATAAGCGGCAGAAAAAAAGATGAGTCACGGTAAGTTGATTAGTAGGTAGACTCTGCAACCCCTCACATATTTTAAACAAAGACTACTCTTTGACCATTTTAAAAGTAAAAAAAAACTGACAACCCCCCTGACTGAGAAGGGTACATGTTTTAATGTAACCTTCCTTCCACCATGATTCAGACGTTAGACTGTTTTGTGATTATTTAATTGTAAAATTCTTACATATTGTACCATTGCTGAATAAACAAAAAAATAAAAAATAAAGGAAAGGCAGTTTGTGGACAAATGCACATACAGTGCTCAGCATAAATCAGAAAACCTTTAGCTTCCTTTCAGAATCAACATTTTCTTTGAGATGCCATACTTCTAAATACTCCCACAAATGTGGGCCATTGATTGCAAAAATTAGTACACCCAAATTATGTCTTGGGAGAAAAGCCACACTTCTTACTACAAAATTCGAATTAACAGACATTCAAGGTGAATACAATGACTAATTTAAGAGGTGTCCAGCAGACAGGTGACTATAAAAGGGCATTACTTAAAAAAGAAAAGCCCTTCTCATTTCATGCTGTCAGCAATGGCTCCACGTGGAAGAGAAATGTCACAAAATCTGAGAAAGGAAACCATTTCTTTACACAAAAAGGTGAGGGCTACAAGATGATCAGCAAAGCTTCACATATCAGTCAGAATACTGTAGCAAAGGTGATCCAAACATTTAAGAAAGATGGAAGTGCAACCACCTTACAGAGACGTCCAGGCCATCCACAGAGGTTATCATCTGGACAGGAGCATCTTCTGATGAGAAGGGCTGAAGAAAATCACCATGCAAATTCACTGCAGTTAGCTAAAGCAGTAGAAAGCCAAACTGCAGTGAACATTTCCGTGACACCATACGGCGCACACTACAGAGGAATGGCACACATGGGTATCGTCCATGAGGGGAGCCTCTCCTAAAGCCCATGCACAAAAAAGCACCCCTAGGATTTGCTAGGACCCATGCTGAAAGAGATGAAGACTACTGGGACTGTAGACTCTGGAGTGATGAGACAAAGATCACTGTTTTTGGAGCTAATGGCTTCAAAATTGTATGGCGTCATAAAAGGTGAAGATCCAACCATTTTTGGCCACTTATCCGGGATTGGGTCACGGGGTCAGTAGCCTAAGAAGGGAGGCCCAAACTTCCCTCTCCCTAGCCACTTGGGTCACCTCCTCCAGGGGAATCCTAATGTGTCCCCTGACCAGCCATGAGACATATTCTCTCCAGCAAGTCCTGGATCTTCTTTTAGGTCTATATCGGTTGGACGTGCCCAGAAAATCTCAACAGGGAGGCATCCATGAGGCATCCTAATTAATTGCCTGAGCCACGTCAAGTTGCTCCTCTAGATGTGGAGGAGCAACAGGTCTACTCCGAGCCCCTCCCGGATGACCAAGCTCCTCACCCTATCTCTAATGGAGAGCCCAGCCACCCTGCAGAGAAAAAGTATTTTAGCCGCTTGTATCCTTGATCTCGTTCTTTTGGTCACTACCCAAAGCTCGTGACCATAGGTGGGGGTAGGAACGTAGATTGACCGGTCGATCTATGAAAGGTGTGGATTTCAAAGCGAAATGCATGGTGCCTACAGTGAAACATAGTGATGACGGTGTGCTTATGTAGGCTGTGTAACCTCCAGAAATGGTCTGTTTTTCCGTCTACAGGTCACCTCTTCAGTATCGGGTCATTTGGAGACAGATGTCTTAACTGGTGCTTTAATCTGCAAGAAAGATACTGTTACTTGGCCAAGGTCCCTCCAAGCTCACTCTTATCTAAGACTGGTTTTTATTCACAGCACAAGACGGATGAACTTTCAAAATTAAATCATATAATGAACAAGATGAGTAAATAATCATATGGTTGAATGAACAATAATGATTGAAGAAAAATATCAATGTTGTGATTAATCTGAGTTTAAATTACTGTGGTTGAAATAGGGCTGCGCAGTGGCGCAGTGGTTAGAGCTGTTGTCTTGCAGCAAGAAGGTCCTGGATTCGCTTCCCGGCCTGGGATCTTTCTGCATGGAGTTTGCATGTTCTCCCTGTGCATGCGTGGGTTTTCTCCGGGTGCTCCGGCTTCCTCCCACAGTCCAAAAACATGACTGTTAGGTTAATTCGTCTGTCTAAATTGTCCTTAGGTGTGAGTGTGTGTGTGATTGTTTGTCCTGTGCGTCTCCGTGTTGCCCTGCGATGGACTGGCTCTCTCTCCAGGGTGTACCCCGCCTAATTGCCCGTTGACCGCTGGAGATAGGCACCGACACATTGCTTTCTGTTCCACAAATGAGAACTCCTGTATCTGACGCAAGGCATGTTTTCTGAGGTTTGTCGGTAAAACCCTTTGTACATGTCAAATTCTGATTTGTTAGTTAACAAAATATGACGATCATTAAAACAGAGCTCACTTCACCATGAGTCAGTTCTAGTTCTTGTGAGATCTTGAGAAAGCTTCGGACCGGCCATCCGGAGCAAAACCTCTTTAACCCAGAGCATCTTTTGACAAGCTGTCAAAAACCTGTTGCATGCTACAGCTGACCGCAAACGGTTCTTTCAGAACAAAGCTGAACCAACTACAACTCCTTAAGAGTTATTCCTAAGATGCAAATACCAACTGTCGTGACCTGAAGACATCTCGAGACCGGTCTAGTCGGCACTGTGGGTTCTTCTGGGGACTTCAGTACCTCTGGGGTCCCCGGACCTCAACACATTCCGGATCTACCATGGGGGTCTTTGAGGGTACGTAGACTCGACAGATGGCGTCCGATATGTTTTTGATAAAAAACAACTTTGTTAGTTTAATGCAGACCAAACTCACTCCCACTCAGAACTCAGTTTCTTCAGATATGAGGGTTCTGATAACATTACATTCACACATCATCACACCTCACAGTCCATCCACTTAGATCCATTCATCACCAGTGATGGGAAAAACGCAGTTTCAAATATCGGCATTACTAATGGCATTCTTTTTTTGGGTAACGGAATAATTTAATTAATTACTTTTCCCACTGTTGCAACGCCGTTACCGTTACTGGGGATGGAAGGTTGTGCATTACTATTGGGCCATTCCCATCTGTACCGGGTCGGCCCGGGTCGGGTAGCGTAGGTTGTTTACATATCTGGGTGGCCTGGTATTTTTCCGGGCCAACCAAGGCTCATTCTCAGCCCTCTTCTCGAGGGGGTCTGCTACAGGCCGACCAGGGCCAACACACCCACTGCTGACAGCAAATTCACACCTTCCATTAGAGCAAGCCTCTGATTGGTGGGTAGAATCAGCCCACATGGACTTAAGACAAGGATGTGTGGAATCAACCGGGCCAGGCTGGGGCCGACTGGGGCTACCCGGCCCGGGCCGACCCGGTACAAATGGGGATGGCCCAAATGTGTTTGTCGAACGTTGAGCAACAGTGTGAGGCTTTCTGACCGCCACACTTCAGCTGCAGCCAGGGAGAGAGAGGGGTCGGTAACACACTTACAAACACGATGATGATTGGCCGGGTGGGCGGAGACCCTCAGTGTTCTCACTGTCTCAGTCACTGCCTGCTGTAGACTCAACAGAGCAGTGATGGGAATAACGCCGTTTAAAATAACCGCGTTACTAAAAAATATTTTTTTTCAGTAATGAGCAATCTAATTAATTACCAAAACATCGTTTCTGTTACTGATAAGAAAATGCATGCGTTAAGCAGCGCAGTGTGTTGGAGCTGTCATCAGCTGATCAGGAGCTAAAGAGGCAGATGTTTTCATCCAAACGCATCACAGCCCTGGAAGAACGAGGAAGACGTGATGAATATCTACGACTGCAGGTGTGGATCTGCAGCCGTGTCCTTCTTAGCATGACAGCGGGACGTCCTGAAGGTCCGCTCACCTGTTCACCGCTCAGACGTCCTGATCTTCTGCCTTCCTAGATCAGCCAGCTGTAACCTGTTCCTGATCATGTCTTTAGTCCCGCTGTAACACTGATGCATCAGTCTCAAACGTCATAGAGCTCAGGTGTTATCAGAACTACCTGCGTGTGTTTACCACCCAGCTTCAGCTCTTCTGTGGTTGGGTCTAACCCAAGTTAGAAAATGTAAGTCCTTCATCAGGCTTGTGCCTTTTCTAGTGTCATTTTAAGGATTTTTATTTATTTATTTAACCATTACTAGATTACCAGCAACAGAAATGCTACTAATTTATTTACATACACATTGTGTGTTAACACACAATTATGTGAAGCTGGAAAAATGAAAATACTGTACAAATTTACATTTATTTCTGTAATTTAACTAGACTGAGAGACCATTTAAAGGCTCAGGAACCTTTACAGGTGCTTTTATTTGCAATTAAAAATTTTGACTGATGGGGGTCTTGTTAAATATCACACAGTGACCTTTTACTAGTCTAGATAAGTGTAATGTTCCTGTTAGTAGTTCCTCCTGTTAAGTGCTTATTTATTTAAATTATTCAGGTTTATAGAAAACATTTGGACATAAATTTTAATATGTTTCAGTCATTAGTCATTTATATTGCACTATTGTAATAATTTATAGTAAATTAAGTAAGTTTAATTAAGAGGGGAACCCATTTGTCTTGCATTTTTTAATGAAAAAGTAACTAAGTGGTTTTTTTGGTAATTAGTTACATTTATAATCTCATAACTCGGTAAGTAACTGAATAACTTTTTTTGACAAAGTAATTAATAACTATAACTAGTTACTTTTTAAATGTAACGTTCCCAACACTGTTCATCACATAGTGTCCTAGTTGTCATGTTTTTAATTGTTTAGAAAATAAATTTCTTACTCTTATAAACTTGACTATCTTCTTGAATTAATACAAGGTGTCGTACAATCCCTGAATAAACAAAGAATTCTAAATCTTCTGGTCGCACGCTCTGTCCTGCAGCGCTACTCAGTGAGCGGGGGTGGGGGGTTGCATATGTTCCGCTGCTGTTTCTCACCAGTATCAGCTGATGGAGGGCTCTAGTTTTGCTGCGCCATTCGTGCCAGCGGACACGGTAGGGTCAGGGAGGGAGGCAGGGCATGATGCTTAGCCTGGCGGGTGAGCAAGCAAAGCCTGGCAGCCCGCCAGGCTTGTAAAGCGCTGGGGGAAACCCTGCGTGGGGAATTCTGAAGCAGCAAGTTGAGCATCCAGCATCCAGGCTCTAAAAGAGGTTATTTTTGAAGAATGGAAAAATGGTGCTGTCGTTGAAAACCACGGTGGTCACACAAAGTACTAGATGTAGTAGTTTTTGTTGTGGGGTGTATTCATTTTTGCTTCAACCAGCTTTAGTAAAAAAGAAGATTTTGTGACCTAAGTTATAGTATTAACCTTAATTTTGTGTTATGGAGTTAAACACGTATTCAATAAAACCCAGCCTTGTGAAAAATCAGGAAATTGTTCTTTTGTTCATTGAGCTGCTGATTAAATTTGTAGTTTTTAAAGGGGGTGTACTCATTTATGCTGAGTAGCACTATACATGAATTTTACACAAAGAATGTGTCATCTTGAAAATAAAAAAGTTTTGCACCTTCCTATGCAATATCACAGGATCCGCTCTGATTTGTTTGCATACTGAGTTTGTGTTGTGACTCTCAGCTACCAATTCAACTTTTAGTTTAGTGTCTGCAAAACTGAGTTTTATCAGTTTGTGTGTTGACAAAAGTTGACTTGTGGAGGCCATCTTGAAACAAGCTGAATTCATAACTTCAACAGTTATGGACGTAGTGATTGCTTCCTGAGTTTCAATAAAATCCATCCAGTGGTTCATGGTAATTTGCTAACGCTACAGACACGCATACACACAGAGACACAGGCAAAAACATTATAGTCTTCTTTTCATCATTCAGAAATGGTTGATAAACAAAACTGAAAATAGTTTTACGATGACTGTGCTAAAGTTGTATTCTTACAGCTGATCAATATGAACATAACTTTTTTAGCACCATGCAGCTATGAAGCAGTAACTGGTTTGGCAGTAGTAGGTGCAACATGTGCTGTTGTTCTGGTTGCTATGTTGGGTAAAAATAAACACAAGAAAGTCTGTTTTTACACAAAACACCAGAGAAAAGTTTAATAGATGAAGGAACAAAAGAGCCCTGCAAGCTGTATGGTGGTTTCCAATCAGATTCAAGCCGTGCTATCAGGGAAGTCAAGCAGCTCATTATTACACCAAGTGCATATTAAAGAGAGATTATGGATGTGAAAGTGGGCTCAATTGCTAATCTTCTTCAACAGGTGTATGTTGATTACGAGATTGCTGTGCATGTTGAGCAAGTGTTTTTTTTCACCAGTTCTGCACATAGAAATGAGAAAAATCTGAATTTTCTTCAGTGTTTTTTCTTTGTCCATTAATGATGTCAGCTTTGTGCACAATGGTCTAACACTGTAACAGCCTTTGTAGACAGAAAAAGGGCACATTGTTGTAAACATTTACATTTTTACACACATTTTTTAAATCAATGTGAATCTTTTGAAACATACTCCTGATGCAGTAGTTTGGTTTATGATGCATGAAGACCGTCTAGAAGCAATTATGGCAGCAAAATCTTTTTACACTTTAATTGTTTTTGGTTTTTGTGAAGCTCCTTGTGATTTTTATCTTGGGAGGTGCTTTATAAAATATCGTTTTCTTTTTTTTTTTTTTTCAGAACAGCACAGGGAAACCTTTCCAACAACAAGGGCAATCCTCTCCAGTCTACTTGTCATTAGGGATGCACCGATCAGGTTTTTTGCTGCCGATCACCGATACCGATATCAAAGAATACTGATCACCGATACCGATCACCGATACCGATCACGTGGATTGGCCAGAAATTTTTTACAACATTATAATGAGTGCTACAAACTACATAATCTGGGAATAAAGGAAATGTAACCTAATCTAAAATGGTCTGTATTAGGGTTGTCACGGTGTGAAAATTTAACCTCATGGTTATTGTGACCAAAATTACCACGGTTTTCGGTATTATCGCGGTATTTTTTTTAAACGTGCTACATTTTCACACAATTAAATAAACCCTGTATGTCAGGAAATATTGTCCTCAGTTTGTGTCTAAATTTAGCCTAAAATGTGTTATTTTGTAATTATGTTGTTTATTTGTTTACATTTTTCCCCTTTAGTCTTTAAAATACCAATATTTGCCCATAACTTCTTATTTTGTCTGTTTGATGTCATCATTTTAAAAATATTAGACCAGATGATACTCAGTACTCAAGTAGCCTTCTAATCAGATACTTTTTTACCCTTACTTGAGTAATAACCCCTATATCAGGAAAATGTTGTCCTCGGTTTGTGTCCTTCCAGTGAGCTTTGCAGATGTGGGAAAATGTCATCAGGCAGTAATCATTGTTAAATTCATAATTATTCTCGGAGAGAGACCAACTCTTATCTGCCCCTGGGAGCCCCGTAATGCATAGCGTCATTTCAACATGGGGGTGTCCGCGACACGGTTTATATGCAGGTAGCGGCGCTGCGGCTGCTTTATATGGCGACTCGTTGCATTTTCCCTCAACCCAAATCCTCGGATCACGCATTTTAGCTAAAACGCTAACGTTAGCTTGCCTTGCGTTGACTGTAGAGTTGTGGGTGATGGTCACGCAGATGTGTCATGAGATTTGAAGTGTTGCTGCCTTTCACAGACACTTTTTCTGCTCGCGCTGCAAACAGGATAGCCGTCTGTCCGTCTTCTATAAACTGTCCCTCGGCATTCTTCAAATATCTAAAATATGCCCGTACTTCCGACTTTGTCTTCTTTGAGGGATAAAAAATTTCCTCCTGAGCGCTGCCGTCTCCTCCTTTGACCATTATTTCAGCTTTAGCTTCAAGAAAGTTTTGTTGTAAACAAAGCGTGCACGTGCCGCCGGCAACTTCAGCAGATGATACGGTGGCTGGTAAGGGTCACCGCGCCTACACCGCAGCCACGGTAAACCCACCAAGATAATATAGTTTTTTAAAAAACAAGACGGTTATTATTATTGTCAACTTTTTTTTTTACCGGGGTTTACCGCTACACTGGTTACCGTGACAACCCTACCTGATCGGTTTGCTTTGATCTATTTTGAAAATTCCGATCAAAACCGATAGGGGCGCTATTGGCCGATTACGATCAAATGCCGATCCATCGGTGCATCCCTACTTGTCATGGTAACTTATTAGGCACTGTTATAATGTAGATGTACATTTTTAAGTCCTAATGACATATTGAACAGCTCAATTAAATATATTTTATATTATTTTCTGTGTATGCGCATCTCATTCATTACTTTCACTTTCAGACAGTCCAGCAGTAAGCCTTTGTGAAGCAACCTATGAAACATGTCCAGAGGAGAGTTAGAAATATCAGCAGATTAAAACAATACTTAAGACTAGATATAAATAAATAGTGGCAGCATGATTTTATTTGAGAAACCCATAGGCTGTTTTTCTCCAGGAATTAAAAACAAATCTCAAGTACAGCATTTTTTATGGTTTTGTAGGGATTCTTGTATTAATACGGATGCAAATAAGGGATATTTTGATGCATGTATAAAATGTGCTCTGAAATCGTACCATGTAAACTGAAACTTGCTCTCATGCTGCTGTATTGAACAAGGCTCAGAGGTGATATGAGGCCAGATCAATGTGCGCCATCACCACTACAGACATTACCTAATCCATGGAATAACATTGCGAATTTATAGAAGTCTCCCCACTCTATCAACAATGCTATTTTGATTTGGACAGCTGGCGAATGACAGTGTAGTTGCCATGGAAACACGTAAAATTTCTGACAGTGAGAAGTAAGACAAAACATTATTTTATCTGCATAATTCTGAGAAATAAAAGGAGTGGGGGATTTCATGCATGAAGCTTTTTGTTCTCTAACATGATTGATGGAAGGTGCAGAACTAGATGAGACATTTTTATTGAGTGTGCTGCTGTCATAACTGCATGTGACCTCTGTGAAGCAGACACATTTTTGAATAAGGTTAAACAATTTGACATTGTATATTTTATCCATCCATTCATTTTCTGTCACTTATCAAAAGTAAAATCATGGAAAATTTAGGAAGGAATTTAAACTTGAGATCTTTGTCTTTTGGCTCAGCTCTTGTGCCAAAGTATTTTTTCTGGGACATTTTTGCCATGTTGTTTAAAATGCTCCTCATATGACAATGCCAATCAATAACTTAAATGTTTTATCAAAAAATGAAAAATGTTATTCGCCTCTGAAAAGTTTCTGGAAAAACATTATAATGAAACTAATGTTTAGTTCAGGAATGAGGCTGAAACTGCTTAAAATGTTTTATAGCCAGGAAGCTTCTGCAGACCCACATCATCACGTCACATAAAAAGTTTCTACCAGTGTTTCATTTTCCTAATATCCGTAGAAGACTGCAGAGCCGGAAGAAAAAAAACACCATGTTCTCAAATTGCAAGTTCAAACACGTGTATTGATAGAATTTGTTTATTGAGGTTGTATAATATTGTTTCTTTGTGGACATACATCATTACATCAGAATGGATTTCCAAATACTGGCTTTTGTCAGTAGTTTTAGAGCAGAGGTTTTCGGACAAAAAAGGAAATGAGTGTCTGGTCAATGTTGGGGGGAGGGGCAAACAAAAAAATGGGAGGAAGGACCACAGCCTGTGGATCTATCTGCCTTCAATTCAAAGTCTGGATTTTCCCAATACATTCTGGAACGCGAGTGCTCCGGTGTTCCTTATTGTTGTTTTCCACTGGTCCAACAAATACGTTAGTAGTAGCTGTATTATTTTGCATTACCATGACAAAACTTTATGTACTGTTGACATTTTAGTGGGTTTGGACATGCAAATGTAGAGACTGTCTTTGAATGAACCGTTACTCTGTGGCCTGTACACAATACTAATTAACAATGGAAAGAAATTTGGAGTTGACTTTTGGTTTGTTACAATAGACACTCCAAAGCCCCCTTCAGACAGGCCATGAAAAACGGAAATGTTCAGGACTCTGTCCGTAAGACCTTTGTGTCTGAATACAAACAACCGGATAACGTTTTCCGTAATTAAACCGGATGACGCCCCTAGTAACAGGCCCGGACTTGTCACGGACAGGGCAACTGCTTCAGACTGGTGAGGTCGAGTTCTGGACAGAGAGGAGGGGGAGGAGGAGGAGGAGGGGACCGGGGGACGCTGTGCGCACCTAGATAGCTCGCTCCTGTAGCATGTGGCGAACCATGGCAGCTCGCCTCCTACGGTACTGTCTAGACGCGCAACGGAGCGCTTCACACCGCTTCCGTGATTCCTTTAACCATTGAGCTTCATCATCCAGGTCTCTTATGCATCTTCGTGTGCGCAGAATTATGCTTAACATAAGTCCGACACCCCCCCACCCACAGACATCTGGAACTTTTCCCTGTTGTGTGAAGGCAGCCGAAAGGACAAGTTCCGGTACAAAAGTGGTGTGTCTGAAAACACAGTTCTGGTTAAAAACCGGATTGAATTGTCCACACATATTCCAGAATGTCAGTCTGAAAAGGGTTCAAGCTGCCTACACTTCACAAGGTACACGTGGTTTGAATTTTAGGACTGCTTTGACTATTAACCCTCTCAGGCTCAAAATACGTTTTGATGAATGGGCGAACAACTAAGTCCTTCAGGGGTACTTCTGAGTTAAAAAATGCTCATGAAATACATATGTGGAGTAACAGGTAGGTTTTAACATTGCAAATCTGCAACGCCTGCTTCCAGAGGGTTAAGTAATGTTTCTAATGGTAGTTGCAAATGCTTAGAAATGTGTAAAACTGCATTTAAGAATGCAATTATCCAGGTCCCGCACTGGCAGGGTTTGTTCACACACACTCCTCAGGAGCGCATGATCTCCAAGAATATGGGCAGGGCAAAAGAGGCTCAGAAAAGTCTGCTGTGTCTCCCTAAATTGAACAAATGTGGCCATGAGCATTGTTGCTTATGGAGACTCTGACTCTGATGTTGCATCCTGCTCTGCTGTGTCTTCGCACTGCACAGCTCAAGCCTGGCAGCACTGTCTGAGTGTGTGCGTGCTCACAGTAGAGCGAGACAGAGGATATCTCAATCCAAAATGATTCCCTAGCTCTGGTTCCTTCAAAGGCAGTTCGGAATTTAGGTGTTGTGATTGATGACCAGCTGACCTTTAAAGATCACATTGCCTCTGTTGCTCGTTCTTGCCGCGTCACGCTGTATAACATACAAGAGATCAGACCGTACCTAACACAAAATTCCACCCAGCTCTTGGTGCAATTTACAGTCACCTCCCGCCTTGACTACTGCCATGCCCTTCTAACTGGTCTTCCAGCCTGTACTGTGAGACCCCTTCAAATGATCCAGAATGCAGCGGCCCATCTGGTCTTCAATCAGCCTAAAAGAGCACATGTCACCCCTCTGTTCACTGAGCTCCATTGGCTACTGCTAGCTGCACGCATTAAATTCAAATAGCTAAAACCAGCATACAAAGTCCTGGATGCACCATTTGGAGTTCTAGGATGTTAAAGGAAGATCTCGCCTTTCTCTTCTCTGATTGGCTAAGCAAGGCTCTACTACAATTGGCTATTTCATTTAACAGCAAACTGGCTGTCCTCACTAAGTGCTGACTGTGTCCTTCTGCCACCAGCAGAAAGCTGTTTTGGGGAGTTTAGTAAAGACAATGTGAACTTAGCGCTATTCAAATTCAAATTCAATTCAAATTCAAAGATACTTTATTAATCCCAGAGGGAAATTAGAGTTTCAGTACACACAATTCTGACATCAGACATACTAACTTAGGCATGACAAGAATTGGTGACTGTGGTCATTCGCAACCCGAGTCGCGCTACCTTAATAGAGATCAGAGGGTTTACATGAGGATTGGGTCAGGTGGAGGAAAAAAAGGCACTTCAGAGATACCCTCCACAGGGAGGGCAGCTTTGCTATGCAAAAAACACCTCAGACAGAAATGCAACAGACTTCAGACATTACACAACATAAGTGTCCACTAGGTGGGGAGGTAGGATTGGGGACTATCCTCATATCAGTGCATGCAGCCGCTATAAGCAGCGCTCGTCACCTCCGTTTGGACAGTGGAAGGAGGTATTTGGGTTAGAGAGCACAGTGACTCCTGGAAACGATTCAACAGCCTTCACCGGTCGCAGTCCCACCCAGGCTGGGATAGGGAGACAGGGTTACCATGGCAACGGCAGCATTCCACATTTCTTCTGAGGGGGAGTAATCTCTTCAGCCTCACAGGCTCAAGGGCACCAGATTCAGATAAGAACTTGTTTTGGGGCCAGACAGAGATAATTTCCTCTCTGTCTTAAAGTTCTGTTGATCTCCAACCCCTCTGAATCCAAAAATGGCGTAGATTAATCTATCCCAATTGGTGGTGATCCGTCAACTCTATCCTTGATGGCATCAACGTTCTGTGCCAGAGTCTGAATCTCAGCCAAAATTCCAAGCTTACGACTCATCTTGACAATTATATGAGTCTGTGCATTCACAGCGCGGTGTAATCCATTCCTGAGCTCCGGGATTGAGCCAATATTCCTCGACAGCTCATACATTTCCGGTAAGCCAGGTAACCGCTCAGGCCAAACAGCACGAAACCTGACACCAACATCACGAATATCCAGACATCTTCAGAATCCTCTACAGACAGTTGAGAGAGGCAGATCAGGTTCCACTGTTTCCAGAAGTCCATGATATGCCCAGCTGGGTCTGTCCCAGAGGGGCAACCGGGAGCCCCTTCTCCCGTTCTCATCATTGAAAAAATGATGAGAGACCAACTAACCAGGTCCATTTGAATAATTTCCCGTTTCCAGTTTCCAGAAAAAATGCAGAAGCGCCGTACACCCAAAGACAGACAAAGAGCCTTGGGATAAGATAGGGAGGAGAAGAGAGGGCAGGAGAGGAGGAAAAAAGCTTCTGAACTCTCCAAGAGCCAGAAGAAGAAATATACTATTATATAAATATACTATAATAAACATTCAGTCCTGGTTTTGCTAAATATTTTGTGTTTTTGTCATTGTCGTCTTCCTCCTCTTATCCGGGTCTGGGTCGCGGGGGCAGCATCTCAACTAGGGAGCTCCAGACCGTCCTCTCCCCAGCCACCTCCACCAGCTCCTCCGGCAGGACCCCAAGGCAATTCCCGGACCTGATTGGAGATGTAACCTCTCCAACGTGTCCTGGGTCGACCTGGGGGCCTCCTGCCGGCAGGACATGCCCGAAACACCTCCCCAGGGGAGGCGTCCAGGAGGCATCCTGACCAGATGCCCAAACCACCTCAACTGACTCCTTTCGATCCGGAGGAGCAGCGGTTCTACTCCGAGTCCCTCCCGAATGTCCGAGCTCCTCACCCTTTCTCTAAGGATTAGCCCGGCCACCCTACGGAGGAATCTCAGTTTGGCCGCTTGTATTCGCGACCTCGTTCTTTTGGTCATTACCCAAAGCTCATGACCATAGGTGAGGATTGGGACGTAGATCGACCGGTAAATCGAGAGCCTGGCTTTCTGGCTCAGCTCCCTCTTCACCACGACAGATCGGCTCAGCGTCCACAACACTGCAGACACCGAACCAATCCACCTGTCGATCTCCCAATCCCTCCTACCCTCACTCGTGAACAAGACCCCGAGATACTTAAACTCCTCCACTTGAGGTAGGACCTCTCTCCCGACCCGGAGTTGGCAAGCCACCCTTTCCCGGTCGAGAACCATGGTCTCAGATTTGGAGGTGCTGATCCTCATCCCAGCCGCTTCACACTCAGCCGCAAACCTACCCAGCAAGAGCTGAAGGCCAGAGCTGGATGAAGGTAGGAAGACCACATCATCCGCAAAAAGCAGAGACGAGATTCTCCTGCCACCAAACTCGAAACACTCTACACCACGGCTGCGCCTAGAAATTCTGTCCATAAAGGTAATGAACAGAAGCAGTGAAAAAGGGCAGCCCTGGCGGAGTCCAACTCTCACCGGGAACAGGTCAGACTTCCTACCAGCTATGCGGACCAAGCTCACGCTCCTCTGGTAAAGGGACTGAAAGGCCCTTAACAAAAGGCCACCCTCCCCATACTCCTGGAGCGTCCTCCAGAGGGTGCCCCTGGGGACACGGTCATGAGCCTTCTCCAAATCCACAAAGCACATGTGGATTGGTTGGGCAAACTCCCATGCCCCCTCCATCACCCTTGCAAGGGTATAGAGCTGGTTCACAGTTCCACGGCCAGGACGAAAACCACATTGCTCCTCCTCAATCTGAGATTCAACTATCGATCAGACCCTCCTCTCCAGTACCTTGGAGTAGACCTTTCCAGGGAGGCTGAGGAATGTGATCCCCCTATAGTTGGAACACACCCTCATGTCACCCTTCTTAAAGATGGGGACCACCACCCTGGTCTGCCACTCCACAGGAACTGCCCCCGATGACCACGCAATGTACCATACCATACCATACCATACCATACCAACTTTATTTATAAAGCACATTTAAAAACGGCATGGCAGCCGACCAAAGTGCTGTACAGAATAAAAAGTAAAAACACAATATAAAACAATACACGGTCAACAATAAAATACACAACAAGGCAGATAATCACGGTCAATAAAAACACACATAGTAAAATAACAAAAGTCAGGTATTTAAAAATGCCTGGTCGTAAAAGTGAGCCTTAAGTAGCAACTTGAACCGGAGGAGGGATGGTGCCAGCCTCACTGAAAGAGGAAGAGCATTCCAGAGTGTCGGAGCAGGATAGACAAAAGCACGCTGCCCCCGCATTTTGTTTTTCATTGTTGGAACACGAAGCAGCAGGCAATCAGCAGATCTCAACGCCCGGTTTGGCACATAACGAGTCACACGATCCGACAGGCAATCCGGAGCCAGACCGTTCAGGGCCTTAAAAAGAAAAGTCAGGATTTTAAACTTGACTCTGAAGTTTACGGGTAGCCAGTGGAGCCCCTCCAGTACAGGTGTGATATGGTCTCTTCTAGGGGTGTTTGTTAAAAACCTGGTTGCCGCGTTTTGTATGACCTGAAGCCTTTTAAGAGCGGAGGCAGGTAAACAATTTAAAATGGAATTTGCATAATCCAGTCGGGAGATGATAAAAGCATGAATTACAGATTCCAGGTGTGCTCGTTTCAGAATCGGTTTTAAGCGAACTAGTCTGCGCAGCTGATAAAAACATGATCTGACCACTGCGTTAATCTAAGGGCCCATGGAAAAGTGTGTAACCAGTTTCACCCCCAAGTTGGTAACACACTGCTTGAGATGATATGGGAGAGTGTCCAAATCAGAAGATAAGTGTGTGGTTTTGTTAGGGGTCATCAGGAGTGGCTCTGGCTCCTCCTCGGAATGCTTGTAGATGAGATTTAGGAGCTCCTCAAAGTATTTCTTCCACCGCCTGACTATAGCCCCAGTTGACGTCAGCTGCTCCCTATCCCCACTGTAAACAGTGTGAGTGAGTTGCTGCCTCCGTCTCCTGAGGTGCCGGACAGTTTGCTAGAACCTCTTTAGCACCGATCGATAGTCTTTCTCCATGGTCTCACCAAACTCCTCCCAAGCCCGAGATTTTGCCTCGGCAACTGCCACTGCTGCACCCCGCTTGGCTATCCGGTACCCATCTGCTGCCTCCAGAGAACCACAGACCAGCCACGCCCTGTAGGCCTCCTTCTTCAGCCTGACGGCTCCCCGAACCTCTGTTGACCACAAGCGGGTACGGGGGTTGCCACCACAGCTGGCACCGGCCACCTTGCGACCACAGCTAGCAACAGCCGCCTCAACAATCGCAGAGTGGAACAAGGCCCACTCGGAGTCAGTGTCCCCCACTGCTCTCGGGATGTGGTCAAAGCTCTGCCGGAGGTGGGAGTTGAAGACCGTCTTGACAGGTTCTTCTGCCAAGGGTTCCCAGCAGACCCCCACTATGCGTTTGGGTCTGCCAGGTCTACGCGGCATCTTTCCCTGCCATCTGATCCAACTCACCACCAGGTGGTGATCAGTTGACAGCTCCGCTCATCTCTTCACTCGGGTGCCCAAAACATACAGCCGCAGTTCAGATGATACGACTACAAAGTCTTTCATTGACCTGTGGGCTGTATGGTGGCACAGTGGTTAGCACTGTTGCCTCGCAGCACGAAGGTTGCAGGTTTGAAACTCGGCTGCGGCCTTTCTGCGTGGAGTTGCGTGTTCTTCCCATGCATGAGTGGGTTTCCTCCGGGTACTCCTTTTTCCCCCACAGATCACAACATGCCCTATAGGTTATTAATTGTAAGTCACTTTGGATAAAAGTGTCTGCTAAATAAATAAACATAAACATAAACCTGTGACCTAGGCGACCCTGGTACCAAGTGTACCAATGGGCATCCTTATGTTCGAACATGGTGTTTGTTATGGCCAATCTGCGGCTCGCACAGAAGTCCAATAACGAAACACCACTCGAGTTCAGATCAGGTGGGCCGTTCCGCCCAATCACATCCCTCCAGGTCATGCTGTCATTGTCCACGTGAGCATTGAAGTCCCCCAGCAGGACAATGGAGTCCCCTGATGGAGCACTATCTAGCACTCATCCCAGGGACTCCAAAATGGGTGGGTACTCTGAACTGATATTTGGCCCATAAGCACAAACAACAGTCAGGACTCATTCCCCGACCCGATGGCGCAGGGAAGCTACCCTCTCGTCTCCCGGGGTGAACCCCAACACACAGGCAGAGAGTCTTGGGCCTAACAAAAAGCAAACCCCAGCCCTCTGCGTCTCACCCGGAGCAACTCCAGCAAAGGAGAGTGTCCAACCCCTCTCAAGTAGAGGTGTGAATCTTCACTTGTCTCCCGATTCGATTCGATTACGATTACTGGGTCAACGATTCAATTCGATTCGATATCCCGATGCATCACGAATATTTCATATTGATTTGTTTTCATCGATAAATAGAAGATGTCAGATAATTGCTTTTTATTTTTTTATCTAAAACGTAAGTGACACAACCTGCCATCCCTCAAAAGCTCTCCATTCACAACAGGTTAGGACAAAACATTTTAAACATTTAAGAAGATTTAACAAAGTAAAACATCTGTTTCCTCGTTCAACACCACGCCTCAGGCTGAGAAAAACATGCTTTGCAAAAACTCACAAAATCTAAAAAAGTACTGAAAACCTACAGGACACATAATGTAATAATAAAATACACAATGGGTTCATATATGAGTGTTTAATGTCTCTGAGCAGCTCTAGAGTCAAATATTTATGCCACAGTTGAAGGGTGTCAGAAATAACACCAAATGAAATGTTTGACTTAATTTCATTTGAACACAGTGGTTCATTTCTGAAATGTTGGAGAATGAATCAAGTTCTGTTTGATGCAGAAAATAATAAAACATAAAACAAATTCTACACTTCCAATCATATTTAAGATGTGTGTTTTATTCTTTCTGATAATAACACCAGCAGAAAGCTGTGGGCTGGATTAGGATTAAATTACCCAGCTGATGGATCTCCTTCACTAACCAGCTAACTACAAAACTTTCCACTAACCTGTCCTGTGTAACCCTCACCATGTAACCCTCATGTCCATGCTGTCTCTGGAGGAGCAGATAGGAGACAAGATCTCCTGTAACCTAAAATGGACCAAAGTTTCCTCCCAGTTTCTCTTTAAGCTGAATTTAACATCAGTTTATCATCATGACACAAAAGAATAAAGTGGAACAAGAACTTCTATTTCTCTCTCCTTTTAACTTCTCCATGTCCCTAAATAAAAGAGACAGACGATCACGCTGCAGCCGCCGTCACTGACCCCGCCCCCTCCAGATCTCCCTACATTACACCAGTGGCGGCTGGCCAGTAGAGGGCGATAGGGCGCCGCCCTCCCAGTTTCCCCTGTGTTTTTAATTTTTATTTAAAAAAATAAATAAATAAAATTAACAATAATCACATATTCTAAGTTAATTGTGTGTTTTGTAACAAAAATAAATCATATATATATATATATATATATATATTGGTCTCTGCCGGTCTCTGCCGATCTCTGCCGGTCTCTGCCGAGCGGTGGAGGCTGTGTGCTGTTTTTCAATCGCCCAAACAGGACGAGACCAGCTGTCCAATTGCTGACAAGAAAATCAAAGGGTAGGAATGGGAATGTATCCAATCAGCGTCGACGTTGTTTCAGAACGATTCAGAAGCATGATGGGCGATAGAGCTACCGCCAAGGCTTTCGTTGGTGTTCGGTAGAACTCGGAGAGTCTCGACTCCAACACGTTTTTGGTCGTGACTCGTGACGGTCGTGACACAGACGTAGACATGGACGCCAGTGCGCCTACAACCAGCAGCATGGATACCAGATCTCAGCAGCCACTGAATTCAGTTCGGTCTCTTCTCCAGTATCCGTTCGAGAGGAGAACTATGGTGGAAAAACTTAATGTCAAAGAGCTTGGACCAGATCAGCCCGACGTAAAGATAAGCCAGCAGGACAAGGAGAAGGGTAAACTGTACACACGACGCTTCTCCCAAAATTGGTACACCAGGAAGCAGTGGCTAGCTGGATGCAATCACGCTAATGCGTTATTTTGCTTTCTGTGTTTGTTATTCAAAACGGCTGGGACAGATAAGGCGTGGGTTGAGTCAGGAGTTACAGACATGAAACATTTTTCTGAGAAGGTGAAGAAACATGAGTCATCCCGGGCACACATGGACAACAACACGGTGAAGCTAGCCATGCTAGGCAGAGCTAACATTGCCATGCAGCTCGACGAGGGGCACAGGCTTGCAGTGAGGAAGCACAATGAAGAAGTGGATCGGAACCGGCACATTTTGTCCAAGATAATTGACTGTGTTAAATTTTGTGGAGCATTTGAGCTGGCTTTGCGTGGCCATGATGAGATTGAAACCTCAGAAAACCCGGGCGTCTTCAGGGGCCTAGTGGATCTGGTTGCTTCACTTGATAATGTGTTGGAGGATCATCTGAAGACGGCGACAGTTTTTAAAGGCACCTAAAAGACCGTGCAGAACGAGTTGTTGGACTGTATGTTGTCAGTTATTAAAACCCACATTCTTGGAGAGGTGAACAATGCAGATTATCTTGCTATTCAGGCAGATGAGACTACAGACATTTCCACCCGCTGCCAGTTGGCGCTTGTGTTACGGTATCTCGACAGTCAGAACAGCATTCAAGAGCGTTTTCTCGAGTTCATCCCTCTTCAGAATGCAACTGCTGACACTATTTCTACAGCACTGTTGGAGAGGCTGAGCAAGATCATCCCTGCTGGAAAAGAGGGAAAACTAATTGCCCAGGCCTATGATGGGGCTGCAGTGATGAGGGGAGCCACAGGTGGAGTGCAGTGTAAGGTGAATGATGTGTACACAAGTGCACACTACATCCACTGCTATGCCATCAGCTGAACCTCATCATGCAACAGGCAACTTCACACATCCGCAGGATCAGAACTTTCTTTTCAGACCTTGGTGGATTTGCTGCTTTCTTCTCCCGGTCATTCAAGCGAACCGCTGTGCTTGATCAAGTGGTGGCGCAGACTTCCAGCAACTTCAGCAACCAGGTGGAACTTCCACAGTCGTGCTGTCAACACAGCGTATGAGCACAAGGATGACCTCCTCAGATGTTTCCAGATGATCTCCAGACTCGGATGACTTTGATCCAATCACTGAGAGAGAGGCAGGAGGCTTTGTGAGAATGCTGGAGGAAGAAGATTTCTGCTTTCTGCTGGCATTGTTTCACAAGATCATGCCACATGTGGCTGTTCAACCAGCTGCAGAAGAGGAACATTGACTCTGTCTCCATCACAGGGGACATCCAGAGCTTCACCAACAGCATGCAAAAGATCAGGTACATACTTGTTTATTTAATATTATTGTGATGAAATTCTCCAGTATGTTAGTTTCACAAACAGTAATGTGGATGTGGAACTTGTGTCTCATTAGGGACTCCATTCATTCTCTGACTGAGGAATGCAGCGCATCAATGCAGCAGCAGCCAACAAAGAAACGGAGGACGTTTGGACAGGGAGAACAACAGCAGCTGGGTGCAGAGGTAAGCTGTACATTACATTTCTGTGAATAAGACAATCAGAATCAGAAACAATCAGAATCATTTGTTTAATAACATGTACATTGTTTAATGTGCAATAACTGTACAAACTCATTTCAACACACATACTTATTATACACATTTAATCATGTAAATGTGTATTTCATGTAAATTTGTACATACATCAATCTGATTCCATTTTACTTGTTACACTTCTGCTGCAGCAAACAAATTTCCCAGCTTTTGGGACAAGAAAACATTTCTGATTCTCAATTAGATGTTTTTACATTTGAAGTAAAAACATCTCATTGAGAATCAGAAATGTTTTATTGTCCCAAAAACTGGGAAATATGACATTTGTAAGAGGATACTGATGACATTATTTCCAATGAAAGTGTTTCCTATGTACTTATCTGTTGTTTTTCATTTATCATATGACAGGTTTGTGACACCATCCTGAGCCATGCAAAAGAGTGTTTCTCTTTTACCAAGCACCTCGTTGCTGCCACTCTGCTACAAAGTGACTTGTTTGTGCAACACACAGCGCAGTTCCCAGATGCAGCACTGGCGACCGCTGTAGATGCCTACCCCATGCTGAACAAAGCTAAGCTCAGAACAGAGCTATCCCTCATCTATGAGAACCATGAGTTCAGGACTTGCACTGGTGCACTGACTCTCTTCCAGTTTTTCATGGAGAACAATCTTCAAAGCACGTTCACAGAGACTGTCGCTCTTTTGAAGATTCTTGTCACCACACCCATTGTTATATTCTGGTCTCATTCACGACAAACTCCAGAATATCTATTTCCTTCCCAACGGGGTAGTATGGTTTATTAACAAGACTCCACCAACATACAGTCTCTGCCGGCATCCTATAACGGTGCGTACTCTCAAAACGCCCGTGCAGCAACACAACACACTGCGGAACCAACCAAGCCAAACAACAATGCACATCATTACATCCCTTCTCTCTCTCTTTTTTTTCTTCTTCTCACTAAGGGAGAAACAATATGAAACACTAACAGAACACAAAAACATTCCCAGAACACAAAAACATTCCAGTATTCGAACATATACATTTCTGCAACTGTAGTGGACATGTGTGTCCATAGAACACATAACTTCTCCCCTCAACCAATAAAGACTGTCAAGTCCTCATTATGGAACATAGTCCTTGTACCGAAGTGGTGGAACCACTTTGCGGCCTGACCGTGTCCTGATACCCCCTGTTACCACGTCAGACTCAATCCGCTGCTCATGACTTCCCGACGGATCTGTCACTGAGCTGCTCAGTGCCCCAGTGTCTGTCATGGCATTGTCTGGATCCATCACGCCTGCATGTCTCAGGTGCCTCCGATTCCTCCTCAGGACACTCCCAGAATCCAACCAAACCTCATAGGACCTCGGGTCAACAGTCCCAACAACCACTCCCCTGCTCCAAGTGGAGTGGCGGTCCAAACGCTGAACTCTGACACTGTCCCCAAGCGTCAAAGAGTCCATGTCACGTGCTGACCGATCATAGCACTCTTTTTGACGCTTCTGTTTCATCTGCAACTCCCGCCGGGCAGGAATGACTTTTGGCCTTAGCAGGCTCGTCCTGGTTGGCAAAAGCGTCTGTGTTCTCCTGCTGAGCAGCCTCTGAGCTGGGCTGGTCTCCAGGCCTTGTGATGGTGTGTTGCGATGGTCCAGAATCGCCAGATACGGGTCCTGCCCTGCCAGTTTTGCCTTTAGCAGCAGCCTTTTCGCTGTCTTCACCACTGATTCGGCCTTCCCATTACTCTGAGGGTAACCTGGCGAAGATGTTTTGTGCTGAAAATCCCACAGTCGACTAAATCTCAGAAACTCACCGGACGTATACTGTGGTCCATTATCTGAGACAACAATGTCTAGGATGCCCTGTCTGGCAAAGTGGGCCTTCAACTTCCTAATCACTGTGGTGGACTTAGTGTCCGGGAGATAGTCGATTTCCCAGAAGTTTGAATAGTAGTCCACTGTGATAAGGTAGTCCTTGTTGTCAAACATGAACAGGTCTGAGGCCACCTTAGCCCATGGTCTCTTCGGGATCTCGTGAGGAACCAAAGTCTCTTTCTGCTGTCTGTAATCTACTGACCTGCAGATGTCACACTTAGTCACATACGTCTTAATTTGTTCATTCATGCCTGGCCAATACACACACTCTCTGGCTCTCCGTAGGCAACCTTCTACACCTAGGTGTGTCGAGTGCAGTCTGGCTATGATCTGCTGTCTCATGACAGTCGGGACAACAACACGTTCACCCCTAAAGACAAGTCCATCCTGACTACTCAGTTCATCCTGGAACGAGAAGTATGGTCTGATGTCACCGTCCATGTCTCTTTTGTCAGTTAGTCACCCTCTGTGAATTGTGTCTATGAGGGTTTGTAGTGCTTTGTCCTCCTGTGTAGCAATCCTTATGCTGTTTAGTCTGTCTGGTGAGATGGGTGCATGAGTGACCATGTTAATGCTCTCTATTTCCTCCTCTATGGAGCCCTGAGGTGCGCACTCTGGAAGATATGCCCTACTCAACGTGTCAGCTAATAGCATGTCTTTGCCAGGCACATACACCACATCTAAGTCATATTTCTGAATGCGCATAAGCTTCCTTTGCAACCGTTTGGGTGCACTCAACAGCGGTTTCCTTACAATGGTCTCCAAAGGTTTGTGATCACTGTGTACAACCACTTTACGACCATAAGTGTACTGGTGAAACTTCTCCAAACTGAAAACAACAGCCAAAAGCTCCTTCTCTATCTGGGCATAACCTTGCTCTGTACGTGTAAGAGCTCTACTCGCAAAAGCCACAGGCTTACCCTTCTGCATGAGTGCTGCACCTAATCCTTTGTCAGAAGCGTCACACTGTACTGTCAGCTCTTCCTCTGGGCAGTAGTATTTCAGGACTGGAGCCACTGCTATAGTCTCTTTCAGTCTCTGGAAAGCATCTTCATGACGAGTCGTCCAATTCCACTCACTGTCTTTGTGTGTCAGTCGTCTCAGTAAGTCACAGTGATCAGACAGATGTGGGCAAAACTTTGCTAAGTAGTTCACCATCCCTAACAGTCTCTGCACTGCCTTCACATCTGTCGGCCTGGGCATCTGCTCTATAGCCCTAACCTTCTCTGGGTCTATTTTCAGACCGTTGCATGTCAGCTGATGTCCAATGTACGTAGTCTCCTTCTGTTTAAGTTTGAACTTGTCTGCGTTCAACTTAATGTTTTTCTGCCTGCAACGGGACAAAAACTGTCACAGCTTCTCGTCATGGTCCTGCACTGCTTCTGCTTCCGTGTCTCCTTGACCCATGATCAGCACATCATCTGCAATGATGTAGATCCCTGCCAGACCATCCAAAGCTTGTGTGAGCTTTCTCTGAAACACTTCCGGAGCTGGACTTATCCCCATTGGCATCCTCAGCCATCTGTAGCGTCCAAACGGAGTCGAAAATGTTGTCAGGTAGCTCGACTCCTCCTCCAGTTTCACGTGCCAGAATCCACTCTTCACGTCGCAGACAGAGAACACTTAAGCCTTTGACAGATCCGGCAAAATGTCCTCAATGGTGGGCAATGGGAAGTGGCTCCGTTGTAGGGCTTTGTTTAAGGGTTTTGGATCTATGCACACCCTTAAATCCCCGCTCTGCTTTTGGACCACAACCATCCCACTTATCCAGTCAGTGCTGCATTCAACCGGTGTAATGATCCCTCTGCGCTGAAGATCTTGAAGCTCCTTTTTTAACGGCTTTATCATTGCAATAGGGACACGCCGTTTTGGTAACTGTACTGGTTTCACCGCTTCATCCACTTCGAGCCGTAACTCTCCCTCCAAACAGCCATCTCCTGTGAAAACATCCGCATATTCCGCCTTAATCTGATCTATGTCCCACTCCTTGGCTGTAGGGGGTTCTGAAGTAACGATGCTGTCCAGTTTCAGGATGTTTTCATAGTGCACCTTTATGAGTTTCATTGCTTCGCTGGCTCTCTTGCCCAGCAGTGGTACTTTACAGTCTTTGTCAACCACTTGGAACTCCAACCGATACAGTTTCTGATTTCTCGGGTTACGTAACTTAACTTTGCACTTTCCCAATGGCTTTATCTTACTTCTGTTGTACATCATCAGCACTGTCTGTGAGTCCTCCAACTGTGTGTTCGGGCTTAGCATGTGGATTGGCATTACATTACAACTGGCCCCACAGTCGATCTGGAAATTTACCATCTCTTTGCCCATCAACATGCCTGCAAAGAGTCGGGTGTCTCTCACTTTATCAGTGTTTTTTGTAGTTGAATCGTGCGTGTCTGCCTCTGTAACACAGAGAACATCTTCACACTCATCACTCTCACATGCTGTCACCATGAGTACATTCGACCTTCTTGTCTGCTCTGAACGTGCCGTGCATTTAACTGCAAAGTGGTTTTCTCTTCCACACTTTTTACATTTCTTCCTGTATGCTGGATATTTTTCCTTCTTCCTTTCATGTGTTCTGCCACAAAACTTACAGTCCACTGCGTTGCTGAACTGTGTCTGGCGCGCAGCTACACGCACAGCATGCACCTCCTCCGCTGTAGCTCCCGAAATGGTTTTGCTGTTTTCCCGCGACAGCTCCGCGGCTCTGCAGAGTTGTATGCATGCATCCAGTGTCAAGTTTTTCTCCCGCAGCAGTCTCTCCCTCAAACTCGGGTTGTTAAGGCCACATACAATCCTGTCCCGAAGCAATGAGTCTCTTATTACACCAAAATTGCACGTTCTCGCCAGCAGCCGTAACTCCGTCACATAGGTGTCGATTGTCTCACTGGTGCCTTGGTTTCTCATGAAGAATCGATACCGCTCCACAGTTTCATTAACGGCCGGGTTGCAATGATTATCAAACTTCTCGACAATGTCCTCAACCGTCCACTGATCCCTCGCCGTGTCGCCCATTAGCGTGTCTAGCAGCTCCCTGCTGCTCACCCCAACGAGATAACAGAACAGGCTCACTTTTTTCTGTTCGTCGTCTGGGTCCATGGTCAGCTCCACATAGAGCATAAACTCGTCCCACCAGGTCTTCAATGTCCGCGATAGGTTACTGGAGTCCAACAGCAGCGTCGGCGGTGCTTTAAGGCCCTCCATGGCTCGCAATGGTGCTAACTCACTTAGCCGTCAATAGCTCACCGCTTCGTCAGGCGTCTCCCCGGGGTCCACTCCGGCCGTGCTGCTCACTCCGCTGCCACCATGTTATATTCTGGTCTCATTCACGACAAACTCCAGAATATCTATTTCCTACCCAACGGGGTAGTAAGGTTTATTAACAAGACTCCACCAACATACAGTCTCTGCCGGCATCCTATAACGGTGCATACTCTCAAAACGCCCGTGCAGCAACACAACACACTGCGGAACCAACCAAGCCAAACAACAATGCACATCATTACACCCATGACCACAGCCGAATCAGAGAGGTGCTTTTCTACTTTAAAGAGGATTAAGACTTTCCTGAGGAACACCATGACACATGATGGGCTGAATGCTCTTGCCATGCTCTCCATGGAAAAAAAGCTTGTCACAAACATTCCTGACTTCAATAAAAAGCTCATCGAGAGCTTTGCCACTCAGAAGGACAGAAGGGCAAAATTTCTGTACAAATGAGGTAACACACACACACACACACACACACACACACACACACACACACACACACACACACACACACACACACACACACACACACACACACACACACACACACACACACACACACACACACACACAAATGCATCCACTTGATCTTTGTACAAAGTTGACCTTGGCACAACACTCCAGAAATATTTAACAGTGTAAATTTCTGGCATTTTGTCTAAGTAGTGTTTACTACCATTACTGTAACAGTGACCTGCATTAATTTTTTGTGTTCACTCAAATGTTGAAATTAAACAAAATGTTTTGTTACTTGCCTCTTGCATTGCCTATTTACCATTTATGGTCGTGTTATTTTATGTGCAATTTAATGCAGTATTTTTCAACCTTGGTCCGCAAGGCAGTGTGCCAATAGTCAGACACACCTGGATTAATCAGTTTGTCCAATGATGTAAGACAGGAAATAAAAGAGCTGTGCTTAATTCAGGAAATAGTGAAGTTGTGCACAAAGCTCAGAAAGCACAAGTTTGTTTAAAAAAAAAAAAAGCACAGCCCCACCAAAAATATTTTTTACCAGCCGCCACTGGTTATAACAAGCAGTCTGACTGAGTACTTCCAGGAGAAATAATAATTAAATTATGAAAATAATAACGCGTGTTTGGCGCATCGGTTTGGAGGAGCGTCCTCCGATCGTCTCTCTTGTGTGAGCAGACAGTCTCTCTCTCTCTCTCTCTCTCTCTCTCTCTCTCTCTCTCTCTCTCTCTCTCTCTCTCTCTCTCTCTCTCTCTCGGTCGCTGAGCGAGCGAGCGGAGCGCGCCGCGTGACAACCCGCTCAATTAACATAATTCACGGCCCAAATCCAACAGAACCGGTCGGGCTGATTCGGTTCTGGTTTGGTCTCGGGTGACAACTCTAGCGCTCAGCCCTGCAGTACCACATTAAGGTGGAGGTAAATGTGGAGGACGCTCACTCTGACAGATTTGGATGCGGCGCTGGTGCCGCCATTAAAAAAACAAAACTACATTCCACTATAATCGATTATGGCGTACTCTTCTACGATGCAGAATCGTTTATGTCCGCATCCCGATGCATTGATTATTTGATTATTTTCCTCAGCTCTACTCTCAAGGACTTGGGTTCCAGAGCCAATGCTATGTGTCGAGGTGAGTCCGACTATATCTAGCCGGTACCGCTCAACCTCTGCCACAAGCTCCTCGTCGGCTGGCAGTGCCTATACCACGCTCGGACAATCCAGACTCTTGTCATGCGTCCTTCCACAGATGTGGAATGACCTCCCAAGCATTACCAGAACAGGGGCCTCCTTGTCAATTTTCAAGAAATGCCTGAAAACCTTGCTCTTCAGAGAGCATCTTCTAAACTAGCACCCCCCCCCCCCCCCCCGGACCCATCCCCCACTTTACTGCACACTCTATGTTTGCCTCCTTTCATTCATTCATTCATTCATTCATTCATTCATTCATTCATTCATGCATTCATTCATTCATTCTTCTTCTTCTTCTTCTTCTTCTTCTTCTTCTTCTTATTATTATCATGCTCGAGGGCTGCGCAGTGGTTAGAGCTGCTGTCTTGCAGCAAGAAGGTCCTGGGTTCGCATCCCGGCCTGGGATCTTTCTGCATGGAGTTTGCATGTTCTCCCTGTGCATGCGTGGGTTCTCTCCGGATACTCCGGCTTCCTCCCACTGTCCAAAAACATGACTGTTAGGTTGATTGGTCTGTCTAAATTGTCTTTAGGTGTGAGTGTGTGTGTGCATGGTTGTTTGTCCTGTGTGTCTCTGTGTTGCCCTGCGATGGACTGTCTCTCTGTCCACAGGGTGTACCCCGCCTACTTGCCCGTTGACTGCTGGAGATAGGCACCAGCTCCCCCGCGACCCTACGTGGACTAAGCGGGTTAAGAAGACGGATGGACGGATTATTATTATTATTCATTATGCTGCCTTACTGCCACCTAGGATTGACTGAAAATTATTTGATGTTAGCCTCAAGGGCAACCTGCTGACTTGATTATCACCTATAAGTCGCTTTGGACAAAAGTGTCTGCTAAACAGCTTTTATAGCCCCGTTTACTTCCATTCATTTTGTCTTTGTTTCAGGGACCCATGTACTGACCAGAAGGGGAGGAGACTTAGGCTTCCATAAGGATTTGGTCCTAAAAACAAATACAGCAACGAATTATCATTCAGTTGTATTAGCTTTGGGGTAATAAGCGCTATTATCAATGATCTTTTAATACCGAAGATTTAGTTGTTAAAAATGTTTTGGGAATTTATAATTCTTTTTTGGCTATGTTAGCTACATCGCCTGATGCGGGTTGTGGAATTCTGGACTACCCCTGGAAGGGGCAGCAGTACCTCAGGATGTTGAATGGTTTGTCCAGTGATCAGAAGGTTGCAGGTTTGATCCCGGCTCCGGACAGAGAATTCTGCTGTGATGTCCTTGGGCAAGACACTTAACCCACCTTGCCTGCCGGTGGTTGTCGGAGGGACCGGTGGCGCCTGTGCCCGGCAGCTGCTCTCTGCCAGTGTGCCCCAGGGCAGCTGTGGCTCATCACCACCAGTGTGTGAATGTGTGTGAGTGGATGGATGATACACTGTAGTGCGGGTCATTTATCATACAGGCCATTTAACCCTTTGATGCTTGAATTATGAAATGTTCAACCATGATTTTTTGAACAAATTTTTTTATTCATCTTTAGGTGTGAATGAAACAAATTTCAACAAATATTTTTTGTAACATTTAATAATTTACAAATAATTCATTACATGTCCACCTAAGTGGACAGCGTGCATTCTGAACATTAAGTATGTTGGCTTGACTTACTGAAGTCCAATGGAGGGGCTCAAATGCAATAAAATCTTCAACAGCTGTGCTTACTAGCAAAAAAAATAAAAAAAAAATTCTGAGTACCTGTTCTCTGTAGTGACTATTATGCATCAAAGGGTTAACTATTAGCATAATACTTATACTTATTTTCAACAGAGCATTTTTTAGATTAGTATAAACCATGATAATATAAAGAGCTTGTGTTGTTTATACCAAAAAGCAAAAGGTACCCACTGGCTCATGCAGATTTCATGTGCAAATGTCTGTGGCCTTACCCAGATGTGCAGGACAGCTGCCTGGGATTACTCGTTATAAATAGCCAGATACAGGTGTCTGTCTCCTCTCAGAATCTCCCTAGTAATAATCTCTGCCTTGCTGCTGCTCCCTAAACTAATTGATGTGTGAAAAGCAAACCCAGCTGGGTCTAAGTATAGATTTGAAATCCACCTCCTCACATTGCAAGAAATCCAAACTGGCAGTTGTCCAGTGCTATTAGTTTCTGGCCCATGCACGGCTATTCCACAACATGGTGGGTATATCACAAAGTCCTGGCTTTGTTCAAATGCCACGCTGATCAAAAAAAAAAAATCTGTCAGGTTCAGAATCAATAAAGTGACCAAATACTTTATAATCAGTTTTGTTTGATTGGAATAAAATGCTTCTTAGCTGACTGAGGTATCTGAAAAATATGTCTGACAACATGACGTCTTTCTCTGTGAAAGCAGATGAAAGGTCTGTTAGAGGGGTAAAGGTAGATGGGACAACATGTAGCTTTCCTTGACCTGCCTGCTGCCACTTTGGACTACTTTCCCATACCTGCTGAACCATCTCACCAACTTCCAGAACCTCTGCTCCTGTCACACTCTGATCTACGCCTCTTTCTCCCATCTAGACCCTGCAAAACAATGGTCAAAATGGAGCCCTCAAATTACAGCCTATAGTAAAGCTTAAAATAGCCAACAAGTGTGAGTGAGTGGAGGGAGGGTGGATGCTCCTGTGTTTTTGCGTCAGCCCTGCCATGGCAACCAAGCATTTACTCTGTAGCAGCTTCTTCTTCTTCTTCTTCTTCTTCTTCTTCTTCTCAAATGTTTCTGTTCACTAGCAACAAAGACTTGTTTCACAGATTAAGCTATTTATCTCCTGTTTTGGGTGTGTTGTGTAATCATTAAGCATCCTAACAAGAATTTGGAAGAAGTAAACATGCACAAGCACAACACATCAGGGACAAACAGAAGTATTACATGCAGGCTTCATTTGTCCCTTTTCTCTTATCATCTTGCACAACACACAACCCACTCATCATGAGGGCTAAGTGAGGGGAGCTGTAAGAAATCAAACTTTTGTATTAAAGAAGACTGTTGCAATGACACAGCACAGGGAGAGTCAAACATGCTACTTTGAGTTATGACAGCTTAATGAGAAACATTACTTTAAAGCTGTGACATGCTGATAGAATACAGATGAAGTGTGTCGAGTCAATTTTCTGTCAAGTCTTGTCTACAGATGCATTTCTGCTTCATCAGCCTGGTGAGACGTTTGTGTCTCGCAGCAGAAATCAAATCTGGAACGGTGTTTGTGTCACTGTGGGATACACAATTTATGAAGAATTCAAAATTTCATCTCAATTCTGTCATTTTCACTTGTAAAACCTGCAGAAAAAGAATATTTAGAGGACTTTATGAATATAGCATTGCATTTCTTTTATTGAATTTGTACGACGCAATGTGGAAATGTTTTCTCATTTGAATATCTTATGTTTCCTTTTATGAAATATTGAGGATAATAATGAAGCACATTATAAATGTTTCAACGATTTCTTCAGATCTTTGTTTTTAATGTTTGATGTTACAGGTCTCTCCATGCATGCAGAAACAGTTTTTAAATCTAATCTCTGAAAGGTCAGTCATGGTGACCTCCTGTCTTTTGAGCGCATAATATCTGAATTGCCTTGGGCAATGTTCTCTTTGGGATTAAGGATGAATTCATTCATTTTTAATCAGCTGCCTAAAGGCTCTCACAAAAACAGTGAAAAGGGGGAATTCTCTAAAAAACATTAAATAAATTTTTTGATTAAACAGTACATTTCACATTTTGGAGGGCAATAATCAAGTTCATCGTGTTCTTAGAAACTATACTTCTCTGGCTGATTTAAAGCCATAATAAACTCAGGAACAGAAGGTGAGGTTGTGACAGGAGTGCTGCTGTGAAACATCGGTGATAATTCAGGTTTTGGATGAATATAAAGCATTGAATCTGTAGAACTTGATGTTCCACCAGAATCAAATTAACTGGCCAAAGACACAATCACTTCGTAACTTTTATTACAATCCTTTTCTGTCCCCACTTTATGAGTTTGGACAGATATCTTTATAAATAAATGGTCCAGCTTTTATTGTGAAGATTTGATTTAGAGCCAGGGTTTTGCAAGAAAGTAATCTCTAGCATGTGGGTAGCATTAGTCCTTCCAATTGTAGAACAAATGATGGACATTTGGAAAGGGTCTAAGTCTGCCATTTTCTCCAGGCCTGGCTTCAGGATGAGGCTTTTTCCACCATATTCCTCCTGGGCCGGCTCATGTAGAAACGATTATACTAGCAACACGTAGCCATCAGCTTGCATGGTAAGGTTTCGTTGCTAGCAGTTTATTTGAACATTTCAAGAGAATAAAAAAATTATAAATGGGCCCCCGAAATATGTACAAGCAGATAAATGTTTAAAATAGAGCTCAATAACATTGAAAGTGATCTAATGAGCTTTGAAAGAAAAGCGTCTGGACTTCTTTGAGTTGCTTGAAGACTTTTGTTCCCTCTTCGGGGGGAAACTCCCACTGGGTTTAAATCTGGGACTCTCCACCATTTGACCTTAGAGCTGAAGAAGCCTCTCGGATGAGAGGTGAAACGTCTTCAAGCAACTCAAAGAAGTCCAGACGCTTTTCTTTCAAAGCTCATTAGACTACAATGACCTGGATGACTGAGAACCTTCACAGACACATTGAAAGTGATCATTAAACCTGTGGTATAGGGATGGGTACCTTTGACATTTGAATCGATTCGGTACTAATGCCCGGTACCTAGGAATCGATACCGGTACTTAATGGTACCAATTTTCGATACTTTTGAGTGTTTATTATTTTTATTCTCTTTTATAATTAAATATAAATTTTTCTCAATATATAACAATATTTGATAAATATCACGATAAATAACATTCAACTGTTTGTATTTTGACATCGTCCTTGTAGTTTTATAAGCTGATAATTAAACTGAAGCAAACATCTTTACTGTGAACTAAATTTACTGTGTATCTTTGTTCCTTTTGCAGTCTTTTTTCATTTGATTTTTCCTACTGGGAAGTTAGAATTTCCAAGGAGAAAGCGAACGCACCATTAGCTGATAACGGTGGCAATGGAAGCTAAGATATCAAGCTAACATTATCTTAAACAGTTTATTTAGCTGCTGGAGCAGATTAAAACGATGACGCCTCACACTTATATCGTTGTCACTGGTTTCATCTTCACCCAATCACCCGTCGCATTTAGTAAAGTGAAGCCAAACTTTAGAGCGCGTTCGTGTTCCTCTAGTCGGAAATTCAGAGTTCCGAGGAGAGAGCGAACGCACCATTAGCGAAACGGAAGCTAACATATCAAGCTAGCATTATCTTAAACATTTTATTTACCTACCAGAGCAGATTAAGATGAGGATGTCTCACTTAGATCGCTGTCGCTGGTTTCATCATCACCCAGTTACCCATCACATTTAGTGAAGTGGACCCAAGCTTCAGCGTGCATTCTTTCTACCATGCTGTTCGGTTTACAACTGGCTCGCAGCGACCGACGACATAACGCTCTTGCGCATGCGCAGCTGTCTTGGCAAGTTCTCGTTATGAAGGACGGGTACCGAAACGAGGCACCGTTTGATGTGAATCGGTGCTCGGTCGGTACTATGGAATTCGGTCGGTACCATAAAAAGTACCGAATTTGGTACCCATCCCTACTGGTAAAATTTACAACTTGCTGTTTGTATTTTGCCTATAGAAGCTTACACCCAGGTCTGTTAATAAGGGATTTAAGGTCTTGACACAGCTCTACGTCTGCTTTAAAGGGATTCTACCCAAAATGGAAATTTTGCCTGTTTACATATCTCACAGAGTTAAATAAGTGGGGGAAAACATTTTCTAACCAGCCCAGTCATTCTCCTGATCCGGCAGTACTCCTTTCACTTTAGCTTAGTATAAAACACAGTGAGTGAATGGATCCAAATAGCATTGTGAGTAAAAAACAGTCACACACAAGTGGGTTTATGAACGCGTTCTTTTGACGTTCAAGCTCCAGATATCCACGGAGCTAAAGCCTAGCTAAAACATCCTGTTAACCATTGAGTTTATAAAATGTAGAACCCGCAATGAACAAGATGTTTAAATGAAATGTTTGAATAACCTGTGCTTAAATCAATGAATCTGAAATGAATATTGTTCTTACAATAATCCATTTATATCATAAATCAGTATGTCTTTAACAAGTTAATCATTGTTTACACTCATACACATTACAATAAGGTACTCATTAAGATTAATATGCACTGCACATAAGAGTTTTAAAGATTCTTATTCACAAAAAGTTAAGAAATCTTTGTATCTGAGGAGGGCATGGCTTTCTGAGGGATACTGGTAAAAACTCAGAAACGTATCAAATTCTGATTGGGCAAACTTGGCCAGAAATCATAACAAAGTAGTTTAATAAAACAAGATTTCTCGATTAATTCAGTTTCTCGCTGACCCTCGAACCGGCCCTACTTGGGAAAGAAGCATTTTTGAAACTATCTTCTCCTTTGACCTACTTTCAAAGCCTCTCTGCAATGCTGCAACCTTAGACGCAAATAAGCATTCCAGCTTTTGGCCTTCACCTCGAGGGATCTCTGACTGGTCGGGTCCTATCGGAGCTATGGGTTCCTGATATCAGAGGTTCACTACACCGACAGTGACCCGCACAACCCCCCGGATCGAACGAGAACCTCCACACCAAGGGTGCGTAGATTTGGCACGACAGATTGCATCTGATGCTGTTTTTAATAAACAACTCTCTAGTTTAGAACCAAACAACTAATTCTTTTACACCCAGATTTCACAATTTCTCTCAGATACAAAGAACGGTTGCTACAACATCTAGCTTCCATCACAACACCTCCCATCCACTACATCACATCTCATTATTCATATCTTGTCATGTACAAATGATTAGTTTAGGAAAAAGAATTAAATTCATCAATCTGACTGATATTTAATATTTATATGGAATCAGCATACCGTAAATCCTCTAATATTAGCCTGTATTTAATTAACTGCCGGGTATCATATTTTGGCCGGTGTCGGTGTCGGCGGAGGTGAATAATGGCCGGTTTTTTATTGTGGCCAGGTGGAATGTGGTAACAAGCAAGTACGGGGGGCGGTTGTGTCATCCGTCTCACTTTTGATTTGCCAGTGATAGACCGCGAGGGTAACTTTAACCGTGAGGAGACGAAGAGGAGGTGAAAATTTGATATCAAGTTCAAAGAGAACGTGCTGATTATGCTGCAGAACACACTGGGGAGCAGTAGCAGGGGTTGTATGAACTAGTCACTAGTCGACTTCACCACTCTATAGTGAATCTTTATGCCTGTCATCGACTAGTCGCTGTCACGTGATAATGACCGGCAAGATGCAGTCCACGGAAAAGACAGCAGCCTGCTGTCAGCAGGTGACAGGTGATGCGCCCCGATCCACAGCAGCGAAACACATCAGGCACAAATAAAAGAATAAAAAACAACAAACATAAAAGGAAATGAGCCGACATGAACGATCGCATGTTGACTTAGTTTTTGAGGTGGCGACACCTGATTTGATAACGTTACTGTGGCCGTGCTCAGGACGCAGATGTCTGGAGCGCGTCAACAATCAGAGCTTTTCATGCGCAAGCTGGTTAATATGAGGTTAGGATGGGGGTGAGGGGAATGTTAAATTGCAAGAGTGTAAACGTCACAATTTGGTTAAATGTCAGTTTTACGGCGGGTGTCAGTACCGACGCTCTGGCTCAGCGCGTTGCCCCCCGTGGCCGGCAAGCAGCACGCACTCCGCTGTTTTTGCAGTCGGTAGATCTTTTAGAACTGCAGTTCAAAGGTAACTCATAAGGTGAATATATATGAACCCAGGTAGCAGTTTTTCTTTAGGATTGAGAGGAGATGCAGGAAGATAATAAACAGACAGGACAGAAAAATAGTCAAATAAAAACAAGTTAGTTTTTGTACCTGGTGGTTGCAACAAACAGACACCATTGAAGGTAATCAGAAGTGAGGAACAGAAAATGAAATAATTATTTTAATGTTTAGAGCAGCAGGAACTCCGAGAGGCTGCAGGCGCATCAGTGAGTTTGCGGCTGCTGCGCAGGGGGAGGGGGGAGAGGTCTGAAGCAGAAACTACCGTTGTTAAAAGAAATGTGTTTAACTTTGAAAATGTGGGCGCAATTTTAATTGTCAAAAACTCCAGCGAACCATTAGTTCATTTTGCTCATATAGAAATTGAGGCCTGCCTCTAATTCTGGTCCTCCTTCCAATAAAGGCCTGGAGCTTGATGAGCTTGAGTCAAATACAGGCCCGGGCCTGTATTAGAGGATTTACGGTATCTTATTGGTCATATTAATATGTCTTAATTGCTAATATATATATATATATATATATATATATATATATATATATATATATATATATATATATATATATATATATATATAAATAAAGAACTATGAACTAGCTCGTTTTTGGAACAGTGAACTTAGTTCAAATTTTTTTTACTTATGAACTAAGAAACAAACTAGTTCATTTTAAAATGTATGAACTGAACTAGTTAGTTTTTTAAACAAACTTCCCCAACACTGGCTTTGAGTATATGATGTGGTTGATTTCTAGCTACTATCACAACAAAGTTCAGCTCAGTGTCTATTAATCTGACAAAGTTATAGGCCTTAATCTATTTTTTTTATTATTAGCTGTAGTAGCCACTGTGATTTGGGTTAACTGAAAAAGTTACTGTTGTCACCCTGTTTTGCATTTTAATTTAAGATCATTTAGACATGTACTTAAATTCCATCATTAGAAAACTTTTCTTGCAAATAAAATAAAATTATATATGAGTGTATTTCTAAAAATAAACAAAACTTAAAAAAATAAATCACAATTTTTCCTCAAGCAGTTAACAATTATTCCCATCAAACACAATGTGTTTTAATCACCAGCTGTCTTTTAATTTAATCAGTTTTACTCTACTCTGTCACAATTTAAAATTATGTTCTCAGAAATTTTGTTTTTAATTAAATGATGTTATGGAGAAAATTACTCCAGTGTAGGCTGCTTAGCCATGTGGCACTAACGATATCGCCCACATTAACAAGCCTAATGAACAAGCTTAAGGCTCAGCTGCTTCTGCAGGAAAAGCTGTGTGTTCTTCAGTATGTTAAATGCTTGCAAAGATTTTCTCATCATCATTCCCATTCCACCTGGCTTCATGTGTGCTTTGAAGCTGAAGGCAGCTGCCTGTATTTACTGGAATCCTGTCAACGTTCAACCGTCTACCGTGAATAATGAAACTTCCCTTTGGTTACTCTTCTTCTAACATTCAGATGCATCTATGCTTGTGTGTGTGTGTGTAGGAGTATGTTTAACTTCAAATGCACCAAAAAAAGGAGGGGCCATTGCCAAAACCCCCTACACTTCTCTGATCTCTTGGCAATTTGTTGTGACTATTGAGTTGAAAAACACACACACACACACACACACACACACACACACACACACACACACACACACATATATATATATATATATATATATATATATATAATTTAAAACTGTTAATAAGGTAAAAGAGTAAAGAGAAGCATTAAAACTTGTTTCAGAATTTATTTTCTCATGTAGGAAAATAATGCTGCAAAAAGAAGAAATATTTTATCTTTTTCACAAGGACACAACACAGAATAAACAAAAAGCTCGAATTCTAAAATCTGCTCCGTTTTTTTTTGGACATTTTATAATGAACCAGTAGTTATTAACAAATGTGTAAGGTCTGTCCAACTCAGTCCAGTTTGGAAATGGGACAGTTTTCATTTCAGTTTTCCCAAACTGACATATTTTTCAGGAATAAACATTTCATCCATTCTTTTTGCCGCCATCACTGAGGAATGCATTTGGTAAGTACTCCTCACAAGTGATATATATTTACCACCTGACTTCACTCATCTTGCTGGTGTATTAGAATTTATATTGACAATGTCCAGGTTTCCAGAACACTCCCAAAGCATGAGCTAACCCCCCCCCCCCCCCCCCCCCCCCGGTTTCACACTGAACGCATCGGCGGCATGTAACGGCAGCGTAACGTCACGGCTTCAAAAAGAATCCATTATATTATATGGAGTGTTTCAAACCGGCAACAACGTGTGGCAGTGTGAGCATCCTGTCACAGTGTCTCGACTGATCATGCGCCCTGGCTACTAGGCCAAGGGGATGTCCCTTTGGCTGACTGGTAAGCCAACATGACTCTCACCCGGGAGTCCGGGGATCGATTTTCTTGGACATTTTTTCTTTAGTTTCTCAAGAAAAACGGTATTCTTTTGGACATTTTACTTTTCTGTTTCTGGTGCTGTGAAGCTTGGAGGATTTTTACTAATCATTTTTCACTTTTTGAGCATTTGTTATTATGCGTAACCATGGCAACAAGCTGGTTTACAATCGGGAGCAGCTGCTTAACATTGAGAAGGCTGAAATAATACCTCAACTGAAGCCACAAATCCCAAATGAGCTAAAACACAAGAAGCGTGGGTGCAGAGCGGGAGAAAACGGAGACAGAGAAAGGAAATTCAAACCATCTCTTCCATCGATCATAATGGGCAATGTGAGATCACTGGCCAACAAGATGGATGAACTCCAAGCCCTTTCAAGGACTCAGCCAGAGTATCGGCAGTGCAGTGTTATGTGTTTCAGTGAGACGTGGCTGCAGGACCATATCCCCGATTCCAGCGTCTCTCTGCCAGGATTCCTGACTGTACGAGCAGACAGAGATCTGAAGAGGAGCGGGAAAAGAAAAGGAGGTGGAGTGGCAGTGCTTGTCAACAACAGATGGTGCCATCCAGGTCATGTTTCAGAGAGATGTCGTCTCTGCAGCCCAGATGTTGAACTCTTGGTAGTAAGTTGTCGCCCATATTATTTGCCAAGAGAGTTCACCAGTGTTGTCTTGGCAACCGTTTATATTCCACCTTCAGCCATTGCTGAAAATGCATGTGATGCCATCAGTTCCATTGTTGCTAAGCTACAAACCCAGCACCCCAATGCATTTGTGGCTATATCTGGTGATTTTAATCATGCCTCACTCTCTGCTACACTTCCAACATTTCAACAGTTTGTCAGCTGCTCCACCAGAGAAAACAAGACATTGGATCTGTGTTATGCAAATGTCCTCTGGGACAATCAGATCACAATCTTGTTTATCTCTGCTCAGAATACAAACCACTTGTTCAGAGGCAACCTGTGACAAGAAGAACTGTTAGAAAATGGTCACAGGACGCTGAAGAAGCCCTGCAGAGTTGTTTTGAGACCACAGATTGGATGACTCTCTGCCACGGACATGAAGAGGACATCAATGCCATGACTGGATGTGTCACTGATTATATAAACTTCTGTGTGGACAACATCATACCCACCGAACAGTGAGATGCTTCGCTAATAACAAACCCTGGATCACCAGTGAACTGAAGAATCTGCTAAATGAGAAAAAAAGAGCCTTCAAGGAGGGAGACAGGGAATTATTGAGGAGTATACAGAAGCAACTGAAGATCAAGATCAGAGACAGCAAGGAGGCATACAGGAAGAAGCTGGAGAACAACCTACAGAGGAACAATATCAGATATGTCTGGTCAGGGATGAAGAAGGTCACAGGCTTCAAGCAGAGGAAGGATTGCACAGATGGCAGCCTGGACACAGCCAATGAACTGAGCAAGTTCTTCAATAGGTTCAGTTCAGGAACAAACCCGGCATCCTCCTCGCCTGTCCCCAGCCAATCAGACATCTCATCCTCCTCTGATCCAACATTTTCCTGTCACACGCCAGCTCTTTTGTCCTCTAACGCAGTCATGGACTCTTCTGGTTCTATAAATCCGTCTTCAACCAAGTCAGGAGATGCTGCTGCCCCATTTACCTCCCCCTCACACCTATTTGTCTCTAGAAGTCCGGTGAAGAGGCAGCTGGAGAGACTGAACAGGAACAAGGCTGCAGGTCCGGATGGTGTCAGCCCCAGAGTACTGAAGGCCTGTGCAGAGCAGCTCTGTGGGATTCTGCAGCACCTCTTCAACCTCAGCCTGGCCCAGGAGAAGGTTCCAGTCCTGTGGAAGACATCCTGCCTTGTTCCAGTTCCAAAGAAAACTCGTCCATCAGTCAATGATGACTACAGACCGGTTGCCCTGACATCCCACATCATGAAGGTCCTGGAGAGACTCCTGTTGGTCCACCTGAATAAGCAAACTAGGACATATCAGGACCCGCTGCAGTTTGCTTATCGCCATGGAGTTGGAGTTGAAGATGCCATCATCCAGCTGCTTCAACCAATCCACTGTCATCTGGACAAAGCAGGCAGCACTGTGAGGGTCATGTTCTTTGATTTCTCCAGTGCATTTAACACAATCCAGCCTGATGTACTTTGCCAGAAACTCCAGAAGACACAGGTGGGGGCCTCAACTATCGCCTGGATTAAAGACTACCTGACAAACAGACCACAGTTTGTGAGGCTGAAGAACTGCACATCAAACCAGGCGATCAGTAACATTGGAGCACCACAGGGGACTGTACTCTCACCATTCCTTTTCACCCTGTACACCTCAGACTTCCAGTACAAATCAGAGACCTGTCATCTACAGAAATACTCAGATGACTCTGCAGTTGTCGGGTGTATCAGAGATGGACAGGAAATTGAGTACAGAGAGCTGGTGAAGCGCTTTGTGGCATGGTGTGGAAACAATCATCTGACCTTGAACGTGAACAAAACAAAGGAGATGATTTTAGACTTCAGAAGAAACAGGGTGGAGTCAAACACTGTTTCCATCATGGGAGAAGAAGTGGAGGTGGTTGAGGAATACAAATACCTTGGAGTTCACTTGGACAACAGACTGGACTGGAAAGAACAGTGAAGCTGTTTACAAGAAGGGACACAGCAGACTGCACTTCTTGAGGATGCTTAGGTCCTTCAATGTCTGTAGCAAGATGCTGCAGATCTTCTACAAGTCTGTTGTTGAGAGTGTAATCTCTTCAGCCATCGTCTGTTGGGGTAGCAGCATCAGAAGCAGGGACCTGAAAAGGCTCAACAGCCTAATAAAAAAGGCTGGTTCTATTCTGGGGACGACTGTGGAACCAATGGAGGAGATCATGCAAAGAAGGATTCTCCAGAGAATCAAGAAAATGATGGACAACCCTGAGCATTCTCTTCACAAGACTGTCTGACAACGGAAGAGTGTCTTCAGTCAGAGGCTTCTTCAGTTTCGCTGCAACACTGACCGCTACTGGAGATCCTTCCTGCCAACAGCCACTGTAATATACAATAACTCTTTGACGACTTGATTATTATTATTTTCCTGAGCTACTACAGCAATCATTTTCCCTCTGGGATTAATAAAGTATTTTTGAATTGAATTGAATTGAATCCCGCCCGGGCACTCGTTTCACCACCCTGCCACAGATGCAACAATTTCCAGGTGCATCCCAGGATCTGGTTCTATGTTTGCCATGTGCCGCTTCTGGGATGCATCATTTTCCACAGTTCACGTAGGGCTAACCAAGGAAATCACACACGGTTTCAGAGTACATTTCAAAATAAAAGTACTGCAGCGATACAATTTCTTATATATGAAGCTTACATGAGACCCAACGACTTATTTACTCACAGCATCGTTCCAGAAGTGCAGCGGTGTTTTTTTTTTCATGGCTTAAATCTGGGCAGTGGAGAGGAACAACATCAGATAGGACAGGGATTCCCTAAGTGTGGTGCGCGCACCCCTGGGGGTGCACAAGCTGCCGCTAGGGGGTGCGCGAGGTAAAATGTGTAATGGCTGCGGAGCTCAGAGAAGTCTGTCAAAAGTCACCATTAGCGTAGCCAGAATCTCATTTGTTGGTGGGCCTAACAAAAAGTAAGTGGGCCCAATAAATGTAATTGAAAACAAGTATATTTTGCTTGTGTGTGTGTGTCCTCCGCATGTGCCCTAGCTTCATAATAATGATGCGCTCCGATCTTCAGCACTCTGAACTGCGCACGCTGTAAATAGCAAGATATGTTCCGTATTTGATCATTTTTAACGATGTTGGAGAAATCTGAAGATGGTGAGTCATTATGGCAGATTGCAATAAACACCCTGTCTCCAAGGCGGGATTAACCATATGGGCAACTGGGCAATTGCCCAGGGCCCACGAACTCTAAAGGGCCCAGGGCAGCAAGGGCACGAGCAAAATACTGTAGGTCTATCTGTAATCTCCCACTTTATATTAAACTAGGGTGACCGTACGCCCGGTTTTCCCCGGACATGTCCACTTTTGACTCTGTCCAGGGCGTCCGGACTGCGGGTTCTTGTATTGATGAAAATGTCCGGCTTTTCATTCAGGGATCGAATTATGGGGGAGCTGTATATCCTACACATCCAGGGGAGCCGGAAAAAAGTTTTCTACCTATATTACATCATTTATGGGCTCTTTTGAGCAGAGAGCACTGAGAGCGGCACAGCACTGCGTTGTTTCGCAGTGCTCCAGACAGCTGCTTCCAGCGCACGGTCCATTCTATAATTAGCACACGATCGTTCATGTCTGCACATGTTCTCTATTTTCTGTCTCATTTGTGCCTGAAGCACTCTGCTACTGCGGAGCTCTTCACCTGTGCTGCGGTGATTTCACCTCACTGACGCAGCATCGACACGCCTCTCCGCTTTGTGTTGAGGAGATCCCTTTGATCTGCTCAGAAGTAACTGATGAGGTGAAAAAGTAAGAATCCAGGCAGCAGTTTTTCTGGAGAGTTGAGAGGAGATGCAGGAAGATGAGAGACAGACAGGACAGGAAAACAGTTAAATAAAAACAAGAAAACAAAACAAAGTGTTGAAAAGTTAAATGTAGGTAGATTTATCTCCACTACATGTTTTTACTTGTATAAAACAATAAGTTACACACACGTCATATTTATACATCTGATACAAGTCAGATCACCTTCAAAACTCAGTCACACACCCAGGGCCGTTTCAAGACATTTTGGGGGCCAAGGCAAAATGACCCCACCCACCCCCACCCCCTCATAACTGGGCTCCCCAGAAGCCTCTGGGTAATTAATACCCTCTCCAGGAGTGTTAGTTATACATTGTTAGTAAAAGCTCCTCAGACATCGCTGACATGTTATCAGATGAAAAACTAAATTATCATATAGCCATACCCTGATGTGGGGCTGGGGGGTGTGTCGACATGGTCGGGACATAGAAGGGGGTGCGCGGCTAAATAAGTTTGGGAACCACTGATATAGGACATCAAACAGCAATATCAAATGTGATTTCTTTCTTTTTGGTTTAATGGAGGATTGCATAAACAAACCGTGATCTAAAGTCTTTAGGGATCGTGTGATCTCGCCAGTCCATCGAAGAGCACAGCGAGGGAGCCGTGCCGCTGCAAAGACTCTCCCGGTGTGAAAAGGACCAATTCGAAGTTTGCGAGTAAACCTTCCCGCTGCCGTTTCGCGCCGCTGATGCTTCCAGTGTGAAACCGGCGAAACTGTAACAAAAGCAGACAGAGATTCGGGAGAATTGTTGGGAAAAAAAATGTAAATAAATTTAAGTGGTTAGATGAATCCTACATTCCAATTTTTTTTAAAGAACAAACATGTCAAGTAAAGATGAAAGGTTGATTCTCCTTTTTCTGACAATGTATGACTACCCACCAATGAGAGGCTGCCTCTCGGCATTGGTGGACCAAACATCTGCGGCTCGGCAGGCTGAGGAAACGACTCAGCGCTCCTTAAAGCGTTGTGACGTGACGGAATTCCAACATGAACCAAACGGGACACGACGTAATCTTGATTGTACTGTTATACCTGATGTAAAGCTCTCTAACGATCTGCTTCCAGAACGCACCCAGACAAAGGAAACTGTTCACCGGCTGCCAGAATCGCCTGTTCCTGCCGCGCTGGATATCGGCTCATCCGCGTTAGTCGGACGCCGGTCTGATGCGGTAGGATTACTGTTCTTGGAGCACCACTGCCCAGGACAGGTTACAGGTGAAGGAGTTGTGGTGCCAGTTAAACTGGGTCAGAAGTTGCTCTGCTACACACTTCCTGACGTGAGCTCATACATTTCGATGGTATCAGTCGCCATGTTCGCTCTCATTTGTCTCATTTGTTTTTCTTTGTTACGGGGGGTCGTAACCCCGCAAATCACATCATGGTTTGAAATTAACAACACTCTCTCTGCTGATTTAACTCTAGATGAATCTCTCGAACCTATGGTTGACCATACTGACAAACAGCTTGTGCTACAACCTGTGGTCCCTGATGGTTTTTCTCTTTCCGCCATGTCAGGTGATAACCACCTCTCCGGCATGGATGTGAAGTCTTTCAGCAATGATCGGTCCACACCACGCACAACCCTGCTTGTTTCTCGGGGAGAGGAGGAAACATCAGATGCCGTGAAACACTTGTGGCCTCCAGACGTGCCCATCGTACCATTTGAAGGGTTTGTGCCTGGACTTCTTGACTTTTCTGTGAATGACCTTGTCAGTTCTCAGTTCGTGACCTCTGCTGACACGGAGGCAAATTCTCTTCTTCTTTCACAGGAGTGTGACGCTGTCTCTGGCCCATGTGCTCTCTTTCCTGTGATTTCTCTTTCAGGTGACCACGACGGCGCAGAGAAACTTGCGGTTTCCAGTAGCCCTAAGGTCAGTGATGATATTGAGAAGGGCTCGGGGGATGCTGCGGGCACCACACTCGCGGGCTCGGGATCACCAACCGGCCCGGGAGGGGTAGGTGCGTGCGGCGACGCTTGGCTCAGGGCCCCGCCTGACAAAGGGGGGGTGCTGAGTGGCACTGAGTCTTCCGTTGCGGACTTCGACCTGTTCGGGGGAACCCCTCCCTCGAACGGGCGGGTCAATGCAGGAATCAACACTGACCTTGCAGCACTTCAGCTGGTGAAGTTGACCTCCGACCCGGGGATAGGTGATGCACCTTCTAAGGGGGAGGGCTCTAGTCAGTCTGTAACTTCTCTGGTTGAACCTGGTATTTCTGTTCCCGTGTGGGATCCTCCATCATTCTTGGGCCGAAAGTATTCTTGGCTTCAGTTTTCAGGACAGACCATGTTCCTTTCGCTAGCAACATGTCTGTGTCTGATTCTACACATGGCAGTGTTTGCTTTGACACCTGTAACACAACCATTCTTGCCTGCATCCTTTTTCAGAACCTCCACGTCTGAAACCTCCAGGTCTTTGGACATCTGAACACCTGCTCTTCCAGCATGATCCGGGTGGCAATGTGCATCTTCTTGGTGAGCAGGCTCTTAAGAGCCTAAGAACTATTGTTTTTTCTGATTTTCCTGTCTCACAGACACAGCATAAGTTTGAGAAACAAAAGTGGAGTGGAAAGCCTCCTCCTGATCTGCGAGTCTCGTCTCCTCATCTCCAGTTCACTCCTATTTCTGATTGCGAGAACGTCGCCTCTGATAAGCTGATAAACAACCTTGAACAGGTAAAATCAGGTTCTGATCTAACTACTAAACCATCCGCTTCGATCCAGTTCCAAACGGGACCCACAGATAATTTCAAACTCGTTTCCCTGTGGGTTCGTAACACCAGATTCAAAACGCTTAATGACCCAATCGATTCTGACACTGCGCCCACTGAAATGCCTACGACCGGTTCGTTTTGGGACCAAGAAAGGGGTGAACCTCCCCCTGATATAAGAGCTGTCTCTGATGTTAATTAATGTTTGTCTAGTGATGAATGTGTGTGTGGATGGACATCCCGACACCAGATCTCACACCGGCTTTATGAGTTTAACGTGTGGTTCGCTGTGATTCTAATCATCAATCGTTTTCGGAACGTGACACCTGACAGGACACTTTTCCACTACCTGGTGGATCATTACAAATTCACTTGATTCTTTGTTGGATGAGTTTTTAATAGTTGTGCTGTCCTTTGAGGTTTTTTTTCGGGTTACCTGCCTTCAGCCAGGGTCCTGTTACTAACTCACATTTTTAGGGACTACTAATCTGCTGATTTACATTTTAGTATTGATTTACATCTCTATCTTTTAATAGTGCTTTGTGTAGAATGATTATGTTTGATTTCAGGCTTTAACTTGTTAAAATTTCCCTTAAAGGGCTACAAGCCAATTTGCCCTTCGTATTTTTTTTATATAAGCCTTTAATCAGTGCAGCCTGATGATTTTCACATATCAGTTAGGACTTAATTTCTTTTATTTGTGTTTTCTCTGCATCACCTTTTCACATGACAGGTAGAACAGGGCGCAGAACATTTCTTCTTTAGATAATTCACAAAATGCCGTCACATGGTCCAAAAAGAACCCATAGATAGGTTTGTGATTGTTTTCTTTGATTTGCATCAAACGCAATCTATCGTGTGGGCTGCCTCACTCTGTGTCTCCTTCTCCTGAGCTCGTTTGGCCTTCGCTGTCTGATGATACTCCAATCCATGGGGGTCTTCGCCATCAGAGTGTCGTCTTCGCCTTACTCCACCTGGTTTCCTGTCGCATGGGGCTTCGGTCGTGGTTCGAGACGTATCGAGGTCTTCGCTGGACTTCGCCTGGACTACGTCCGGGGATTAGCTGCGGATGGGTGATCGTCTGCCCACATCACCTGCTCAGCTCCGTGTGGACACACGGGCTACCTTATCCTTTTGAATATGCCTTTGCATTGTTGCTGATGAAATTGACTGCTATTGAAATTGCTCTGCTTTCAAGATCTCCTAAGTGGATTACTTTACAATGATTTGCAACAGTTTTGCCTTAATCATCTAATCAGGATTTAATCCTTTCTTCACGGGACGTGGGGAGACGCTTCCTCGCTCCTGCCTTCATCTGGAACACTGTAATGTCTTCCTTCATGAGTACATCACGTCGTTGAGGTCACGACGTCAGGTGGTTTTCGCTTGACCACCATGTCGTCGTGAAAGGGGGATTGTAACGTGAGGAAGTATGGGTTTCTGAGCCAAAAGTTGTATTTGCACGGCTGGGTCAAAGCTGGGTCACGCAGCACCTTCAACCACAGATTAAAACCTAAGCCGCCAGCAAGTCTGAAGGAATCCACAACAGCCGAACACCTGCATCTCCAGAAGAAGGACTTCACACATTCTAGTCATAATAAAACAGAGTCTTAAGCTTCCTTTATTTTATTAATGTTAAATAATCATTTGATCACTTTGCTCATTATAAATGTATTTTAATCAAATGAATGATTATTATGCTTTGGGTAATCATAATGAACTATAATGAATCAGTATACTTAATTAAATGTTTTTGAAGATGTTTAGCGATGACATTCACACCTGCTCATACAGGGCCGGATCCACAGTAACTTCAAAACACATTTGCTCTGACGCACAACAAGTTTGCTTTGGGAAGAGAAGTGGTGTTGGTAAGGGGTCAGAACGAGAGTGAGAACGGAAGAGAGCAGAGGTGCGGAACGAACGCCACGGGGAAAGGAGCCCTGCTGGCTCCTGTTCTCCCTCCACGCTATTTCTGTCAAGCCACACAGAATAGCTGAAATGCAAGCAGCTAAAGCAGACTCATCCCAGAGTCTTTTGATTTCTGAGTTAATTTAAACTTGAGAAAGCGCATCTGCCGAAACGCTTCAGCAACGTGTACCGAGGTCAACTCTGGACTGGACCGTCGGACACCTTTGTCTTCTCTGCCAGCCAAGGTGTCATCTGGAGAACATCCTACCGAGGTCCGGATCTAAAAGGGGGTCCTAAGTACGGTGAGGCAGAAGACAACAGATAGCGTTCTGATGCTGTTTTTCTAATAAGAACTAAAGTTTAATTGCCAAACATCATTTTTCACTCAGTTCACCTTCTCTCTCCCTGAAGCAATCTCAGACACCTGCATGCACGCATTCATAATTCCGTCATCCTCAAATCTTAGCACATCCAACACAAGGTCTATTTGAGTAAGCTTAAAATATCAACTGTTAAAGATTGTCCAACAAGGTTGCCAATGCTGATTGTTTTTCCTATGATTGTCATTTCAAATCGTTAGTTTAAATTGAAGAATAAATCTCTTAAAATTTAAACTTGCCTTTTCATTGAACTGAAACACAGACAAACGGATATGATCGTCAGTTTATCGATGAAAACAACCTTTGAGTCTTCTTATCTCTATAACATTTGGTTATTAATTTGTTAAATTAATATTCCAGATTATTATGTAGAATGGTTCATCTTTCATAAAAGAGCCAACAACCATTATGCTACAGCTTGAACTTCAACTGGCCATTCAGTCGGTAGTTGGTGTGTTGTGGTGGCCCCGCACGAAGCTGACTGCCGGAGAGCAGGTCCAGAAACGCACAGATTACCCAGATGTGGACACAATTAACTTACCAGGGGTGGGCTGGGCCGACTCAGATATGAAAGCACCAGGAGCTACATGCTGTGAGGACGGCATATGTTCACTACAAGGGGCAAATTTCTATTTCTTCACAAGCTGTGCCAAATAAATGAAAATATCTCCAAAACTTTACCTCAGATCTGACATATTTTAACATTTTGTGAGAGAGAAGTATCTGAAGTGTGTGATTTATAATATGTGTGTAGTATGTAAAAGTTGTGTCATTATTTTGGACATCCTTACTAAAAATGAATGTTGAACTGGCCAAACCAATGCTAGTTTTACAGAGAACATTCCTAAACATTTAGACTTGTCCAACACAACGATACAGTCTATATAAACATCCATTTACATTTGTATTTAAGCTTTTATTCAAAATGTATTCTCTATTTTAGACTTAGCGTGTAGTACAGCTGCTGCTCCACAGGCAGAAAGTGTTTGGATGGTGTGTGTCATGTGAAGTTAATGTTTTGTGATTCATGACAAATCAAATTGAAATCACCTTGTTTGATTTGGAAAGGCTACACAAGGACAAGAAAGTTTCTTTATTTAAACTAGACAAGCACACACACTCAACCAAAGATAAAATGCAGACCCAGAGGTGCATTAAATCCAAAGAATGGACAGATGGAATCAGACTGTGAAAACAGATGAAAGACAAGTCACAATATGTCTGCTAGCGCACGTGTGTGTGTGTGTGTGTGTGTGTGTGTGTGTGTGTGTGTGTGTGTGTGTGTGTGTGTGTGTGTGTGTGTGTGTGTAAGATCAAAGCTAATCTTGCCTTCCCTCAAGGTGATCCTAAAACAGTGTCAGTGTTCACTCAGCAAAGGTTTGAGTGTGAAAACGTTGCTGTGATTTTAACCTCACCTGCTTTTTCAGATTCAGGAGAACGCTAGCCTAGTGAACTAGACCAAATTCTTGCTCTGCAAAGAATGGTCTAGGCATGCTCCATTGGAACCTCAGCAGCTCCTACCAGGACTCTGGCTAGCCAATCACAGCTCTCTAGAGAGGTTTCAAACACATAAAGAGCTGTGATTGGTCCATAATGGTGGGCCAATCATAGTGCCCTATCTGCTTAGTGAACATATCACAGAGCTTTATCCGCTTTGTGGGCCAATCAGGGCACTCTATATGCCTGGTGGGTGGGATGATGCAACAGAGTGAAACAAGAGTATGTCACATTCATTGTCCAATAGCATGCGGAGATCATTTGAAAGACAACGGTAGAACCCGCCCCACAACCGAGAGCCGTCAATGGAGCGTGGCCAGACTAAATAATACATTTATTTAGTCTGGCTTGCCAGGCTAGGAGAACGCTGCATAGAGAGACAAAAATAAAAGAGGCAAAGCAACTTCAAAATATCCTTAAAGTTACATTTAAGGCAGTTAAAATAAATCGGGTTTTTTGTTCTCTGCATTACTGCAGGTGATTTGATGCAGAGGTTGAAAAGCAAATAGCTTGTGTATTCTCACAGCACAAGCAAGAGGAAAAGTGATCATTACAAGCTAAGATTTTACAGTACTCTTGCATTTTGTCTGCTGTCTTTGGTGTTGTTTGCCTATTATTGTTTAAATTCTGCAGGGAGCTAAGAGATCTATATTGTTATCTATCTATCTTGTTTAGAGTCTAAATACTGTGTCCTAATTTGTATCACTCCTTATGATGTAAAATAAAGTGGGATGACTAAGTTAAACTATGTGTGGCCCTTAAAGGAAAAGAAGTACCAACCACTAGTCCTAATTAGATAAGGTATGGGAAGACAACTGCTGGACAAAAACCGGAGACAAGTGACGACGGCGCTTAAATTAGAGGGCACACTGCTGGCCTTCTTTGTGTCACACACAAAAGCCTACCCCCCAATATAATATAATATAATATAATATAATATAATATAATATAATATAATATAATATAATAGTTTATTGTACCAGAAACAAATATCCTTGAAAGCGCTTGAATTTTCAAGGTTTTGAAAGTGCTTCAAAAAATGAAATTAGTTATAACACAATGAAGTGTATTTTTATGAGTTAAAATTAGCCTTTAGCGTATACAGTGTATTGTTTATTTGTAAATCATACTGATGTAAGGTGGTTGAAAATGTTAAACTCACCTTGAAAGGGCTTGAATTTAATTCAGGGAAATATATAATAAATATCATCAGTGCTAACCCTAAACCTCTGAAAGTGTTTCAGATTAAAACAGCACAAACCTAAATAAACGATCTCTGTGGTAACATATCTGATTCATAAAAGTTGTTGCTTTAACCTCCTGAGACCCTAGCTTGTATTTGTTGTCATTTGAAAGAAAAAAAAAATTTCTAGCTATTAATGTTAGTCAGCTCTCAGTCTGGCTGCACCCGGCGGTAAGGCGTTTCCTGTTTCCTGTATCCAGTGTTGCACTACGTGTAGCTGTTTGGTGTTTGGGGCTCGCTAAAACTGATTTAATTTCTCTGTGCTAGGATATCTCTGAGTTATTGTAGCACATAAGCACGCTAAAACACACATTTTCTGTTGTTCCACCTAGCTTTTAGGGAACCATTTGAGTTCGCACACAGTTTATTTGGTGTTGAACAGTTTGCTCCTCCAGTTAGCTTAGCCTCAGCATGGCTATGGCTACTTCTGTCTCTGCTTCTCCGTCTCCTATCTCTTGCTCTCTGTGTCAGATGTTTAGTTACTCCTCTGCCTCCTTTAGCGATAATGGCACGTGTAATATATGTAGCACTTTTGTAGCTTTGGAGGCGAGGGTGTCGGAACTGGAGTCCCGGCTCCGCGCTGTTGAAAAACCCATAAACAGCCATAGCTACTTAGCTAGCGTGGGGCTAACTAGCTAAGAACCACCCCATAGCGATCCTCCAGCAGAACCCGAGCAGCCGGGACCTCAGGCCGGCTGGGTGACGGTACGCAGGAAGCATAGAACCCAGCCTGTGGGCCACCACCAACCCGTCCACGTTTCTAATAGATTTTCCCCGCTCAGTGACGCACCCACTGACAAGCTGACTCTGATCATTGGCAGCTCCATAGTCAGAAACGTGGCATTAGAGGCTCCAGCAACCATAGTTAAATGTTTACCTGGGGCCAGAGCAGGCGACATTAAATCTTATCTGAAACTGCTGGCTAAGGATAAGTGTAAATACAGTAAGATTGTTATTCACTCTGGCGGTAACGACACCCGGTTATGCCAATCGGAGGTCACTAAAATGAATGTTGCTTCGATGTGCAAGTTTGCCAAAACAATGTCGGACTCCATAATTTTCTCTGGTCCCCTGCCTGATCGGACCAGTGACGACATGTTTAGCCGCATGCTGTCCTTCAACCGCTGGTTCTCTAGGTGGTGTCCTGAAAACAACGTGGGCTACATTGATAATTGGAAAACGTTTTGGGGAAAACCTGGTCTGATGCGGAGAGACGGCATCCATCCCTCTTTGGATGGAGCAGCTCTTCTTTCTAGGAACATGGCCAATTTTATTAGTCCTCCATGACAACCCAGGGTCCAGACCAGGAAGCAGAGTCGTAGTTTAACACACCTCTCTGCAGCTTCTGTATTGTTACCCACCCACTACCCCATAGAGACAGTGTCCTGCCCACGGCCAAAATCACACAGATTAAATATGAGGCTTAATAAAGCAAATCATGGAAATCTCATAAATATTAGAACAAATTCAACTGAGCAGAAAACTAGAAAAATTAAATGTGGGTTGTTGAACATTAGATCCATTTTTTCAAAGACTTTGTTAGTTAATGACTTGATTTGTGATAATCAGATCTCTGCTCTCCCTCACAGAATCCTGGCTGCAGCAAGAGGACTATGTTAGCTTAAACAAGTTGACTCCTTCAAATTATTTTAATCATCATATTGCTCGAAGTACAGGGCGAGGAGGAGGAGTAGCAACCATTTTTCATTCGGACTTATTAATCAGTCCCTTACAGATTAATAGCTACAGTTCGTTTGAACATCTTATTCTTACCCCGGCTTTCCACGGGAGCCGTCAGCAGCACGTTACTGCAGCAGCACGTCATAGCTGCTGATAGGAACCGCTGTGGTCAACAGAACCTTTTCCACCGGAGCCGTTGGCAGCCGTCAGCAGCGCGAGTCGGCCGCGTCTCAGGAGCAGCATGTCGCGGCCTTTACGCGCCGGTTCTATTTTCTACACGCGACGCCTCTGAAACGGGTCAAGTCCGACATTTTTGGGGAAGGAAAGACAGGAAATCTGATGCGGAAATGGAGAGAAGCTACCGAGATTTTCAGAATAAAGAACGTACTGCTTTCCGGTTGCTTTACTTTTAAAAAAGTTACTAACTGTGCATCCCTGTGAGAAGTTATCACCTAGCTAGTGGTCTCCTTTGTTTTTCAGGTCCGTATTGGCGATTATAAAACGGACAGAACATAAAACACAAACCATGTTGTAATTTTCTCCTGCTTGTTGTTGTGTTTACTGACGAAGTCACTCGTGTGACTTCGTGCCCTGTCGGTGACAGCTGCTCCCCTGCTGCTTCGCGTCTCGTGGGAAGGGCCAAGCAGCAGCTTACGCGAGCAAGACGTGCTGCTGCAGTAACGTGCTGCTGACGGCTCCCGTGGAAACCCGGGGTGAGTTTTCCTAATCCAGATTGCAAAACTGTAAAACCACTCTTGTTTGTAGCTTTATATCGTCCACCAGGCCCTTACTCTGAGTTTTTGGATCAGATCTCTGATTTTTTATCTGATTTGGTGCTAAATACTGATAAGGTTATTGTAGTGGGGGACTTTAATATTCATGTGGACATTGAAAATGATAGCCTCAATGTAGCCTTTAGTAATATCTTAGACTCAATTGGTTTTACTCAAAGAATACATAGCTCCACCCACTCCTGCCATCATACATTAGACCATGTGCTGACTTATGGCATAGAGTGTGAGGGAATAACGATCTTTCCACATAATCCAGTCCTCTCGGACCACTTTCTGATAACCTTTGAGTTTTTTATAACTGAGTTCTCGAGACATGAAAGTAAATTTCACTATAGTCGGTCTCTGACAACGCAGTTGCATCTTTTAAATGAACTGTTCCATCTTTACTGTCCTCAGCATCTCAGAGGCATGTAGCAGAGGGCAATATTTTCAGTTCTAGCCCCTCACAAATTGATGCCTTAGTTCATCATGTTAATTCCTCTTTACGTGTGGCATTAGATTATGTTGCCCCTTTAAAAAAGAAGGTAATTAGGGACAGGAAGTTGGCTCCCTGGTTTAATTCTCATTTACGAGCCTTAAAACAAAACTCTAGGAAATTGGAGAGAACATGGCGCTCTACGCACCATGAGGAGGCCTACCTATCCTGGAAAAATAGTCTTGTGCTTTATAAAAATAAGCTTCGACAAACTAGAACTGCTTATTTCTCATCATTAATTGAGGAGAATAAGCATAATCCTAAATTTCTTTTCAGTACAGTTGCTAAACTTACACAGAATCATAGCTCTGAGCCATCTATTCCCTTAGCCCTCAGCAGCAATGACTTCATGTGATTTTTTACAAGTAAAATTAATTCTATTAGAAACAAAATCTTTAGCATCCTCCCTAATGCGATTTCTTCTTCCTCAGAAAGTGAGGCAGCATCAGAGGTGACTGTAGAACCTCATCTGTGCTTGAACTGTTTTGATCCAGTTGAGCTTTCAGATTTATCAAAAATATTAGCTTCATCAAAACCTTCAACTTGCATTTAGGATCCCAACCAGATTATTTAAAGAAGTATTTCCTTTTGTTACTGCCCCCATTCTAGATATAATCAATCTATCCTTAGTAAATGGATATGTACCACAGGATTGTAAGGTTGCTGTAATCAATCAAACCTTCACTTAAGAAGCCTTCCCTGGATCCAGATGACCCAATGAATTATAGACCAATATCTAACCTTCCATTTTTATCCAAAGTCCTGGAGAAAATAGTGGCCATCCAAGTATGTGAGTATTTAAACACTAATGCTCTGTTTGAAGAATTTCAGTCTGGTTTTAGAGAGTATCACAGCACTGAAACTGCGTTAGTGAATTACAAATTATATTCTCATGGCCTCAGATAAGAATCTTGTGTCTGTTCTAGTCTTGTTAGATCTCAGTGCTGCCTTTGACACAGTTGATCACAATGTTCTTTTAGAAAGACTAGAACATGTTGTAGGGATCAAAGGAACAGCGTTAGGCTGGTTTAAATCCTACCTGTCTGACAGATTTCATTTTGTAAATGTAGTACATGACAAATCATCTTCATACTCCAGGGTTACTTGTGGAGTATCACAGGGTTCAGTGCTTGGACCAGTTCTTTTTACTATGTATATGCTCCCAATTGGTAAAATCATTAGACAGCATGGGATAAACTTCCACTGTTATGCTGACAATACTCAGTTATATTTATCCACTAACCCTGATGAACCTAATCGGTTGGGTAGATTACTGGCTTGTCTTGAGGACATAAAAAATTGGATGACTCTAAACTTTTTGCTTTTAAATCAAGACAAGACGGAAGTTCTCATCTTTGGACCAGAAATCCAGAAAAGGAACTTGCTTAGTCACCTGACCTGAATGGCATTACATTAATCTCCGAGAACAAAGTAAGGAACCTTGGTCTTATCTTTGACCAGGGCATGTCATTCAAATCCCAGGTTAAACAGGTTTGTAGGATTTCCTTTTTCCACCTTCGGAATATTGCTAAGATTAGAAGCATCCTTTGCAGGAGTGATGCTGAAAAACTAGTTCATGCATTTATTACATCAAGACTGGATTACTGTAATTCAGTACTCTCAGGAAGTCCACAGAATGTAGTTAAAAGTCTTCAGCTTGTCCAAAATGCTGCAGCTAGAGTTCTGATGAGAATTAAAAAGAGAGATCATATCTCTCCTGTCTTAGCTTCCCTACATTGGCTGCCTGTTAAATTCAGAATAGATTTTAAGATCCTTCTTCTCACATATAAAGCTCTTAATAATCAAGCTCCATCATACATCAGTGATCTGATTGTTCCATATGTTCCTAACCGAGCACTTCGCTTTCAGACTGCAGGTTTACTGGTGGTTCCCAGAATATCTAAAATTAGGATGGGAGGCAGATCTTTTAGTTATCAGGCTCCTCTCCTGTGGAACCAACTCCCAGCTTTAGTCCATGAGGCAGACACCTTGTCTACTTTTAAGAATAGGCTTAAAACATTTTTATTTGATAGGGCCTATGCTAAAATCTGATGTTAGCCTAAATCTGGACAAGTGGGGGAGTAGAGGGAGGTGGAGTGTACAGTCGGTAAAGACGGCTCTCCCTTACCCTGCCTCCAACATGCCTCCATCTAAATAGGATAGATTATCCAGAGTTATCTCTGTAGTTATGCTGCTATAGGCTTAGACTGCTGAAGGATACACTGACCACTTTTCACACACTACTACTTTCTTCTACAATCTGCTCTTTAACTGTATTATTTTCTGCAATTTCAGCTGTTAACTTTATTTTCTCTGTAAGTGTTTTTCTCCCCAGAAGAAGCTACAATGATGTTCTGCTGAGCTGTGGTGGCCTCATGGAGGGGGCTATCATCTAGCACACTGCTGCTCACCACTTAAACATTCTCCCTCTCCTGATAATAACTTTTTGCTTTCCTTGACGTTGGATGTGCTACTGCTAGTTTATCCGTCTAGTTATAGATCCACTAGGATAAATACAATAAAGTTTATCTCTCACCAAATAGAATACTTACTAAGAAATCACAATATAACTATAGACACATTACTTTGTCGTGTGTGCGTGCGTGCGTGTGTGCGAGCGTGCGTGCGTGTGTGTGTGTGTGTGTGTGTGTGTGTGTGTGTGTGTGTGTGTGTGTGTGTGTCTGCTCTGTCTTCTCCATCCCCAGTGAGTCGTGGTGGATGGCTGCTTATACTGAGCCAGGATTCTCTGGAGGTTTCTTCATGTTAAAAGGGAGTTTTCCTCTCCACTGTCGCTTTATGCTTGCTTAGTATGAGGATTGCTGTATAGTCACTGACACTAGTCAGTGACTTGATGCAATTTGCTGGGTTCCTTATATAGGAAACATTATTTCTGATTGGCTTAATGAACTGACCTGAATTGGAATGTTTATTATGTGAAGTGCCTTGAGACGACTCTTGTCGTGATTTGGCGCTATATAAATAAACTTGAATTGAATTGAATTAATGGAAACTCTAACATTACTCAGATGTCCTAAACAGTATATATGGCTCAACTGTCATCTGAGTATCAATCATCAAGCAGGTTGTCTTCATCATAGAGAAACTATTTCCTCAGGGTGTTAGAATACGTTTGTGTTGTAGAAAAATAATCAGAGAAGAAAAGCAAAATTTGCATTCTTTTGAAAATGATAAACACAAATCAAAGAATCAGATTTGTACTTTGTGAAGGGAAGCATGATTTTTCTTTTCTTTACCACACCTACATGGACAGGTTTACCAGGATGTCTGTGAATAAATCCACCGCTGTTATCTGCAGTGTGTGTTTGTTGTTTCACATCCGAGCAATAGAGCTTGTTCGGCTCCATTAACCCTGTTACTGTGGTTCATTTTCTGGTTTTAGATCTGCCCTTCATAATTCTCTACACACAATGTCTCAGAACACAGAACTACAGATTTTCTCACGATTTATAACCAAATTGTTTTATAGTATATAAAACAACTACTAAATTACCATTTCAACAACTTGGTTATATTTAGTTGAGTAGATAATTACACTTTTTTTGTTTTGGACAAATTTGGAACACAGAGAAGTGGAACACTCATGCACTCCTGAAGACACCTTTGATCGGTTTAATCAGAGAAAAACCTTTAGTGATAACATCAGTTTATGATTCATTCTACCAAAGTTGTGTTAGCATCGGCACTATGTGACCTTCCTGGTCTGTGACTCTAATCAGGCAGCTTTTTATGATTGACAATCAGGCTGGAGCAAACATGGAGGTCATTGTTCATCTGCACAGCACACCACAGTCAAACAGACAGGCCAAGATCAAATACAAACACGATCATTTGAGACAGATGTGTGCAGCATGCTCAACTCAGATACGGCAATAGAGAATCAATATGAATTATTCACACCATTTGGATGTTAGGTCACGTTTCACCTCAATGGGTCCATCTTTGTAGTGGAGGATGAAATATCTCTGTGGGTCTTTAAAATTAGTCTCACTCTCTTTCTGATCTAGTTCTCAGTGTTCCATCAGCTGTTCTAAGTAATGTCTTAGCCCTTTTTGCTGTTGATTTCTGCTCAAACACCAGCTGTCTCACTTACAACACTTTGCTAATATCACTCACTTTTAGCTTATTGGAAACAGAGAAACCAGACTGTTTCAGAATTCATCTCATTTAGAGGAAATATTTGGCTGTCAGTGGATTAATGAACCTGTGTTTTTGTTACTGTGTCAGCACGCATTTGCATTTCCTGAGTCAAACTTCAGTGTTTTGTCTGGGAGGTCTTTTGATGCCAGCACTCTCATGCACAGCAGATCAGAGGTTAATGCGCTCAGTTCTTCCGAGGTCTCTTCATGAGGATAAACTCAACACCGAGGCAACCAGATAACTGTGGAGAGTCCTTGTGCATCACATAAAGTGGCTGTTTTGCTGATTGACACCTTAAGTGCTGATAATTATTCACTTTTCAATCAAAAATAATTTAAAAGGTAAGAATGGTGTCACTTAGTCCTCACCTTTGCTCCTCTAAGTTTCCTTTATCATGTTATTTGTGAATAAAGAGGATTAAAAATCTTGCCAATCCAGCACTTAAAGATGTGCAATTAACATTGATTGACCAAGGATTAATGAACCTACCCTAATCAGCTGATGTCAGTGCATTTTGTCAACACCAATAATCTGCTCTGTTGGATCATTACCTGGCTCATCTCCTACATGAGTCAACTTTCTGTCTTTTTAAAACTCTTTAATTGCAGATGCAAACTTTACTTCTAAAGGTTGCCTGCAGGTCTAGAAAAGAAATTTTAGAGGTTTTAGACATGTCTTGTTTACATCAGAGTCAGCTTTTCAGTCAAATTTGCTGGTTGCAACCAGAATCATTTTCAAATTGAGACATTTCTATTGTACACACATTGGCATTATAACTTAAAGTTCCTTTTCAATCCATTGGAAGTCTCACAGTCAGTGTCCTCTTGAGTCCGTATCCCCCCAATGGCATTTACTGAGCTATTTAAATGTTTTGTAATGACAACATCCATTTCAGTAGCTAAACAAGGCTAAGGTTATAGGAAGTTGAGTCATTGGTACACAATTTGGAAGTCCTGAATTAAATTAAATGTGACTAAATATGTTCTGTAAGTAATTACAAATGTAGTTTTATGTGTTGTTATGTTTTTAAATGATTGTAAATTTGCCATCATAAATAAGGTCCATCTCCAAAAATTAGGATATTGCGATAAATTTCATTATTGTCTGTAACATACTGATAAACATTAGACTTTCATATATATTAGATTCATTACACACAACTAAAGTAGTTCAAGACTTTTATTGTTTCTAATATTAATGATTTTGGCATACAGCTCATGAAAACCCCAAATTCCTATCTCAAAAAATTTGCATATCATGAAAAGGCTCTCTAAACGAGCTATTAACCTAATCATCTGAATCAACTAATTAACTCTAAACACCTGCAAAAGATTCCTGAGGCTTTTAAAAACTCCCAGCCTGGTTCATTACTCAAAACCGCAATCATGGGTAAGACTTCCGACCTGACTGCTGTCCAGAAAGCCATCACTGACACCCTCAAGCAAGAGGGTAAGACACAGAAAGAAATTTCTGAACGAATAGGCTGTTCCCAGAGTGCTGTATCAAGGCACATCAGTGGGAAGTCTGTGGGAAGGAAAAAGTGTGGCAGAAAACGCTGCACAACGAGAAGAGGTGACCGGACCCTGAGGAAGATTGTGGAGAAGAACCGATTCCAGACCTTGGGGGACCTGCGGAAGCAGTGGACTGAGTCTGGAGTAGAAAGATCCAGGCGTACAGGCGTGTGCAGGAAATGGGCTACAGGTGCCGCATTCCCCAGGTCAAGCCACTTTTGAACCAGAAACAGCGGCATAAGTGCCTGACCTGGGCTACAGAGAAGCAGCACTGTACTGTTGCTCAGAAGTACTTTTTTCGGATAAAAGCACATTTTGTATGTCATTCGGAAATTAAGATGCCAGAGTCTGGAGGAAGACTGGGCAGAGGGAAATGCCAAAATGCCTGAAGTCCAGTGTCAAGTACTCACAGTCAGTGATGGTCTGGGGTGCCATGTCAGCAGCTGGTGTTGGTCCACTGTGTTTTATCAAGGGCAGGGTGAAGGCAGCTAGCTATCAGGAGATTTTGGAGCACTTCATACTTCCATCTGCTGAAAAGCTTTATGGTAGGGCTGCACAATATATCGAAAAATTATCGTCATCGCGATAACAGGACGTGTGATAGGCCCATCGCAAAGCACGTCAAAAACGGCGATAAATGTTTGGTTTAAACATTTCCATCCGTGTCATACATCACCTTTTTGTAAACCAAATCTGTTTTTTATGCAGATGTATTATTTGACCAATCAAATGTAGCCCTTGTGATATGCAGCCAATCAGATAGGTCCGTTCACGTAATACGCCCGCCCCCTACGTAGACCCTTAGGACGGAAAGCAACATCCGAACTGAGTTAGCGGTGCTGTTCCCTTGTTCGTCATGCTGGCTCAGAGCAACGAACGCACTTTGTGCTGATGTTTCTGGAATCAGCGCTGCTTTCAAACGTGAACGCGAGTCCGTTTGGTGTCGTTAAGCAGCTGATAATAACCGGGCTGACTCCGACACATGCCGGTGAACCAACCCACCTCCCTCCAAGTCGCTAGTGTTCCACCGGGTGGTGGCTCCGGTTAGCTTCCAGCTAAAAGGCTACAGCACTCTCCTCCCAGTCCCACCCTGCTAAAGAGGGCCTGGAACAGTTCCCCCACACATCAAAGTGATTTTTCATTTATGAGCATTTTTAACCTTGTTAATCAGGATAGTTGATTTGCTGCTGCACATAAACTGTCAGTCAGAAGTTCTGCTAGCCGGATGTCTTAGAGGAGCTAGTTAAATTTGTTAGCTTGTTACCAGAATCATAGTTGCAGTTTCATCATCTGAGCTGCTTTTTAAGATCTAGGTAAACTTGTTCAATTTGGGGTTAAAAACAAACGTTTTCACATATTTTCCATGTAGTTTTTTTTTTTGCCAGTTCCTCTTCTGAAAGGTAGACAATTGTTTTTCTCTTTCCCTCAGAAAATCTTAATATTCTCCTAGTTTGGCCCAGCACAGTTCACTTCCCAATAGCAGCAACAGCCTTAAATCATAACCACATAAGTGGAGAAAATGTTCAGTAGCAATAAGATAATTTGCTGTTGCATTTAAGTGGTGTTAACTAATATTTAACATTTAAACTTATTTTCTGATTTTATTTATTCAAAAAAACCCTGGTAGGGATGTTTTTCTGTATTTGGAGCATCAGAAAAAGTTTTATGGTGGAGGTGATGTTTTAAAGTCACTGAGAAACTGCATGCATGCAGTTTGTTGTTTTGCTGCTAATACAGTAGCAGGTGCAGCTGCATATTTTTGCAATAAAAATGTTATGTTGTAATGGAATTCATGCATTAGTTTTTGTTTGCTTTGAACCCAGAGCAGACATCACACGCCAGACGACATCAACACTGCATACTTTAGTATTTGTTCATTTATCATGAGTAATATCGATATCGCAATATTAAGCACTGTTATCGAATATCGCAGGTTTTCCTAATATCGTGCAGCCCTACTTTATGGAGATGAAGATTTAATTTTTCAGCACGACCTGGCACCTGCTCACAGTGCCAAAACCACTGGTAAATGGTTTACTGACCATGGTATTACTGTGCTCAATTGGCCTGCCAACTCTCCTGACCTGAACCCCGTAGAGAATCTCAATCTATCAAAGCTTTATTTATAAAGCGCCTGCCACAACCCTGTCAGGAAGCCCAAAGCGCTGAACATGGTTCAGTTCAATCTGTGGGATATTGTGAAGAGAAAGTTGAGAGATGCAAGACCCAACACTCTGGATGATCTTAAGGCGGCCTCCATAACACCTCAGCAGTGCCACAGGCTGATGATTGCCTCCATGCTACGTCGCATTGAAGCAGTCATTTCTGCAAAAGGATTCCTGACCAAGTATTGAGATGCATAACTGAACATAATCGTTTGAAGGTTGACTTATTTTGTTTTAAAAACACTTTTCTTTTATTGGTCAGATGAAATATGCAAATTTTTTTTAGATAGGAATTGTGCTGCCCTCACGACACGTGACCATGTGAAGCTAGACAGCCAGCGAAAAAAATAGACGAGATCTCCACACAAGGCTTGCTTTTCTTGATTTTACTGAAGATCTTTTTAAGCCTTATCCCCCTCAAGGCTTCTCCTTGCTATTTCTTATTTGTAACTGAAACATACAGAGAGTGAAAATAAATTGCTAGCTAATACACATCTTAATGAGAACTTAAAGAGCTTCCAGCAGACGAGCTCACATCCCTCCAGTTTTACAGTCCCTCCACTGGCTCCCGGTAGAATATAGAATACAGTTTAAAGTTTTAGTCCTGACCTATAGAGCTCTTAACAACCAGGCTCCAAGCTACCTATCTGAGCTTTTATCCCCACACACCACCTCTCGGAACCTCCGATCCACATCTGAAAACCTCCTGGCTGTTCCTCGAACCAGACTGAAAACCAAAGGGGACAGGGCCTTTCAGACTATTGCACCCAGACTTTGGAACAGTCTACCTTCAAATCTCCATCTCTCTAACACTGTAGAGGTCTTTAAAAATCATCTAAAAACTCACCTTTTCATCCAGGCGTTCCCTCCCTAAATGTTTCAAAAAGATGGCTTTGTTCGGGTTCACACCTTCACTTTGTTTATACGTCAAAGATAGGTGAATGATCAGAGCGCTCACTCGCTCCCATTTCCGCACGTACAATACAAAGATCGCTTGTGCTAACGATGTCTCACTGTGATCAAATTTCAAACCCACACATTTTAATTGTTTATAGCATGAATCACACATTTCTTAACTTTGAACTTAATTATCACCTTGCTTACGTAACTTAATCAGATTATGCACTAACTACTGACTTTTGACCAAAAGGCATAACAGGAATTTGGGGGTTTCATGAGCTGTACGCCAAACTCATCAATATTAGAAAAAATAAAAGGCTTGAACTATATATTTGCTTCCAATATAAACCAATATGATATATGCAGGGTCCCCAGCCCCAATAAAAAAATACATAAATAAAAATTATTTAGGTTGCTAACATCACATATCTCCTATCATGAATGCTTAAAGTTTGAACATGGAACACGGATAATCAGGCGAACTCTGGTGTTCAGAGGTGGTATTGCAACATCAGGACAAATTTTCCAGCTGCTGGGATGTTGGTTCACCGCTGACATGCTCCAGCACCATGTTCAGAGACACATCGACTGCATTTTTTTCTTTTTAACTGTTATGTGATTATTTAGCTTGATATGGTGCAGCGCTTTGGTTGGCTGTAATGTTGTGTTAAAAGTGCTTACCAGATAAATTATATGGTACAATAGCTTGACATTCTAACAAATGTGGTTTAGATTCACAAAATGTGAAATAAATAACATTTAAGAGTTTTGTTTTACTATTTGTTGAGCATCAAAAGAATGAGCCATAGCGTTCACCAGTGTGTGGGCGTCGGAACGAGACCCCGCATCAAGAGAACAAACATCTCAGCTCTAAAGCTGATCTTTATCAACGTATGTCACACGTCACATGATCAGGAAGCAGAAAACCCATGTGTTAGGAGATCGTTTTGCACCGCTGCTGTAAAAAAGTAAGGTGCGAACTGCAAAAGTTTCTGCCGATCACAATTCGACAACGGATGATGAAAGAACAGATACCGCTCGAAACGTGCTGATTCTTCCTGATGTAAGAGGAAAGTCTCCTCTTTGTTTTGTTAGTTTTGGCGTCAACATCATCCTAGCACGCAACGTTCTGTGACTCTTAAAAACACAGCAAAAACGCTGAAATATGCTGGCAGCGAAGGGCTTTTCTGATCAGGAAATGTCTGGCAGTGAATGAGTTAAGTGATTGCACAACGAGGTGTTAGCTGACACAGTTGGGAGATGGGTTTTACAAATTTGCAGTTATATGTTAATGCAAACCTATCGCGTCATACCCGTGTCACAACCCGTGCACGCGCATTGGGTCCACAGCGCGCGTGTGAACGGGACTCGCGCGCGTGTGAACGGGACTCGCGAGCGAAAATATACATGGCGAGAGGTCATTTGTGCACAGAGAGGGAGCAAACTGTGTCTGTGAGCGCACAAGGATGTGCACAAGTGACAAACCTGCGTGCGCGCGTTGTCAACGAGCACACGGCAGAGGAAAACGTGCGCGCGCGGCAGCCTCTGTGCGCGCTCGGCAGCCTCTCTGCGCGCTCGGTTTCTGACTCCTGCTCGCTCGGCTGTAAGGGCTTTTGGCACTCTGGAGGCGTGGCCTGTGGCAGATCTTGTCTGTCCTCTGATTGGTTAGTTCACCCCGCACTTTACCCTCTATCTATATAAAAAAGTCTGATGTTCAGTAGTTGCTGGCATAGCTCAGCTGGGAGAGCGGGTGACTCTCACCCCGGAGGATCCAGGTTCGAGTCCGGGCAAGGAAAATGTAGTAGATGTCATGTTAATTTTTCTTAATTTCAGGTATTTTACAGTTGTGACCGTTCAACTGTCATTAAACGTCCGAATGTTTGCTGGGCAGTGTTTTAAAAAGTGCACATAAGCTAGATGGTTTTAACCATATAAAATTACATTTTTTGTGATACTGGAAAAATACATACTGAAATAAAACTACTGATTGAAAACTTTATGACTGTGGTTGTACAATATATGACTCACTAATACACTGCAAACTCCCTTAGAGTGGGGCTTCCAGAGAGAGAGAGAGAGAGAGAGAAAAGTTCTTGCCTCATTAATGAATTGTTTATTTTTTTCAGTATTTAATTGACAAATTATCCTTTCAAATAATTAATTGATGAGTTACATAATTGTCCATTTCATAAAGAAACTGCATATCAAGCTTTCATTCAGATGACCTTCAACAGTGCTGCACCCTGCTGAGGGACATCCGAGTAAAACCTTGAGATGGCCATTTTCTGTTCACTAACTTGCTTTAGTAAATCCTTACTTTTGTTAAATAAATCAGTTGTTGAACCCCCACTCCTCTGTTTGGTCTCCTTTCTTATTACAGCCCACCACTTCCAGTCTGGGTTGTAACAATCTGCAGACAGATTTCTGAGTATCTCCTCCTTTACACAGATCCTCACTGAGCCATGTACTGTGAACAAATAGTTTCTCCATGATATTATCCAGCAAGGTCCCGTTTTTGTCAAAACAAGGGTGAGGTAATGAAAAAATAGAAATATTTCATTAAATTAACATTTAAATTATTTATATGCATCATTAAAAAAAAAAAAAAACATGTTTTGAAATATATAAAGTGCACCAAACTTGACTCAGTCCATTCAACAATTCTAAATGGACAATTATGTAACTCATCAATTAATTATTTGAAAGGATAATTTGTCAATTAAATACTGAAAAAAATAAACAATTCATTAATGAGGCAAGAACTTCTCTCTCTCTCTCTCTCTCTCTCTCTCTCTCTCTCTCTCTCTCTCTCTTTCCTCTCTCTCTCTCTCTCTCTCTCTGGAAGCCCCACTCTAAGGGAGTTTGCAGTGTATTAGTGAGTCATATATTGTACAACCACAGTCATAAAGTTTTCAATCATAGTTTTATTTCAGTATGTATTTTTCCAGTATCACAAAAAATGTAATTTTATATGGTTAAAACCATCTAGCTTATGTGCACTTTTTAAAACACTGCCCAGCAAACATTCGGACGTTTAATGACAGTTGAACGGTCACAACTGTAAAATACCTGAAATTAAGAAAAATTAACATGACATCTACTACATTTTCCTTGCCCGGACTCGAACCTGGATCCTCCGGGGTGAGAGTCACCCGCTCTCCCAGCTGAGCTATGCCAGCAACTACTGAACATCAGACTTTTTTATATAGATAGAGGGTAAAGTGCAGGGTGAACTAACCAATCAGAGGACAGACAAGATCTGCCACAGGCCACGCCTCCAGAGTGCCAAAAGCCCTTACAGCCGAGCGAGCAGGAGTCAGAAACCGAGCGCGCAGAGAGGCTGCCGAGCGCGCACAGAGGCTGCCGCGCGCGCACGTTTTCCTCTGCCTTGTGCTCGTTGACAACGCGCGCACGCAGGTTTGTCACTTGTGCACATCCTTGTGCGCTCACAGACACAGTTTGCTCCCTCTCTGTGCACAAATGACCTCTCACCATGTATATTTTCGCTCGCGAGTCCCGTTCACACGCGCGCGAGTCCCGTTCACACGCGCGCTGCCATGTATATTTGCGCTCGCGAGTCCCGTTCACACGCGCGCTGTGGACCCAATGCGCGTGCAAGGGTTGTGGCACGCTTTAAACGCCATACAAACCTGTCAAAGAAAGATTGTAGGATGGATTAATTGTTGTAGCAACCAACAAATACAGTCACAGCAGTTTTCAGTTGTGTGTCTTCCTTAGCTATTAACCACCAAGTATTTAAAGTCCCTTTGGGCAAGTCTGTCTCTAAAAGCTTCACGTGTAAACATAATGTAAAGGCTACTGGACACTGCTGACTGTTGTGTGACTATAGGCTGACTGAAGATTTCCTTTAAAGGTGTAAATGTTTGCTCCAGAAAGCTCTACCCCATCTTCAAAAGGCGGCCGCCTCTCCATTGTTATATAGAGATGGCTCTTTTATTAGGTTGAGGAATCTTATCAAGAATGAGCAAACAATTTCAAGTTTCATGTATTTGTTTAGAGCACGTTGAGAGGCAGACAAGGTTTCATGAGTATTTTTGTACAGAAAGGCATCATTACTCCCAAATACAAATTAAGAACATCAGTGAGTAAGAAAAAGAACTTGGAACTAATAATTAAGTATTGGCTGCTGTGTTTAAGGGAGCATGCTTGTGTGTTTCCTGAATTATTTTGTGGATCTTTTATTTTAGCTCTCTGTCCAACTTAGGAGTAAATCTTGTTGACATATGTCTACCCACTGGCAGCAACGCTGGAAGTTGTCAAAAAAAGATTTCTGGGATAAAGTGGATGTGTGAAAACAGCTATGAGAATAGATTTTTACGTGATTTTAGTACATACAAATCTATCCAGAAAAATGAAAGGTACTGTCAGCGCACAGCAGGTTAAGAGACAATGGAGGGAAAATATATTTAGGTTGGCATGGTCTAATTGGATTTCTTGGAAGCCGAGGAGGTTAAAAGGTTGGTTCATGTCTCATATCATCATACACCACACAGACTACTGAATAAAAAACATTTCTATTACTATAAAAACCTTTTTATCTTATTACATCCATATTTCTTCATAAATGACACATTCAGTAAGCATCCTTAAGATTCTCACTGCGGCCAATCAACTTTAAAAATGGCAGTATCCTGTTTATATTTGTTGCAAAATGCCTTCTTGGTGGTTAAAACAGATTTTTTAAACAAAAGATCTTGTTTAAGAACATTCAGGGCATATTGGCTGACAAGTGAGAGAGCTACAGTAGATGCCTAGAAAGCATCCTGTACCTTGAAGAAAGGCCAAAGAAGAAAGCAGCTATAAGGCTTATGCCTGCAGCGGCATGGGCATTTGCACGGTTGCTCATGCCACAGATTCTCCAGTGCTGAATTGAGCAGCAAACAAACAGACACACATACCACTCAGATGGAGAAAAGGTAGCTGAGATGGTAGCAAATTCCCGGCCAGAAATATTGTCCCAGTACGTCCCTGATGCTCTCCCTACAAACTATAATTGTTGGTCTCTCCATTGGGTGTTTAAACATTAGAATGGCGTCTGTTTGAACAAGTAATCCATCTGAAAATCCACTCCTGTGCTGATGGAGGTTAAACAATACATTTTAGCTCACTTATTGAGAGCTCCTGAAGATAAAACCCAACCATTTCTGGCCATTCAATTCTTCTTTAGAAAGAATGGACATATGTCTGTACCGCCCACAGCCAAAAATGCATTTTTGCTATCTAGGCATAATCAAAAGTGCAGACTAGATAAGAAAGAAATCACTTCTTCACAACTGCTGGGAGTAAATTCTCTACTTGCAACTCAAGGAGAGTGGGTGTTGGTGTTCACAGTTTGGGGGGGATTCCAGACACCCCAAGTTGTTCAACAACAAGGTAAATGTGATTTTAAACTGTAGGACAACTTTAAAAGCAACTTTGGAAATCACATTTTAGTATATTTTAACAAGTATTAGTCTCCAGGGTTTATCATGTAGAAAAATTAGAATAATTATTTATCCAGCAGCATAAAAATGAAAAATGATTACATTTTAGATGCAATAAAACATATTCCTGTTGTGAAGATCATTGCATCTAGATGCCCACAGGATTAGGGAAATCTGTACATACATGTACAAAACTGATCTGTGACCTTCCAGTTCAGTGAACATTTTCCATGAGAATCCTGCTGTTGCATCCTTGGGCAAGACACTTAACCCAATTTACCCACCGATGGTGGTCGGAGGGACTGGTGCAGGCACGTGCAGAGGGGGGGCGAAGGGTGCTTGAGCACCTGACCCTTTTGTCTGAAGTGCCCAAAGTGCCCTTTTTTCGGTCTTTCGTCAAACTTTACCATTCAAAACTGTTATACTGTGATACATATCGGGCACTAGGACCATGCGGAGGCAGCTGCCTCAAGCTGAAGCCTATTTTTCCTAAGACTCGCCCACAAGCTCACTGACTGGCTCTGCCGCATCATACCAACGTGTGATTGGTTATCCCTGCTCTCCGGTGTTTTGCCTGCGGGCAGGAGTCTGCGTTCATCTACCTGTAAGGTTTTCTTTCTGCCTGCTTCACGTCAGCTGGATGGATTTTAATATCTGAGCTTTTGTTTACGTGCGTTTGAGTCCGTGGTTAGTGTGTGTGGAGCATAGTCAGGTAGCTGCATGTCTGGGACAGAAAATGAGACATGAGAGAGACTTCTCCTGAAGTGTTGAAGAAGCACACAAGAAAGAATCAGATATGTTATATTTCTCACTCTAGACTCTCCAGGTCATAACTTCTGAATTTCTAATCGAATAAAAATAATTCAAATGGTTTCTACAAGTACATAAAACGAGCTTTCCAACGAGATATTACATGATGTAATTCATGTTACTCAAAAATCGCTTTTACGCCGGGGACACACCGGCCACGGAAGCGCCGCGAAAATGGGACCGCCTTCATTCGGCGCCCTTGTTAAGCTATTCTATAGACCACATGGGCCGCCTCGCGCCGCGAATCGCCTTGCGCCGCGAATCGCCTTGCGCCGGCGCTCCAGCCCGCGCCGTGCAGCGATCATTTTGGCGTCGGCTCTATTTTTTTCGCGAGCCGTGGGTGAATCGCGTCAATTCTGGCAGGAAGTCAAACCTAGACATAAGAGCAGGGGCGTAGCACCAAATTCTGGGCCCTAGGTACAAGTCTTCTAGGTGGGCCCCCATGCTCAATTACTTAATATCTCTCTTAAACATTTTTTGTCATGCTATAAGACAAGATAATAAATATGATCTTAGTTTAACCTCTATATTGAGCAAATACAAATGCCAGCATAATAAAAGTGAAATGCCCAGACTTCACATTTAATTATTTTTATTTGCCAACAATGTGTTCAAACAAAAATTCTGGAATTTTCCAGTAAATGCCCACTGACGGGTCTTCATGTTAGCAAAATCACTTATGAGATCTTTAAAGTCCAATCCTTTGGCTAATTGGCTTTCAATAGAAAGAAGAGCTAGGCTGTATCCTGGGACATTGTTGATCTCAAATAATTTTTCACCAGTTTCAGTTTGCTAAAAGCCCGTTCACCCCCAGCAACAGTCACAGGTAGTGTGCAAAATATCCTCAGTCCAATACAAACTTCTCCAAAAATGCTCTGTAATTGCATCCTGTAGATGGCATTAAGCAGCTCAAGAGGAGCCTGAATGTGTGGAAATGTGGCACCATATATTGTTCTCAGGTGTAGCATCTCATTCTCAAATTCAGCTGTGAGATCCTTGTAATATTTTCTCATCAGTGCCTGGCATGATATCTTCATCTGCTCTTCAGTCATGTCTGTCATGGTTCATGATGTTAAGCTTTGCTGATATGTATTGATATATTAAATACATATGACATGAAATAAACCAGGTTCTCTCTGTGAATGTAATGTACTCTAAATTTTATAATCCCTGCATTATCAGCCAAATTATAAGATTGTCTGTTTTCAAGATCAAATATAAAGAAATTTAAAATAGGCTTAAAATATCTAACCAAGTCAATAACAATCCTCTAACACCAGTGTCATCATGCTATACGAAAAACAGTGGCAGCTTCACATTCCTGAGATTACCACAAATCCATCGATACCAAGTTTGTCCTGGTACATGACTGGGAAGGAGCTGAAATATCCACACAGAGTGAACCTGTTTTTACTGTGATGCCCGCGAATTAATTGGTGGTGGCCGCCCGCGATAATAATTCTGATTAATATATATATATTAATTAGTGTTTTCACTGATAACACTAATTAATTTATATTTGATCTTGATGGTGAAACTAAAGGCGTTTAACACTGAACACCTAACATGAATGCAGCTTCTGAGAGCTAGCTAATATCAGCTAAAACTGTGTTCTGCTGCTGCTGCTCACCTTCCTTCTTGAAGAACCTAGTCAGTACTTGCTTCTGTTCAATTAACTTTTTCTCCTTCTCCTTCTTTTCTTTTCTTTTCTTTTCTTTTCTTTTCTGGAAGCCAGATTTCCCTTTCTTGGGAAAAGACATGACTGACTCTCCTTCCTCCAGCTCTGGCTGTCGGCATCTGAGATGTCTCATAGCTGTACATGCGGCTGTGCAGCCCCTGGCCGCTGGTGTGGACTAAACCACTTTGCACATTTTTAAGGGGTGATGGATGCCTCAGAGATTATTCAGTTATTATTTTAAGGCGAAATTCTGTTTCTTAACCTCTTTATCCAGGTAAAGGGAAGTTTATTAAGACATTAAGTAAGTTGGGGGGAAAAAACAACAACAATAAAACATTTTTATTCAAAGCTGTCTCAGGGCCCCTCCCTGCAGTGGGCCCTGGGTAAACGGTACCCACCCCACCCCCCCCCCCCCCCCCCCCAGTCCAACGCCCCTGCATAAGAGGCAGGCCGGTAAAGTTAACAAAATAAAGCATTTCAAAAATACAATTCCACAATAGTCAAATGTGTTCGTAATCAGACACTGCAAAAAAACCACACGAACACACACACACATCGAACTTGTGTGCGTGTGTGATCACGTGAAGGGGTGTGTGGTTTTGGGTGTCTTTTCACCGGAGCAAACAAGACAGAGAGGCAGAAAGTCTGAGGCAAGCAGTTAAGATGGATGACTTTAAATTAATTATGGAAGTTGAGAAACACAAGGAGCTGTACGACCCCCGAAAAACATGGTTATTTACGTACCCATTTCGGAAGAAACTGCTAGGATACAGCTGCAGAATTGGAGCGGGTTCCAAGAGATTCAACTGGCAGAAACAACTCATAGCATAGGTTCACACACACACACACACACACACACACGCACGCACGCACGCACGCACGCACACACACACACACACACACACACACACACACACACACACACACACACACACACACAAACGTAGAGGAAAAGAGCTGAGAAAAGGGAGAGAGGAAATGGAGGACACCCAAGTGTTTAAAAGAAAAACTACAGCTGAGCCGAGGCGCGCCTCGACTGGGGCGCGTCTGATCTGAACTGAGGAGCGGCGAGCAGCGGCCGGATTTCGTGAGCGATTCGCTTCTCGGCGCTTCGCGGCGCTTCCACGGCCGGTGTGTCCCCGGCGTTAGAAGGAAACCAGCTTTGCAGCGTCAGAAAGAAACGGAGCGAACCGCAACGGGAGAGCAGAGAATCAAAGGGAGGAGATAGTCTGGTCATTTTCAACAACAGCTTTTATAAAGTTCTGGAAACAAACGTCACAAATAAAATCCACCTGGTTGGTCAGGTGTCCCAGAAGGCTGTTTCTGTAGATGGTGACATGAGGAGGGACAGATTAAAGTCACACTGTTTTTTAATTGAACACTCAACTGTTAACTAAATGGAAGATTCAGCTTAATTCCAGCATCATTTATATTTACATTAAATATTTATTTACCTGAAAATATTATGTTATCAGTGCAGAATTTTATTAGTTGATTTTTTGTAATGAAATGTTTAGCTTTCACCTTTTATTTGGCTTATTGATCTTCATAATGCTGGTAGAAATGTAGCTACAGTTGTGATGTATGAGTTATGTTACCTAGTATTTATTTTACTGTATCCCGTTCTCTGGACCAGAGCATAGACCTGTGGTCACAGACGGTCATTAAACTGGTAAACATGACGCCAAGGGTCACACTGTTTTCTGAGTGTTTGCAACACAGTTCTGAGTTTAAATAGTTAATTTGACATAGTTTGCTCAAGTCATTTGGAAGTTCCTGTTTAGTAATAAATGTAAAGCAAATTCAAATCTGTTTGGTTTTTCATTTAAGCTGCAGTTTTACAGACTTTAATAAACATAAACACAAACCAGACACAAACCAGACACTGAAAGCTGAGGTTGTTCTGAAAAAAGGAGCAGAGTTACAAACATTTTACACTTTTATTACAATTTTAAAGCCATAAAAAAAAACTAAAATACCAGTTATATTTATGGTCATAAGAGGGTTAACCGTGATAAATTTTCCACCTCCCACAAAGAGATGGTAAAAGTGAATGTGAGCATAATTATATACATTTTATGACTTTATTATGTATTTTTTTTACTATTGACTATTACTCCAAAGGGTTCAAATGAAGGCATCTGGACTTCTTTGGTTTCTTTAAAACATTTCTCTTCTCCACTGAGGAACGTTGTCAGTTCTAACTGGAATATGGGAGAGCCAAGTTTATAAGCTGTAGCTGTCTGTTGTTATTTAACGAGCAGAAACTACTCTGAGTACCCGGCCTCTCCATATCCTGATGAGTCGTTGGCCTCCACTGAGGGTGAGTTGTTGTGTTGATTAGATGCAGGAAGGTGTGACCTAGACTGAAACTGCTTAGGACTGAGATCCAAAGCTGCATTATAGGAGCTGGAAAGGTGAAACCTAAGCCCCCCAACTGGTATAAGAACAGGACTCAGTATTGGAAGATAATCACAAATCAAACAACTTGGACTCAGATCAGGGGCAAAAATTTGGTTGTAACATCTCTAGATATAAGTCAGCTTTATAAACTAAAACTATTATTTATGAACTAACATTAACACTAACATTAATGACACTAATTGATGTATTTTTATTATGTTGTTTGAACCCAAGTGTCTCATTATCTGAATTTTCTAACTTGTTGGATTGTGAATCTGTTTAAAAGTTTTGCTCTATAAGTGCCCCTTTTTTTACTTTGAGCACCCGCCCCGTCAAAGGTCTCTGCACGGCCCTGGACTGGTGGCATCTGTGCTTGGAAGTCTCGCCTCTATCAGTGCGCCCCAGAGCAGCTGTAGCTACATTGTGGCTCATCACCACCAGTGTCAGACTGGTCGGCTGGATTCGGGAGTTGAGCTTGTAGAGAGCGTGGTTTCACAGACACGGAAGTGATAGCGTCGGTGAAACGCCGGCTCACGATTTATTCTAGGAATCCCCGAGCGTTAAAGCATCAATGAAGTGACACAGAAATGCTGGGTTTTCCAGAAGTAAGTAAGAACACTTACTGTGAGCGGATAGTTCGTAAGATGGATCGGTTGACTGGAAACTCTGATCATGGATCTGAAGAAACGATGACTGAGTGGTGAGCTGGGGAGGCGACTTCCGTATATAGTCGCGGTTAGTGACGTAGGTGTGACGTGGAGGGAATCCTCGCGAGGGGCATGCCGGGAGATGTGGTCCATGGTGGAGATCGGCTAGCTGGGAGAGGCTGGCTTGGGGACTTGGGTTCTGACAGGACCCCCCCCCCCCCCCGTCCAGGGACGGCTCCCAAAGTCCCAGAAGTCAGAGATAAGGGCAGGGTCCAGGATGGAGCGGGCCGGTTCCCAGGATCGTTCTTCGGGGCCGTAGTCCGCCCAGTCCACGAGGTATTGCCATTCCCGTCCTCTGCGACGGGCGTCCAGGACACGTCGAACGGTGTAGATGGGCTCACCATCGAGGAAGCGGGCAGGCGGAGGCGCCGGAGGCGGAAGCAGGGAGGAGTCCACACAGGGCTTGAGCTGGGAGGTGTGGAAGGTGGGATGAATGCGGCAACCGCAGCCGGTACGAAACTGGGTTGATGACCTTCTGTATGGTGTAAGGCCCGAGGAACCGGCGGTGGCCACCCAGACCTTATCCCCAGGGACATAGGAGGGACCAGGACGGTGTCGGCGGAGGTGTTGGCGAGCGTAACAGGCATTAGCTCGGGTGATGGAAGCTCGTGCTTTGATCCAGGCGTTCTTGCAGCGCCTCACTAGGGATTGTGCGGCAGGTACAGCAACTTCGGGCTCCTGGTGGGTGAAGACCAGGGGCTGGTAGCCATAGCAGACCTCGAAAGGGGACATATGAGTAGTTGAGGAGGTGAGAAGATTGTGGGACAACTCTGCCCAGAGGAGGTATTTGGGCCATTGCGAGGGTTGGGCCGAGACAAAGCACCGGAGGTACCGACCCAGCTGTTGGTTAACCCACTCCGTCTCACCATTGGTCTGCGGGTGATAGCCTGAGGATAGGCTGACCAATGCTCCCATTAGGTGGCAAAAGGCTTTCCAGAATCGGGCCGTAAACTGGAGACCCCGGTCGGAGACCACATCAACAGGGAAGCCGTGGAGGTGCACCACGTTTTCCAGAAATAGTTCCGCCGTGCGTCGGGCCGAAGGGAGACCCGGAAGGGCGATAAAGTGGACAGCTTTAGAAAACCGGTCAGTGACCGTGAGGACCGTGTTGAGGTTGTTGACCGGGGGGGGGGGGGGGGGGGGGGGGGGGGTCCTGTGACGAAATCCAGACCCACGTGGAACCAAGGACGGCTGGGCACCGGAAGAGGTCTGAGGACACCAACAGGGGCCTGGCTGGGTGTCTTGGAGCAGGCGCAGATGTCACAGGCACTAGTGTATTCCTTAACATCCCTCACCATGCATGGCCACCAGAGTGCTTGTTGGAGGAAGTTCAGAGTTCGAGAGAACCCCGCGTGGCCAGACAGGCGTGACGAGTGGGCCCAGGAGAGTGCCTCGCTGCGACAGGATGTAGGGACATAAAGACGACCCGCGGGGGTCTCTGGACGTGCAGGGTCATCCCGGAGGGCGTTCTGAATAGCCTCCTCCAACGGCCACCTTAAGCTTGGTTTATGCTTGATGCATTCACTTTCCGCTTAGTGATGCGGCTCGCGGATGGAACGCGCTTCACAACTCGCAGCGTTTATGGTTCGTGCGGCTCGTCTCTGCGGCGAGCCAATATTCTCCCAAACTGAACGGGGCAGCATGGAGCTCTACAGCATGCATCCAGCACTACACCATAGTAGAAGTAAAAATGACTGTTAACATGGCATTTCAGCATTATTAACAGCATCCTCGACTTTTCCGACAGTGCAAGCTATTTCTCTCCAAGAATTATTAACAACATGTTGATCACGGTGATCTCTGAGAGCTGAATCATACAAATGTCTGTATGTACGAACCTCTGCCATACTAGTTCTTGCCGGTCTGCCATGTTTTTCCGCATCCGACCGTCCGCCTGGTTAGAAATTTTCCTAGGTGCGCGTTGCGGAAATTTTGGGCCGTGCGGAGGCGCGGTGGAGGGGTGTGGTTGTTAAAATGATGCGATTTCGCCGCGCGGAGCCGTGCAGACCTCGCGGACGTGTCAAGCCTAAACCAGCTCTTAGGTGGGCCAGGAAACGGTACTCTGGGAGAATTGGTGCAGGCTCGGACGTCGGCATGGAGTGTGTGAACTGGCGGGAGAGGGCATCAGCCTTCTGGTTCTTAGTTCCAGGCCGGTAGGCGAGATGGAACTCATAGGGCCCGAAGAAGAGGGCCCAGCGGGCCTGGCGAGGATTGAGCTGCTTGGCGGATCGGATGTGAGTCAGGTTCTGGTGGTCCGTCCAGATAGTGAAAGGCTGGGTGGTGCCTAGAAGCCACTGTCTCCACTCCTTCAGCGCCCATTTTATGGCCAGCAGTTCACGATCACCCACGTCATACTTCTTCTGGGTGGTGGAAAACTTCCTAGAGAAGTAGGCGCAGGGATGGAGTCTGTCGTCGGGCCCACCTTGGGACAGGATGGCACCAGCACCGACGTCCGAGGCATTGACTTCGACCACAAAGGGCTCCTTAGTATCTGGATGGCGGAGGATAGGGCCGACGTGAACCGGGTGACCAGGTGGCGGAAGGCCCGAATGGCGTCTGGAGTTAGACGGAACTGTTGGCCGGGTGGGCTTGGTCGGGTGAGGGAGGTGAGCGGTGCCACAATGGTGCTGAAGTTCTTAATAAAATGGCGGTAAAAGTTGCAGAAGCCCAGAAAACTCTGTAGCTGTTTTAGGCTCGTAGGAAGGGGCCAGTCAGTGACCGCCTGGACCGTTTGAGGATCCATGGTTATGCCCTGATCCGAAATCATGAAGCCCAGGAATGAGATGGTCCGCTGGTGGAAAGAGCATTTCTCGGGTTTGCAGTATAGGTTATTGTTCAGGAGCCGGGTCAGGACGGCACAAAAATGGTGGAGGTGTTCGGCCTCGGACTTGGAGTAAATTAGGATGTCATCCAGGTAGACAAACACCGACCGGCCCAGCATGTCGCGGAGGACCTCGTTAATGAGGCGTTGAAATACGGCAGGGCTATTGCACAACCCGAAGGGCATGACCTGGTACTCCCAATGACCGGTGGGTGTGATGAATGCGGTCTTCCACTCATCCCCAGCTTTGATGCGGACCAGAATGTAGGCGCTCCGGAGGTCCAGTTTTGTGAAGATCCGCGCCTGGGAGATGGAGTCCAGAGCAGTCGTGAGGAGTGGCAGGGGATGGCGGTCCCTGATAGTGATCTTGTTTAGACCCCGGTTATCTATACAGGGATGAAGGTCATCTTTCTTTTTCTTCACAAAGAAGAAGCCTGCAGCACCCGGGGAAGAGGAGGGTCGGATGAAACCCTGCTGGAGGGCCTGGTTGATATATTCCTCCATAGCTCTGGATTTGGACAGAGAGAGAGAGAAAAGGCGCCCACGGGGAGGACTGGTACCTGGTTGTAGCTTGATCTCCATGTCATATGGGTGGTGAGGTGGCAGTGTGGTGGCGCGTCGCTTATCGAAGACTGTGGCCAGGTCCCGATAGGGTAGTGGCAGATTGGGCGGTAGAGGACCAAGACCACCAGCCGGGCGGTCTGCCATGGGTGGAGGAGGAGAGAGGTGGACCTGGCACTGGGTCCCCCAGTCTAAAAGGCGGTTCTGGGACCAGGAAATCTGGGGGTCGTGGAGATGGAGCCAAGGGACCCCCAGGGTTAGAGGAGAGGAGGGAGCGGAGATGAGAAAGTGGAGGGTTTCCTGGTGGCCTTGGAGGACCATCTGGAGTGACTGGGTTCGGTCTTGGACAGGATAGGGCTGGATGTAAGTAACTGTGGAACGGCTCTGTAAATAAGTGATTGTTCATGCATGGTTTTAATTTGATTTTATAGTTTTATACTGCATGCTTTTATTTTGGCGGACCAGCAGAGGAAATAAGGGAGAGCAGAGAAGGCCAATTGACTTTTGCTTGGAAACTGACAGCATGCTGTAAGACCAAACAGACAGGACTGGGCCTCTATACCCTACCTTTTGACAATTAAGCGCCTAGCTGGAATTGGGAACAAGGTATTGTTTGATGCATGTGTTTTATGTGGATTTATGTGATTTTCTATGTATGTTGTTGTGTTTAAAGTGGTTAAATGCACAACAATGCTAACAGACATCTCAACCATAGAGCCAGGTGAACACCCATGCTAATATTAGCCTTTGTGTGTTTCACATGCTTGGACTTAGTTTTAATATTGGTTTTAGCTTTTAACATGTTTATGCACATTTTTGATCTCACTCAACTTATTAATGTAGATTCAATAATATTGTAAATGGTTATATGGCATAAAGGTCATCTTTGTAAGAGCTCATTATATTTTCATTTATCTGTTTTATTTAGCTCTTACGGTGTTTCAAGAAAGAAAAGGTGGATTTATGTTCAAAATAAGGATGCCAGCTGAACATGAATAAAAATTCCTTGAGAAACATCAGTACGCTTCACCATTGTCTGGCTGGGTTCGCTACAGTAAGAGCTTGACCCTCATCAAGCCTGATGATCTGCTGCCACCCTTGACGAGCCATGATGGGGGATCTTCATGCCTGATCTACACTAACCCAAGCAGCAGACACAAGGATTTGGTGCAATGGTCAAGTACGGTAACAGTTGGAGATATTGAAGCTGAACTGTGATTGATCTGCAATTATACAGACTATGGAAGAAAGACTTTGTGAACTAAATCAATGAACAGTTAAAATTACCTGCTCAACAAATCGCAAAGAGGAACTTTTACAGCATTTGCATGATACAACTGGACAATTTATAGCTAAGGACATTTTCCCTTTCACATTGGACTTTGCGGTATAAGTTCTTTGAAAGTTGTGTTTATTTTACTCTTCTTATTTGCAGTTATTGATGGTCTTTGTGTTTGTGCATTTATCCTAATTATTTGGGTTTATGCAGTTTTTATGCTGTTCTTATTGTGTGGTTTGACTATATTAGTTAAAAGGTTTTCAATCAATTTTAAAGGTTTAAATCTTTAGTCAATAATGGCAGAGTCAACTACTGATGAAGAGCTGGAAAAGCAAGTTCAGGAGCCACGGAATGAGCTCCCCATACCCACAGATCCTTCTGTCAGGCTAGGTTTGGAGGACAACGTTGAAACTAATGGTGACTTACTTGAAGGTCTCCGTCGCTCTGAACGTGCACGAAATCCCACTGAGAATATGCGTATGCACCAGGATGAAGAGGCCAAGAAAAGGGAGAAAAGGCTCCTATCCATGTATGAGAAATGGAAGCTGCAAATTCGCAAGGCAAGAAACCAGCTTAAGGTGTACATGCAAGAAAGTGAGCTCTGGCTTCTTATCGGGAACTTAAGAAGAGTCAAATAGACATAATGAACATATACTCTGAAATTCGAGATCTTGCTACACCTTCCACTGATATCAGAAGACGAGTTGACACGTGTGTTTCAGTGACCACCGAAATCATCAGCATTGCTCACAACAGAGCGATAGACGACAAAGCTGAATTTGATGAAAACCAGGAGAGACACCGCCTTCACGAGCTGCTCTGTCATGACCAGTGTTGGGAACGTTACTTTAAAAAAGTAATTAGTTATAGTTGCTGATTACTTTGTCAAAAAAGTAACTCAGTTACTAACTGAGTTACAAGATCATAAAAGTAACTAATTACCAACAAAAGTAACTACTTAGTTACTTTTTTTCATTAAAGAATGCAAGAATTACTACAATAGTAAAATATAAATTACTAATGACTGAACATAATAAAATGTCCAAATGTTTTATATAAACCTGAATAATTTAAACAAATACGCACTTAACAGGAGGAACTACTAACAGGAACATTACACTAATCTAGACTATTAAAAGGTCACTGTGTGATATTTAACAAGACCCCAATCAGCTAACATTTAAAATTGCAAATAGAAACACCTGTAAAGGTTCCCGAGCCTTTAAATGGTCTCTCAGTCTAGTTAAATTACAGAAATAAATGTAATTTTGCACAGTATTCTAATTTTTCCAGCTTCACATAATTGTGTGTTTTTACTAGCATTTCTGTTGCTGGTAATCTAGTAACGGTAAAATAAATAAATAAAATCCTTTAAAATGACACTAGAAGAGGCACAAGCCTGATGGAGGACTTACATTTACTAACGTGGGTCAGACCCAACCACAGAAGAGCTGAAGCTGGGTGGTAAACACACACAGGTAGTTCTAATAACACCTGAGCTCCATGCCGTCTGAGACAGATGCATCAGTGTTACAGCGGGACTAAAGACATGATCAGAAACAGGTTACAGCTGGATGATCTAGGAAGGTAGAAGATCAGGATGTCTGAGCGGTGAACAGGTGAGCGGACCTTCGGGACATCCCGCTGTCACGCTAAGGACACGGCTGCAGACCCGCAGATTTGCTGCTGCAGCAACAAATCTGCGGGTCTGCAGCCGTAGATATTCATCACGTCTTCCTCGCTCTTCACGGGCCGTGACGCACTTGGATGAAAACATCTGCCTCTTTAGCTCCTGATCAGCTGATGATGACAGCTTCAACACACCGCGCTGCTTAACGCACGCTTTTCCTTATCAGTAACAGAAACGACGTTTTGATAAAAGAAGACGTAATTAATTAGTTTGCTCGTTACAGAAAGAAATATTTTTTATTAACGTGGTTATTTTAAACGGAGTTATTCCCGTTGTGTCTACAGAATGCAGCGACTGAGACCGTGAGGGTCTCCGCCCACCCGGCCAATCATCATGGTGTTTGTAAGTGCGTTACCGACACCTCTCTCTCCCTGGCTGCAGCTGAAGTGTGGCGGTCAGAAAGCCTCACGCTGCTGCTCAACGTTCGACAAGCACATAGTAACGCACAACCTTCCGTCCCCAGTAACGGTAACGGCGTTGCAACGGCGGGAAAAGTAATTAATTAGATTATTCCGTTACCTATAAAAGAACGCCGTTAGAAACGCCGTTATACTTAAACGGCGTTACTCCCAACACTAGTCATGACTATGCAAAATCCATTTATGGATCTGCCTCCTCCATGACAAGTTACAAGTCAGACCATCATTCAGTCACATCGTCGTTATTAGCCAAGCGGGCGGATGCAGCAGCTGAACTGGCAGCGAAGGAAGCAAGCTATGAGATGCTACAAGAGGAAGAAAGACAAAGGGAATTGATACGAGAGTTAGAAGAACAACATCGTAAGGCTCTAGAGGCTCAAAAATGTGAATTGGAGCGATTACAGGCAAAAAAGGAGGTGCGGGCGGCCCGAGCTAAACTGAAAGTCTATGATAAAGAGGCAGAAGGCGATGCATTCTACTATACTAACAATGAAAGTGACAAGGAGACAAAGGAAGTGCCTGTTACTGCAATTAACCCCCCTTATGTCACCACACCCTCAGGTACTGATATCTCATCTCTCACTCGACTGTCTTTCAAGACAGCCTAGCCTTAAATAGGCTTCCTGCTCCATAGCCATTTGTTTTCAGTGGTGATCCAATACGGTTCATTGAATGGAAGGCAGCATTTACTTCACTTGTCGACCAAAGGTCAATCACTCCTGCTGAAAAACTTTACTATCTCAAAAGATACGTTGGTGGGCCAGCACGCCAGGTTCTGGATGGCACCTTCTATCGAAGTGATAATGAGGCATATCAAGATGCCTGGAAAAAATTGAATCATCATTTTGGCCAGCCATTCGTTATTCAGAGAGCATTCAGAGAAAGGCTTTACAATTGGCCAAGGATTCAGTCTAAGGATGCTGAGGGGCTTAGAAACTTCTCAGACTTTCTGAATGCCTGTCAAGATGCCATGCCTCATGTCAAGGGACTTGACATATTGAACGACTGTGAGGAAAATCAGAAACTCGTACATAAATTACCAGACTGGCTGACCTCACGCTGGAACCGTCTAGCTACACAAAGCTTGAATGAGAAGCAAGAATTCCCCAGTTTCAAGGAGTTCGCCAGTTTTCTGTCAACTGAAGTGGAGATTGCCTGCAATCCCATTACATCTTTGTATGCTCTTCATCTATCAGACTCAAGCACTGAAAGGAGAAATGTCCGAGATGAAAAGAGAAACAAGGCCAGTGCTTTTAATATTCAAACAGTTGCAAATGAAGATGAACAAAGGTCAGACTACCGAAAGGTTAAGATTTCATGTATTCTTTGTCAAGATGCCACACACCAACTTCATGGATGTCCCAAATTCGCAGAGATGTCATTGATCGAAAGACGGACTTATGTAAAGGAGAAGAAACTCTGCTATGGATGTCTAAAACCTGGTCACGGTGCAAAAGACTGCCACCATCGTCATTACTGTGACATCTGTAAGGGAAAGCATCCAACAGCCCTTCATGACTCCAATTATGCTAAAGAAAGACCTTCAGAAATGGGAATAAGTCATGGTCCTGCTGCAACTTCGCTCAGTGTAGCAGCAGAAGGTTCATCCAACACATCGATGGTGATACCAGTGTGGGTATCTTCTATAAATAACCCAGCTACTGAGAAACTTGTTTATGCTCTTCTCGATACCCAGAGCGACACTACATTTATCGATCAAGCAGTGAGTGATGGTCTTGAGGCAGACAAACATCCAGTTAAGCTGAAGTTGACCACCATGAGTGGAAGGGATACCGTTATCACAAGTGAGTGTGTTTCGGGACTACGTGTAAGAGGATACAGTTCCGCCATTCAAGTCAATCTGCCGAGGACCTACACAAAGGACTGTATACCGGTGAACCGTGCTCACATTCCTACTTATGAGTCAGCTAAACAATGGAGTCATCTCACAGAAATAGTTGAAGAAATTCAACCACTTAAAGACTGTGAAGTGGGACTCCTGATTGGCTACAACTGCTCTCGAGCCATGGCCCCAAGGCAAGTCATTTTAGGAGGAGATGAAGAACCCTATGCTATACGGACAGACTTGGGATGGAGCATTGTCGGACCGTCTTCACATGGTTATGATTCACTGAGCAGAATTAGTTTCTGTCATAGAATCGCTGTAAAAGAGCTACCTCCTGCAACTCCTGTCGATGTGATCCGCATATTGGAATCTGACTTTAATGAAGGAAGCGAAGATACCAAAACAGTCTCACAAGATGACATCATCTTTCTCAACAAGCTAAGTGAAGGCATAGAGAAAAACAGACATGGTCATTACGAAATGCCTCTGCCATTCAAAATCAGACCTAACCTGCCTGATAACAGAGATGCAGCGTTGGTACGCCTTAATCATCTTAAAAGGAAACTGCAACGAGACGAAAGGTACAAAGAGCAGTACATCAGATTTATGGAGGAGGTCATAGAAAGAGGAGAAGCAGAAGAGATTGAGAATGGTGGGAGCGATGGGGAAAGATGGTATATTCCCCATCATGGTGTATGCCATGTACAAAAGCCAGACAAACTTCGTGTTGTGTTCGACTGCTCAGCCAGATATAAAGGTACCAGCTTAAACGACCATCTACTCTCTGGCCCTGACATGTTAAACAGCTTGAGTGGAGTTCTCATACGTTTTCGTCAACATTCTGTTGCACTGATGTGCGATATTGAAAAGATGTTCCACCAATTCTATGTTGATGAACCTGATCGAAATTACCTTCGCTTTCTGTGGTGCAAGCAAGGAGATTTGAACTCAAAGCCAAGCGAGTTCCGCATGAAGGTGCATCTGTTTGGCACAGCATCCTCCCCTGGATGTGCTAATTTTGGGCTGAAGCATTTAGCTAAGGAGAATGCCAACATCTATCCTCAAGGCTCTCGATTCATCATGAGGGACTTCTATGTAGATGACGGGCTCACAAGTGTGGGAAACGCAGAAGACGCTATTCAACTTGCCAGAGAAGCCCGTGAACTTTGTGCCACTGGTGGGCTCAGACTTCACAAGTTTGTGTCGAACAACCTTGATGTCCTGGAGAGTATACCACTCTCTGAACGAGCAACAAATGTGACAAATATGGATCTCAAGCTTGACACCCTTCCATCAGAGAGAGCTCTTGGAATCAAATGGGATGTAGAGTCCGACCATTTTAAGCTTAATGTCAGCCTTAAAGAGCAGCCTGCAACACACTGCGGTGTCCTGTCTACAGTGGCCTCCCTGTATGATCCACTCGGCCTTGTAGCACCAGTTCTGCTTAAAGGGAAAATCATCCTTCAAGAGATGCGTAGGCGTGGCACAAGCTGGGACGATTTCCTTCCCGATGAGCTCCGTCCAAAGTGGGAACAGTGGAAAAACAAACTGTCTCAACTGGATAATGTTGCAATACCCCGCCAGTATGTACCTGCTGGATTCGGAAGGGTTTTAAAGACAGAGCTGCATCATTTCTCTGATGCCAGCACAAAGGGCTATGGTCAGTGTTCATACCTCAGACAACAAAATGAAGATGGAGATGTTCATTGCAGCCTAGTCGTGGGAAAGGCTCGAGTTTCACCCACAAAACTCACAACTATTCCACGATTGGAACTGATGGCGGCCGTTATTTCAGTGAAGATGAGCAACATGCTAAAGGAGGAATTTAGGTCCGCGGACATTGAGGAATTTTTCTGGACCGACTCAAGGGTGGTTTTGGGATATATAAAGAACGAAGCAAGGCAAACCCACACCTTTGTGGCTAACCGTGTCCAGAAGATTCAGCTTGGCTCAGCCCCTCAACAATGGAGATATGTTGCAACAAATGGCAATCCTGCTGACCATGCTTCTCGGGGTCTGAACACCAGTGAGCTTCTGTCATCCAACTGGTTCACTGGTCCAGCATTCCTGTGGAACAAGGAAATGAAGCTACCAGCAGACGAAACTCCGGATTTAACAATCGGAGATCCAGAAGTCAGAAGTGCCTTATCTCTCACCACAGGAACTGTGGAGCAAATCAGCTTGGCTGATCGATTGTCTAAGTTCTCATCTTGGCCCCTGGTCATCAGAGCTGTTGCACGCATTTTAAGGCGTATCAGAAAAAACAAGTCGGACAGTCTCACAACTGTAATGGAACGAGAAGATGCCGAACATTGCATAATCAAAGACTTGCAGGAAAATACTTATCAAGAGGAGTTGAAACTTTTGAACAAAGGGATTCGGCTACCATCCAACACTCGACTATACTCACTTGATGCATTCCTTGATCAAGACGGTATCCTCAGGGTGGGAGGAAGGCTGAGCAACTCCTCTCTTCCCAGCTCCATCAAGCACCCTGCGATCATCCCCAAGAATCATCCCATCACAAAGATGTTGATCGCTCACCATCACGAAAGAATGGAACACCAAGGTAAAGGCCTCACCATTAATGCTATTAGGTCCAGTGGCTACTGGATCCCAGGAATGAACCGGGTTGTAGCATCCTACATTCGCCACTGTGTCACCTGTAGACGGCACCGGAAGCCAACTGAAGAGCAAAGGATGGCTGATTTACCCCCTGAACGTGTGGAACCATCGCCACCTTTTTCCTTTTGCGGAATGGATTGCTTTGGCCCTTTCGTTACCAAGCAAGGAAGAAAGGACAGCAAGAGGTACGGTCTTCTTTTCACTTGCCTCAGCTCCCGGGCCATCCATATCGAGATGCTTGACAGCATGTCAACAGACTCCTTCATTAATGGTTTGAGATGTTTCATTGCTATTCGTGGCACTGTTCATCAGATCAGGTCTGACCAAGGGAGCAATTTTGTTGGAGCCAAAAACGAACTCAAGGAAGCTCTGAAGGAAGTTAGCGCAGACCGGCTGGCTGCATTTCTTGCCGAGAGACAATGTGACTTTGTCATGAATGCACCTCATTCAAGTCATGTTGGAGGAGTGTGGGAGAGACAGATTAGGACTGTGAGAAGTGTCCTAGGGTCTACACTTGCCTTGTCTTCTGGTAGGCTAAATGATGCCTCATTGAGGGCCTTCTTCTATGAAGCCATGTCAATCGTCAACAGTCGCCCTCTGACTGTTGATAACCTCAGTGACCCCCATAGTCTCGAGCCACTCACGCCCAATCATCTCCTGACTATGAAATCTACCAAGGCGTTACCTCCCCCAGGAAACTTTGTCAGGGAGGACATGTACAGTAGGAAAAGGTGGCGGCACGTCCAATACCTGGCAGAACAGTTTTGGAGTAGATGGCGAAAGGAATATCTTGCCAGCATTGCTCTCAGACAAAGGTGGCACACTCCAAGAAGAAACATGCAAGTTGGAGATATCGTACTCGTCAAAGGAGATGATGCACACAGAAATGAGTGGAGATTGGGGAGAGTTTCAGGTACTACTACCAATAAAGACGGACTCGTAAGAAGAGTGAAGATCTGCCTTGGTGACAGAAACCTTGGTAAAAAGGGGGAGCGTTTCCACAAGATGTCGGAAATTGAGCGCTCAGTCCAAAACCTTGTCCTGTTGTTAGAGACAAGCTGAATTTGCTCCTGTACTCCTTGGCTCACACTACCGCCTTCGATAGCATCTAATCTAAATTCAGTAGATCTGTTTATAAGGCTAGGTACTCCTAAGAAGGTTAATTTTACTTGAGAAATCATTCGTGCTTAATGTGCACAGTAAACTGTTTCATTGCTCACTCATGATTGGTGGGAGTGTAAATAACTGTGGAAAGGCTCTGTAAATAAGTGATTGTTCATGCATGGTTTTAATTTGATTTTATAGTTTTATACTGCATGCTTTTATTTTGGCAGACCAGCAGAGGAAATAAGGGAGAGCAGAGAAGGCCAATTGACTTTTGCTTGGAAACTGACAGCATGCTGTAAGACCAAACAGACAGGACTGGGCCTCTATACCCAACCTTTTGACAATTAAGCGCCTAGCTGGAATTGGGAACAAGGTATTGTTTGATGCATGTGTTTATGTGGATTGATGTGATTTTCTATGTATGTTGTTGTGTTTAAAGTGGTTAAATGCACAACAATGCTAACAGCCATCTCAACCATAGAGCCAGGTGAACACCCATGCTAATATTAGCCTTTGTGTGTTTCACATGCTTGGACTTAGTTTTAATATTGGTTTTAGCTTTTAACATGTTTATGCACATTTTTGATCTCACTCAACTTATTAATGTAGATTCAATAATATTGTAAATGGTTATATGGCATAAAGGTCATCTTTGTAAGAGCTCATTATATTTTCATTTATCTGTTTTATTTAGCTCTTACGGTGTTTCAAGAAAGAAAAGGTGGATTTATGTTCAAAATAAGGATGCCAGCTGAACATGAATAAAAATTCCTTGAGAAACATCAGTACGCTTCACCATTGTCTGGCTGGGTTCGCTACACTGGAGAGGTCTGCCGTCCACCGAGGTCACCGGAACAACACGTTCCAGGGGAGTCAGGGGGATCCATAGGCGTTTAGCCAGATCCACGTCCATGAAGTTGTCGGCGGCCCCCGAGTCCACCAGAGCATCTACCTGATGTGAGGTCTCGTCGTGAAAGAGCGTGACAGGAAGGAGGAGTCGGTGGGAAGAGATAGGGGCAGAGGGTGACCCGGGCTGAGCTACCCTGATACTCAGTGGGTTCCTCCGTTTCCCGGCCGTAATGGGTAGTCCAGGCGCCGGTGGTCGGGAGAGCCACAATAGGCACAGAGACCCTTGCGCCACTGTCGCTGTCTCTCCTCCGGGGGAAGGTGGCCTAGCTGCATAGGCTCCTCTGTTGAAGTGGGTCCAGGAGCTGGCGTTGGTGAATGAGGAAGAGGTCCAGGAGCTGTGAGTGGGCGAGTGGAGGACCTGGGTCGAATCAGAACCCGCTGGTCGATGCGCAGCACCAGGTCGGCAGCTTCATTCAGGGTCTGGGGCAGTTCTTTTCCCGCCATCTCGTCTCGGATGTAGGGCACCAACCCCTCCAAGAAGACAGCCCAAAGGGCAGAGTCATCCCGTTTTAGTTTGGCCGCGATGGTGCGAAACTCGGACGCACAGGCACACACGGAGCGTTCCCGTTGGCGGAGCTTGAGGAGACGTGCTTCAGCCCCCACTTCACTACTGGGTGGAACGAAGGTCTTCCTGAGGGCGGCCACAAAAGCAGCATAGTAATTGCAGGCAGGGGATTTAGAATTACAGAGAGCAGCGGCCCACTCCTGAGCGCGTCCAGAAGCAGAGAGGTGAGGTGCACAACCCGAGAGCGGGCAGTGGAGAATCGTCCTGGTTAGCACTCGAATTGCATGTCGAGGGAGGCGAGCAGACCATCTGGGCTTCCAACGTAGGCTGAACTGCGACTCCCCCTTAGGTGGAGCGAGGGCTTGCTGCTGAAGTGCATTGATGGATGTGGATAATTGAAGGGTGAGGTCGGTCAGAGAGTTCACCTTGATGTTGAGCCTGTCGACCAAGGCGTGAAGCTGAACAATCTCATTCTTCATTCGCTCAAACTCCGCTGGGTTAAGGGACTCAGTCATCCTGTCAGACTGGTCGGCTGGATTCGGGAGTTGAACTTGTGGACAGCGTGGTTTCACAGACACGGAAGTGATAGCGTCGATGAAACGCCGGCTCACGATTTAATCTAGGAATCCCCGAGCGTTCGAGCATCAATGAAGTGACACGGAAATGCTGGGTTTTCCAGAAGTAAGTAAGAACACTTACTGTGAGCGGATAAATCGTAAAATGGATCGATTGATTGGAAACTCTGATCATGGATCTGAAGAAACAATGACTGAGTGGTGAGCTGGGGAGGTGACTTCCGTATATAGTCGCGGTTAGTGACGTAGGTGTGACGTGGAAGGAATCCCCACGAGGGGCATGCTGGGAGATGTGGTTCATGGTGGAGATCGGCTAGCTGGGAGAGGCTGGCTTGGGGACTTGGGTTCTGACAACCAGGGTGTGGATGTTTGTGAGAATGCATGAATGATGCAGTTTGGAGTCTTGACTCTGAAAGGAGCTACAGCACAGGTCATTTATCATTGATTTAAAAATAGAATTTACCATTTTAAAGATTATTGAAATATACTTTTGCACTTTTTTAGATCATATATTTTTCTTGCATACATTTTAAAAGTCAAAATTTTTTCACTCATTTTGGAAGTCATGCTCCACAAAAGGTGAACACGCTCTCTGAAATCCTTTTAGTTGCCTCCCTACCACATCTTGTTGTTCTGTGAATCAGCCATATGTCTACTCCATGTCACCTCCCGCTGCATATGAAGTTATAAATTGGTCCTGGCGTCGCACTGAAATTGCTTCGCTCAAAGTCTCAAAGTCACTTCAACCAAACCTTGAAGTCTTGCAAGTGTCATCATGTTACAAGGACTCGGGTATCTTTTCTCACCCTCGCGGTGCTTTCATCATTTAATGTCACTTTTCTGCTGTCCAAACTCAAAACAGCTAAAACACACAACCGCTGGGACAACTTGTGTTATCAAATAACAGTAAAGTCTTTGTGATGAACATGTAATAGTATTAAACTCATATGAAGAAAGGGAGAAACACTGTTTTTTTACAGAAGGTTTACAGTACTTGTATGGTGACATCATAAAGTAGTAAAAATGAAAAGCAAAGGTTACAAACCCATAAAATGTTTTCTATTTTTTAAATTATTTTTTTCTTTATCTTTAAAAGAGGAACATAGTATTTGGTCTGAGAAATTTACATCCATCTCTGCTAGTTATGCAGCCACTCAGTCTTTCCACAGCTATTTATAAAACCCAGGGTGTTTTCTTTACCAGAGCCGTTTTTTGTCTTGTTTTTGTTGTTCTATGGGCCAAAAGACATGTCAGAACACAAAGGACACTTTCATGAAATATTTAGTATCTGTCAATCGCTTATCTACTCTTTTCCATTTGTGCCTTCATGTAAAACTCTCAGAGTGCCATCAGCTGTCATGACATTGCTTTGAAACCTGAAAGGGAAAAATAACCGTCACTCAAACTGGTCCACCCAAGGTCCAACTAAATTTTGCATGAGGTCTTTTTTATTTTTTGAAAATCAATCAAATTGTGACTTTCAGCAACTATCTTTATGTGAAAATCCACTTTAGGATAAACCAAAAATAACAAAGAGTTCACTGTCACCGTCATGGATGAGACGCCATTATTGCTGCCACAAAGAACTGGAATGACTCTTCCTGAATAAAGATTACTCCTCATGACAACCCCCTTGGGGAGGAAGTTGTTTCTTTGTGCAAAGTTTATGACCTTTTTCATCCCAACAGCGAGCCGTGTCATTATCCGTGATTGACGTCCCCTCACTGTCGAGTTGGTTCTGGATAATTAGTGTGGGGAAAAAGGTGTTGGATTTGTCAGGGTTTAGATCAATTCTACTTTCTGTCAGATCCACAAGCTGCAAAAGACTGTCTTGTCTTTGCAGCATCAATAATAAATTAACACAATGCTTCAGGACAGCAGGCTGTAAAATTTTTGCCTGACTGAATATAAAAGCTTCACTGGATGAAAATGTGTTTTCTTAAAGCTCATCTGCAGAACTTTTGTAAACAATAGCAATAACTCATCATTCGTCTGTTTCTCAAAATTTACTAAACAATTACAAAATAATTTAACAAAGATTCTGAGATTTATATTCACAAAAAGTTACATTTCATCAACTTTCTGCTTTGCCTCCAATCACACTTTTGCAGCTCAGGCTCCTGCAGTGTGTTGGTAGTAATTGTAACTAAATAAATGTTTGATTAACAAATTCAAACCAAAAAAGGAGCACAAGAGCAGCTCTTCGGGTCATTCTCGCATTACTGCAGCAACATTAAGCAGAAAATCTTTAAGATAAAAGTCTGCAAATCTGGCAGCAGTTTGTGATGATACAGTAGCTATCTCATGAAATGGGTGGAATTTACATGGCTGGAGGTAGGATTTAATTGAATCTAAACATTTTATTTCTGTGTTGATAAAATATCTCAAAAGAATAACTTATTCCAGAACTAATTACACTTCCATAATGCCAACTGTAAAATGTTATCTATCTATGTATCTATCTATGTATCTATCTATGTATCTATCTATGTATCTATCTATCTATCTATCTATCTATCTATCTATCTATCTATCTATCTATCTATCTATCTATCTATCTATCTATCTATCTATCTATCATCTATCTATCTATCTATCTATCTATCTATCTATCTATCTATCTATCTATCTATCTATCTATCTATCTATCTATCTATCTATCTATCTATCTATCTATCTATCTATCTATCTATCTATCTATCTATCTATCTATCTATCTATCTATCTTCCAGCTGATGCCAAAGTAAATAAACCACTGTCTCTTGTTACTCTATTTAATTTAATATTTTTATTCTTTTTTGCAAATTCCTAAAAAAATAGCAGTAACATTTTATACAAATAGAAAATTACATAATTTATTGTAATTTGCTTTCATTTGTAATTTGAACAAAGCTAAAAAAGAAGAAGAAATGATCCAGATATATAAAAGTGGCCCTTGGTGATTGATTTAGTCATTAACAAGCAACAAGATACACTTCCCTATTAGCAGTGTTCGTCTAAAGACCAGAGGACAAGTCATGACATGCAGGGATTTTTTCAATTCCCCAGTTCCTTTCCTGACCTCTCTCTCATTCACTAAGCAGGGCCCTCATGGAACACCCAACAACAACATTCACTCACTTTTTCGCCATGGGAATACACAACATCAGCAGCAACACTCTAATTTAGTGTTTGGGTACATTTTTCATTACAACTTCAAGTTACAGAAAAACCTCATCTTTGGTTTTCTAAAAAAGGAACAAAATCCAACTCTTTAGGGGTAATTATCCCAGAAAGGTTAATAAGCAGGTAGGCGTCTCCTCTTCAATAATAAACTTTATTAAAATTATTAAAGTAAACCCCAATGAATTTAGCCAAATGGGGCAGAGACCTGGCACATTTAAGTCTCAGAGGAGGGAAGGCCTGTAATAGAAAAGAGAGCCAAGACATATCATTTAAAATCTATCACTGGTACAATAGAAATGATGAACACCTTGTATAGAGCCTGATGCTTGGAAGACAGTTCAAACAAGACTCTTGTCAAGGATGTGACCCCACACCTGAATGTGGTCTCTGACCACTCCACAAAAATGGCTCAGAGAGTAGAATGAGTCATAGGATTTCCCAGGATGAAAGCATCTTCTTGTTTGATGACAAACAGTGAGACCGGTGATCATCTTCAACTTAAAGAAGAATCCATGGAGCTTCCCTGCTCTGCATTTATGTACCGTGACCTCGTTTTCTGCATACATCTCAAGTTGCTCATTATTTCATAAGGCTTCAGAGGAAATGTATATTATTTGCAATCCAGCTATGCTGGGGAGCTTTCCTAAAGTTAAACTAAACCGTTTCAGCTCTTTTATGATTTCATGATTGGTTTATATTTATGTTTTTCTGACATGTTTATAAAAATGTAAAATGTGATACAGGCTCATCTTATCATCACAAACGAGGAGAATGCTCAGCATTAGTCAGTCCATGAAAGCTGACAGGACTACCTGAACTACAGGCTTCAACACCATGAGGACACTTTCTACCCTCACCCTGCCTATTTCCTCTTGGCTGAACATCATACGGGCCAATCACCTCTCATCGTGCTTCAGGGGGCCCGGTTGGTTCATCTTACCTTTGACAGAAACTGGCCCTCATCACAGCACCCTCCTCTTGCTGCATGTGTGTGAGAGCAACACCCTCCAGTTAAAACCCCACACTACCCACAGTGCTCCATGGGAGCATCTCCTTCTTGTAGGGTCACCAGCATCAAGAAGATTTGGCCATATGTTCATAGCTTTCTCCCCCTGACCGTTTTCTGGGAAAGGCTCTCTCTGCTTCCATGGGGAGACTGAGGGTTACTGTCACCTTGAGGCCCATGCCAATCTGCATTATACAATATGTGTCATCACTTCATCAGTATAATTGAAGAAGCTGTCATCTTGGCCCCTTTTATCACCTTTCAGGAACGGATGTGGCCTCACTGGCCTGTTGCTCCATGAGGAAACTGACCGACTATTCACCTCACTCATGGGACACATTTAAGCTACCCTGCTGCCATGTTTTGTTGGAAACCAGCAGAGCGTGTGGACCAGGCAGAATATCACCATTAGAGTATGTCCCCCGCCACACACACACACACAGACTGAAGTCGACAAAACCCGAAACACCAGGTCACCCATAACAGCAATTGTCCTGATGCATTAAAATGTCATTATAACGCCACTTCTTTATTTATTTTTTTTAAATAAAAGTATTACCATTGACATTTATTCATTCTAGGCTGTGTGGTGGTGGAGTGAGTAGCACTGTTGCCTCAGCCAGAAGGTTGCAGGTTCCAGTCTCAGCTGCGGCCCTAGATGCACATGGCTTTTATCTTGGCACTGCTTCCTCCTAGCCTAGAAATCTAAACAAATTGTAGCAAAAGTAGCAAAAGATGTTGCTTTGCAGGTCGGTCTAGCCACACTTCATTGTAGCTTCAGCAGGTTTACCACTGGCCCAAACAGTTTTAGGACTGGTCAATCACAAATCTCTATGCTTGTGGATAGCTCGATTTATTCGGGCTGCACTCATACTCAACATGAAATAAATACATCATATGAATGTGTTCTGTAGATTAGACGTCTCAGCTAACTCTTTATTTTTATTAGATTAATAGTGGACATGATTTTTTTAACACTACATCAAAAATGTTTCATAAAAGTTTCTGTAAATGTACTATTATTACAATGACATTATTTCAGTTTTGACTCTAAATTTAGCTCTTAGTGCACTAAGGGGCTGTACAGTGGTGCAGCGGTTGGCCCTGTTGCCTTGCAGCAAAAAGGTCTTCGGTTAAAATCCTGGTCTGGGGTCTTTTTGCAAAGATTTAATTCAATTTTTCAATTCAAGTTCATTAGGCCAATCAGAAAAAAGTTTCCTATATAAGGAACCCAGCAAATTGCATGAAGTCACTGACAAGAAGGTTGCATGTTCTCCCTGTGCATGCGTGGGTTCTCTCTGGGTACTCCAGCTTCCTCCCATTGTCCAAAAACATGACTGTCTGGTTGATGTCCTCTGAATTGTCCTTAAGTGTGAGTCTGTGCATGGTTGTTTGTCCTGTGTGTCTCTGTGTTTTCCTGCGAGGGACTGGCAACCTGTCCTCCTGGGTGTACCCTGCCTGTTTGCCCAATGAATGGTGGAGATAGGCAGCAGCCCCCTGCAACCCTGCATGGACAATCGTGTATGGAACATGCATGGATGGATAGTACAGTAAGTGTGGCTCTAAATTAGCATATAGATCCAGCTGTAACTTCACAAAAAGACCAATAAAAATACAAACATGTGCAAAGGTTTTAACCAGGTGCGAAAAATGCTGTAAGCAAAGAATGCTTTCAGAAATTTTAATAATGTTTTATTTTTGATACATTTACAAAATGTAAAGTGAGTGAGCCCAAACATCCAGCCAAAGTCATTCGGAACTCTCTTCAGCATAAAAAGGAACAAGAAGTCCTGGAAGTGATGGTGTGGTGTGTGTCTAAGATGCATGAAGAGACAGAAGGATGTGAGGAAGCCAACATCCACAGAAGATCTGATGTTTGGAACAACCTACCAGACCTTCAAAAACTGTGTGCGAGTGTAGCTAGAAGAACTGATGAGGTCAGCAGGTCAGCAGCACACTGTCCCCAACTATAAACAGTGTGAGTGTAACGGTACAATAAAATCGTATTCGGTTCGGTTCAGTGTGTTGATGTTTTCGGTATATTATTGTTATAATTATTTATTTATTTATTATCTGAAGCGGCTCCTATAGTGAGCAGAACCAGGTGTCGTCACAGGCTGCTGATCTAGCATGATGTCTTTAATTATTTCACATGTTATTTGCGCAGCTATGAATGTCACGCTCATACAGACAAGTGTTGTGTTTGACTGTTGATGCTCCAGGTTTTTATTTCTGCAGCGAGTCTTAAAAACTCACCTCACACCGCCCAGAGTTTCTTCTTTAAAACTCGTATTACGTAAAAAATGAGCTTCCTCTGCGCCGTTTTGCTGTAGGATGAAAACTTTACACCAATTGTCCCAGAGGGAAAGTTCAGCAGACGTGTTTGTTTACATTTTAGCAACTGTGTGCCTGCGCAGTGTGAGAGAAGGGAGGGAGGGGCAAAGCGATGCTCCGTTCAGCATCTCTATGGGTTCCAGAGTAGCAGCAACAGCCAGCTGGTTTGATCCGCTCTGAAAGGCGTTGATCAGAATTTGCAGATCACGTTTTTTAAACAGAGATCGGGCACGTGCATCCATCATACCTCAGTCAATACAGCGTCAGTGCGGAAACTCACCTAGGAACTTTCACCTGAATCACCCAAATAAAAATTCATTATTTGCAAAAAAAAAAAAAACCGACACGGTATGCAAGTGGACCGAACTGGACCGAACTGAACCAAAACAGTTCAACCCCCTCCTGTGAACCAATACACCCCCAATAAACAGTGTTAGAACACTGCTTTCCTTTCCTAAGACCCTGGATGGTGGACCAGTGGATCATTACACACAGACTGATATATTTCAAATGTTTATTTATTTTAAATTTGATGATTATAACTGACAACTAATGAAAATTCCAAATTCAGTATCTCAGAATGCAGTCGCATTTCTTGTGTCAAGCCACTTTTCAACAAGAGACAGCGTTAGAAGCTTCTCTTGCCTGGGCTAAAGACAAAAAAGACTGGACCAGGCCCGGAGTGGCTAATCGGGAGGGTCTGGAGAATTCCCGGTGGGCCGCGCGATGTTTGGGCCGCATGGGCCGGTGCTCTCGTTTTTGTTTTATCATTTTATTTTTATTTTTTGGTGCCGGTGTTCAGTCATGGCACTGAGGCCGCCGGGCTGATCACATACGCTCCTCCTGGCTGTCTCTACCTGCAGGCTGCAGCTCGTTTTTTTTTTTCCCGTATGCGCCTGTGTGCACCATGTGACCACGCAGTTGACGGAAAGATGGAAAGTAGAAAGAGCAAGGGTGGTGCGGAGAAGGCAAGAATTAAAAAGAAGAAAGCGCTGGAAACAGATGCAGCTAAATGTGCAAAAATGAGCACCTTTTTTTCTCAAACAAGCTTGCGGTCTTTAACTTCAAATGAAGATAAAACGGGTAAGGCAAGTAAAGATGTTAAACTTTACCGGCTGCAAATCACCATTCAAGTTAATTAAGCATCAATAATGAATTATATGGCGTCATGACATAACGTTATGTAATATAATTAACAGTATGATGTGACTGATGCCACCAAACTGTCTTGTAGCCCCTCAGAGTCAAACACAAGATCCAGTAGGCCTAATAAGCACCAGGCAGAAACCCACCATTCCAGAGCGGACATGTACAGGTAGCATTACTTATTGAGTCAGTGAACTGAATATTATTAAAATTTATATGATGAAAACTATACTGGCTCCATATGAAAGTGTTCTAAAATGCTAGATGATTCAGCATTGATCAGAAAGCGTGTAAAAAAGGAAAATAAATGCTGAATTGTGACCATTTTCACTCAATGTAGTGTCAGAAGAAGAGCCAGGAGCCAGCAGTGAGGGTATTGCTCCTGTTGGGATAGAAGGTGAGCCAACTCATGTGCAAACATCAGTTTCATTATAATAATTTTAATGTCCAAATAATAGTAGTGACCTGATGTATTTTTATTAGTAAATGCACAAAGCCCACAACAGATCGCTATTAGAATGAAAGTAAAATGAAATAAGCCTGCATATTTTGCCATAGAAAATATTTTAATTGGTTACAAAAAATGTGTTTTCCATATCAAATGTGCTAAAGCTTTACACAAATGTGCTAAAGCTTTACTAGGGAAACTGGAAAAAGTGTGAAAGGGAGTGCTGAGTCATTTCATTTTAAAGATTTGAAAATCTCAGAACAGCTGTTTGAACAGAATGTAGATTGTTATATTGTTAGAGAATGTGTTGTAAAGAACAATGTTGGAGATGTGCACTGATGTTCAAATATGCATTGCAAAGCAACTCTTTCTTGCACTGAATTACAAGGCATTACCGAGTAGTGTGCTTTTGTAGACTATACATATAAAGTTCTAACATGATTTTAATAATAATTCGTTAAGTGGGCCGGTCTGGGGTCTGAAACTCCAGGGCTGAAAATGTGTCCCACTCCGGCCCTGGACTGGACTACTGCTGAGTGGTCCAAAGTTATGTTCTCTGATGAAAGTAAATTTAGCATTTCCTTTGGTAATCAAGGTCCCAGAGTCTGTTCATGTGAATTCACGTTGCTTGAGGTCCAGTGTAAAGTTTCCATGTTGCCAGGTCATCTGCTGGTGTTGGTCCATTGTGTTTTCTGAGATGCAATGTCAACTTCTACCAGGAAGTTTTAGAGCCCTTCATGCTTCCTGCTGCTGAACAACTTTATGGAGATGCAGATTTAATTTTCCAACAGAACCTGGCACTTGCACACAGTACAAAAGCTACCAGCACCTGGGTTCAGGACCATGGTATCCCTGTTCTTGATTGGTCAGCAAACTCGCCTGGCCTTAACCCCCATAGAAAATCTATGGGGTATTGTGAAGAGGAAGATGTAATACGTCAGACCCAACCATTCAGAAGAGCTGAAGGCCACAATGTGAGCAACATGGGCTCTATAACACCTGAGCATTGCCACAGACTGATGGACTCCATGCCACGCTGCATTGCTGCAGTAACCCAGGCCAAAGGAGCACCAACTAAATATTGAGTGCTCTACATGTTCATACTTTTAATCTTCATACTTTCAGTTGTCCGACATTTCTAAAACTCCTTTTTTGCATTGGTCTTAATTAATATTCTAATTTTCTGAGATACTGAATTTGGGATTTTCATTAGTTGTCATTAGCTGCCCCCACGACCTGACTGTGGATAAGTGGTTGAAAGTGGATGGATGGATGGATGGATGTCAGTTATAATTATTAAAGTTAAAGAAATAAACACTTGAAATATATTACTCTGTGTGTAATCAAAAAATATAATGTACACTTTTTTATTCGAATTACTGAAATAAATTAACTTTCTCATTATATTCTAATTTTATGGCCAGAACCTGTATATTGCAGTTAAATACAAGGTCAAGATGTTGCATGATCTGCACCGAGCATGTTTTGCGAATGACACTCGGCTACAACAACATGACATTTTAGCTTAATATCAGAAAAAATAATCGAGTTATGGTCTTTTTTGCATTGCTGGAGGTGAAATATCTGTTCAGCCCATTTAGAATGGGATCGACTCCAGCAATGAATGTATCTTTCCGGAGTTTTCCCCTTTCAGAAATTATGTATTATTTTTCAGAAATCTGTAAAAGTGATTTTCTTATTATGTACTGTGATATAATGTCAGCAATATGTCAATTTTATTTGTGCTAAGCACGTCCCCTGCCCTGCGGAGCTCCATGCAATATGAAACTGAGCGCCGACCAGAACTAACCAATAGCGTTAGACTACCGCTTAGATGCTTCAAATTTAAGGAATACTTCGGCTGACGCAGAGTTGATGAACTTTTCACAGACAAGAAAGTCTTTAAAATATAAAGATTTGAGAACACAACATGACATGAGAATAATTATAAAACAGCGTGTTTTAGCTCTGTCGGCTACAGAAGCACATTTATAAACAAGAAACATGAAGTCGCCATTTTAAAAAAACGGATCGAGAGACTATTTGTGTGAAATGCTTGTCAGCCACTAGATATTGCCATCGGATAAGAGAAATACTCCAGAAAGAGACTTTAATCAGAGTAGAGTTTCAATAAATTCCATTAAGTCATTTCTGACATTTTATCAGCAGGGAAGTGATCATATGCTCAGTCACAGGTGTAAACATTATTAACCACCGGTAGCATGCTACAATAGGGGTTCCTTTATTAATGTTACTTAGTGCATAATTAAGCATTAATAAACAAAGGATCCCTTTATTAATGTTTCAAATATTGTTAACTATTAAGTGTCCTTAAGGCTAGGACATAATATGGTTGAGCAGTTCAATTCAATTCAAAGATTCTGTATTAATCCCAGAGGGAAACTAGATAAATTGCATTTCTTGCAGAAATGCTGTTTGAATGCTGGATAGCTTAAACTGTTAGCTGAATCAGCTTAATTGCTGAACTGAAGCTGAAAGTAAGCAAAACTGTCAAAATGAGCTGAATGTTTTGAAATGCATTCAAACAATTAGAGACTTAATTTAGTAGTAAAGCTTAATGATGCACTAAGTAACATTGAAAAAGGGAAGCTTATTGTAAAGTGTTACATCACCGACCACCATAATGTATGAAGACAGATGAAAAACCTTCAGTAAGGAAGAACCATACAGAGAAAAAATTACCCTTTAAAATGATGACTCCTTCAAAACAACAACAATCACTAAATTAAACTAATTCGCATTTACCCTAAAAAGCTCCCTGATTTATGATGGTTGAGTTGATTATTTTATGTCCTAATAAGCAGGCAACTCGAGTATTGTGACATTTCCACTAAAAAGACATTTTGTTGGTCAGACATCAGCAAAATATTATGAAAGCAACAGGGAAAACGCTATTATGAATTACTTAAAGACATAAAATGAGTGTTTGTGCCATTTATAAAGTGAACATAAAAGTGACTGTTGCTGCTTTGATTCCTGCTGCAGTTAGGAAGGAAGAGATCGCACTAAGTATGTCTGGGAGAAGCTAAACAAAAAAAAAAATAGTGGGTAAAATTATGGCTGCAGGAGGAGAGAGGGGGTGTCTTAACAAAACCAAAGCACAAGACTCCTATCCCACGAGGGAAGTTGGGTGGAGAACTAACACAGGAAGTCCTCCCCATGGAGGAAAGCGAGTCTCGCTCCTGCTCTACTGTACAGCTGATCACCCTCCAGTGTTAGCGCTCAGCCCCCCCCCCCCCAACTCTCTCACACCCTCTCTCTCACCCAATGAGTATCATTTCATCTTCCTTCCTCTCTCTCCCCCGCTCTCTCTATCCCTCACACACACACACACACACTTGCAGTCGCTCAGCGCTCTGACGGATGGGGATACACTGCCAAGCAGGAATTAAAGGGTGAGAAGACTGTGTTTCTTCTCCACTCTGTTGTGTTTCCCTCTCTCCTCTTGCCTGGCTTCCCTTATGAGCTATTTAATTCAGCCCCGACTCCAAGGATGAGGAGGATCTGTTGGTGAAGAAGACACAACAAAAGAGGAAGAGAACAAGGAGCAACAGGGTGCAAGCGTCAAAGAACCAGAGGAGCTTTTTTTTCCTCCAGGATTGCAAGGTTAGTGAGGAAAAAGCTGCTTATTCTCTTAAATAACTGTTATTCTCCCACATCTGAGCTTCACTTTTTATTTCTCTCCATCCAAAGCATTTCATACTTACAAGCTTCCATTATTCTCATACGGTTTCAATTTATTGTCCTCACAGAGTAGTTCTCTAAATTTAGAACATCGACTTTTTCCACGTGGTTTTTGCTCCATTGTAGTGATGGTTCTACAGTCTCATGGTTACTGAAGTTTCCGTGCAGGCCAACATTACTGTTTATTTCCCCGGGGGGGGGGGGGGGGGGTCAGCCACGGTTCTCAGGTGCCATCTCTCCTCTGGCAAGGTGGTGTAGAGAGAGATCGGCGAGGAAAGGCAAGGACAGCTCCCCCTCTCATTGCCGCTCATCAGCTGTCATTTTACACAGAAGGCAATTAGGCGGGATTGGCAGCCGACTCTGCTGGTAACTTAGAAACAGGCGTGTGGGAGATGCACGGTGCCATACGATAGGATTCAGGACGGAAGAAGAGTCGAGGAGGAAGGAAATTCCCTTTGTTCTTTCACACAAAAGACCATTCTTCTCAGAAAATCCTGCTCCAGCCTGTGTGAAAGCTGCCCAGGGGCAGCAGTTGTGAGCTTTTATGACTTTGCACAGAGGTGAGCACTATTCAAGTGTGCACCATAAAGACACACACTGGAAAGCGTGTTTGTGTGCAGCTTTGTGTTTAGGTGCCTGATGGAGGAGATGAATCTCTTAGCTAAGCCCTCACCTATAATCACTACAAGTAATCATTATTTCTATGGTTTGCATCACCAATTCTGTGATTTCTTGCATTTAGGGATTCTGGTCAGGTTCTGCTTTCTTTTACGAGGCTGAATAAGTCTTCTTGGGAGCAGCAAAAAATCGTTCTCCTCTATTTATCACTAAGCCTTCCTGCAGGCATTTTTTAGTATGGATAAGAAAAGTAGAGAAGTAATTGTCCTGGCTGCTAGTAGCAGAGGCCTCTGATAAAAGCCTAGGCATGGCCATGTGGTGAAGTTCTTTGACAATAGTGGTTGGATGGTGAGAATGGACACAAAAGGTGAGAAATTGCATAAGCCTCCAGTTTATTCTGTAAGTGTCAGGAAAGTGTTGGTTTTCCCTTCAACAGGAACTCCTAAAATAAGACAAAGAGCTTATATTATAAAAGGGATTGTTCCAGCTGCAGGTTAGTTTGCCTCCACGAGGACAGGCCTGACAGGTCTGTCCATCAGCCCTTTCCTGTCACCTTGTCTAAGATGTAAGCAGACAACGATGCGCTGTGCCCCACAGCGACGGATCCTCAGTCTCTTGTTGACTCCACCGACCTGGAGGAGTCAGTGAACCGCAAGAGCTGTAACGTCCCCCTGGTGATGCACACATTTACTTACATTTACAGCACAAACACTGGTTTCCTCCTGGTATGCAAACAAATGCAGACACAGGCAGAATAACACACACAGATGGCTTATAGTCCTCTCTCTCACACACGCACACACACAGGATGGTGAAGCGTCGTGATCGGTTGCTTGGCAGAAACCCTCAAGGTGAAAATTTAGGTGTGGAGCACTTCAAATTCAGAACAGATGATCAAACTGGTGTTGGAACTGCAGAACATCTGCAGGGATCGCATGCAAACAATGTGTTGGCAAAGGAAGACTTTCTGATGCTGGAATTCAGGAAGAGTTTGAGTGAACATTAACGGTAGTTATTATCCCTTTATGATGGTTTTTAACTTTGAGGGGAAGCACCTGAGAGAGAGAGAGAGAGAGAGAGAGAGAGAGAGAGAGAGAGAGAGAGAGAGAGAGAGAGAGAGAGAGAACATGCTGAACTCTGTTTTAGGCATGACCGAAGTGTGTCCCACTTCATCTCAAGCTGCATAGATTTGAGTATTATGCCAAACATACAGTAAAGGTGGCCTTAGTAAACTAAGACTCTTTACTACGTCGAGGATGAATTGATTTGGCATTTCTTTATCTCATGTTTGCAGCAGGTCACGATGTACCAAAGTGACATCAAGTGAGATTAAACGCCACTATTCTTCGCCTCTCGTCCTTCTCAATCCAGAACACAAACACACATGCAATATATTCTAATTCTGCAGAGGTAAACAAACTGAAATGCATAATGTTTGTGAACCATCCAGTGATTGGCAGCGGCGTCTATCTCACTTTGACTGTGTAGGACCAGTTGGAGTCAAACAATTGAGGGACCCGCATTTTTAAATGTGAAATCACACAAATGTGTTATTTTTTATTTATAGACTAGTGATGCACTCAAATTTGCTTACAACTGATCAAGGAAACAGGGGATACTAAAAGTAGAAAACTAAAATTAGAAGGTTACCATGGGATTAAAGTATTTACACTGCTAGTGTAAATACTATAATATAATAGCGGTGCTTTTCATTTTTCTTGTCTTTATTATGTTTTAGCTCAAGATATTTACACAAAGAAACCCTTACAAATCTCCATACCACCTCCATCCAACATGTTTTACAAGTTCTTTGGTCACATTGTCATTGTTTCTTTATTGGATTTTATCTTTGTGATGCTCTGTTTTTGTAACATAAATAAAATAAGATGAAGAAGCCAGCTAAGAAACAAACAAACAAATAAAATCACATTTCTGATCTGCTTCTGTTTGCATGTCCAAAGAGAGACAACTATTTTATCTGATGTCCTGGGAGTTCTAGATCTCTTCATTCACCGCTAACCACGCTAAAAGCAAAACAAGAAATCTCATTAAACTATTTCCAACAGATTAATAACACTGACAGCTGCAGAGGCAGTCAAATAATTACAATCTCCAGCCCCCCAAAACAAACAGCAGCATGCAGCTACTGAGTGAGCACAGGGGTGTGTTGTTTTATGATCCCCAGCGCTGAAAACTCTCCTTTCATTTGGTTTATCTGTTCTGTCATGGTGACATCTTTCTCCGGAGGGTCCACAGCAGTTTCCCCTGGCCTGCATTTGTGTGTTGTGGTTGTGCTGCTTCCATGTGCCTGTTTCTGTTTATGCAGTCACAATGTTTCCGAGTGTATGTAGTTTTATGTATGCGAGTGTGAGCGAGGAGGAGAAAGTGATGTAGAGGCTGACAGAAGCATTTTTCTTTCTAAAGCAGCAGCTTCTGCCTCTGACTCTCCCTCCATATCAGACTCCAGAGAACAGATGATAATCTGACCGAGCTTTTAGACCAACACGCCGTTTCTTCTTATCGGCGACTCTCCCTCACGGTGTCCCAGCGCTGTAACCATTAGAAGTCAGCAGAACGCCACAATCCCATTATAAAGTCGCTGCTAATTTGCAGTTATTCCCTTCAAGCAACGTTCAGTTTCCTGTAACCGCCATATTCGTAGCAGTCACACAGTGTGTGAAAACACAGATGTGTTAGCACTTTTGATTGTTTTTTAAATGTGATGAAATAGCGCGTAAAATGTTCTTCATTTTCTTTAAATAAAACATCTATCTGTTTGTGATTACATCACTGTCTCTTTTTTAAGAGGGCTTCTGGGATCAGAGAGGCATTTCCTCTGTTTGTTTGTGCAGCTACTGAAATCAGAGGCTGAACGAATTATCACATGACAGACAAGCTCCTGCAACTCAGACAAAGGCTTGCCCAGTGGCTTTTTGGAATATTAATGCAGCGTTTGTTCTGAGTGTTTATTTGTTTGTATCAACACAAAACAGGAAAGAAAAACCTCGTCTCTGTGGAGAATTGGCCCAACTGAATCAGTTAAATCACTCATGAAGGACTAGACTCAGGAAGGCAAACAGATATTTGCAGAAATCACAGATTGAGGAAATTGTTTATTTGAGGAAAATGAAAGACCTTCAAGCCAAAGCTGATATAATTTCATGTTGAGCAATGAAGTGAGTCAATGTGTAACCAAGCTTTCCCAAGAATCTTTTAGAAATCCCGGTCATCCATTTAAAAAAAATTAAATAAAAATAAGATTTCATTAAAGTATGCATTAGTATTAATATTTGAAGTAAACTAATTTAAAAAACAGTCAAACAAGACTTCATTGATTTAAAATATAAACGGTAAGTTCAAAAGAATTCTCGTTGAAACATAATATCGCTACATCTCCCATAATTCCTGGGGAGAACCTGACCATTTACAGAGCTCGAATAGTCCCGGGTGATCACGTCCCGTTCACTTCTGGTAGTACATCCTGTTAGTAAAAAAAAGAACAGCATGGAAATCACTAGAACTGTAAACTCTTACTCCTTCACTATCCACGGGAGCTCCGTAATTGGCACTCCATCGGTGTTGATGCTAGCTGAATCCTAGAGGAGCCACACCTTTGACTCAGTGGTCAAGTTTTTTCCGTATCCAGATCTTTGAACGGTGGTGAACTGTGAGTGTGCTCAGCTGAGAAGTCCAGTTGGATCCTCATCAGACGCAGACAGCTTGAACCCTTAGAAGATTCCCAGTGCGAGCTGGGTGGCGAGCCAGTGGGACAGCTGATAGAGTTACCTATATTCTTCTGGACATCTTTTGTGTCAGGAGAAGAGACCACTGATGCACTGATCAATCCACTAGTTGGAAGATAAAAGAAGGGCCCCAACGATCAAAGAGACTGATTTGGGTTGGGTAAATTTAATCAGATTTAAGTTCTTGCTAGTATATTGCATTGTTTTTCCCCATGTAATTCTGGTTACCTTTTCAGGTCAAATGTTTCCTAAACAAGTGATCACAACAAAAACCTACTCGTTGTCAGTTGTTTGTATTGAGATTCAACCGTGGCTCTCTCAGGCCTAGTCCACACGTAGCCGGGTTTTTTTAAAACGAATATCCGCCCCTCCAAAAACTTGCATCCACACAACCTCGTTTAAAAAAAACTCTGTCCACACCTGCCCGGATAAATACGTTGTTAAGGACATGCCAGACCTGTAAGCGGCAGTACTTCCCCCGTTCTTAACCTCGTCCTTCGTCTGTGGTCTTCCGCAAGGAGCAGCAATTCCGCTTGCAAAAACAAACAAGCAAAAAGCGCTTGGACAATTGATAAAGCGAGCGCAGCTCTGAGGGCATCCATGCTGTCGGCTAGTGTAAACACAGGTCGCACACATGATGTCAGCATTTTTTAGTCGCGGAAAGTGACATTGCGGACCTTAAAACTCCGGTTTTGTCTGTCCACACGCAGACACCCAAAACGGAGAAAACGCAGATCTTCACTTTGGCCGAGGTTTTTAAAAAGATCCGTTTTCGTGTGAAAAAACTCCATTTTTGTTTGGATGACAGGCCAAAACGTAGAAAAATATCTACGTTTTGGCAGATCCCCGGCTACGTGTGGACAGGGCCAGATATAATCCCTGATTACTCATTACCTGGTGCTCAGTTATGACATACCGTAAATCCTCTAATACAGGCCCGGGCCTGTATTTGACTCAAGTTCATCAAGCTCCAGGCCTTTATTGGAAGGAGGGCCAGTATTAGAGGCAGGCCCCTATTTCTATTTGAGCAAAATGAACTAATGGTTCGCTGGAGTTTTTGACAATTAATATTGCGCCCACATTTTCAAAGTTAAACACATCTCTTTTAACAACGGTAGTTTCTGCTTCAGCCATCTACCCCCTCCCCCTGCGCAGCGGCCGCAAACTCACTGATGCGCCTGCAGCCTCTCGGAGTTCCTGCTGCTCTAAACATTAAAATGATTATTTCATTTTCTGTTCCTCACTTCTGATTACCTTCAATGGTGTCTGTTTGTTGCAACCACCAGGTACAAAAACTAACTTGTTTTTATTTGACAATTTTTCTGTCCTGCCTGTTTATTATCTTCCTGCATCTCCTCTCAATCCTAAAGAAAAACTGCTACCTGGGTTCATATATATTCACCTTATGAGTTACCTTTGAACTGCAGTTCTAAAAGATCTACCGACCGCAAAAACAGCGGAGTGCTCGCTGCTTGCCGGCCGCATCAGTGATCGGTGCGTCACCGGATGACAAGGTGATGCGCTCCGCTCCACAGCAAAACGCATCAGGCGCAAATAAAAGACAGAAAACATCAAAGGAAATGAGCCGACATGGACGATCGCGTGTTAAATAATTTGGCAACACCTGATTGTTACTGTGGACAGTTACTGTGGACGGTCAGTAATCTGCTCAGGAGGCAGATTACCGACCGCAAAAACAGCGGAGTGCTCCCTGCTTGGCGGCCGCATCAGTGATCAGTGCGTCGGAGGACAAGGTGATGTGCCCCGCTCCACAGCAGCGAAACACATCAGGTGCAAATAAAAGACAGAAAACATTAAAGGAAATGAACCGACATGAACGCGTGTCAGTACCGACGCTCTGGCAGAGCGCGTTGCTCTTTTCCGAGGGCTGCATCTTGCCGGTCATCATCACGTGACAGTGACTAGTCGACGACAGGCATAAAAAGTCACTATAGTGAAGTTGACTAGTTCATACAACCGCTATTGCTCCCCAGTGTTCTGCAGCGCACGTTCTCTTTGAACTTGATATCAAATTTTCGCCTCCTCTTCGTCTCCGCACGGTTAAAGTTACCCTCGCGGTCTATCACTGACAAATCAAAAGTGAGACGATGACACAACCGCCCCCCGTACTTGCCTGTTACCACATTCCACCTGGCCACAATAAGAGACCGGCCATTATTCACCTCCGCCGACTCCGACACCGGCCAAAATTGGAGACCCGGCCTTTAATTGAATACCGGCCTGTATTAGAGGATTTACGGTAGTAGAAAACAGGGTTGCAAATGCAGTTATATTTGTTTTGGTTAAATCTTAACATAACCTAATTGAGCAATTCTCATTAAATGATGCAGCCGTGTAAGTGAGCCATGACCAGATCATGTTCATGCTACGCTATTTGAACGCTGCTTTGACTTCTACCCTCAGGGTCATTTGTTCTGCTTCATTACATGATAGATCAAAAAAATTATGTAACATACAAAGATCTTCACAGATTCACTTGTTTTGTTTAATCTAACAAATATGAATGGTTTCAAAAGTCACCTTTTGGTGTAATCCTTCAGCATCTCGATTATGAGGCTGTGAGGAAAGCCTTGTATGCTTATTACTTCCTCTTGCAGTATGAGGGTTACTGAGCACAGTATGTGGCAGCTTTTAACTCAAAGCACAAACAGCTTTGAGAGAGAGAGAGAGAGAGAGAGAGAGAGAGAGAGAGAGAGAGAGAGAGAGAGAGAGAGAGAGAGGTGTCAGACCGAGAAAGCAGCTGTGAGTGACCTGACAGCTTTTGTTCGCTGGATGTTAAAACTCTGAAATCAGGTGGTTGAGTTCGAGGTGCAGAATAGTCCATCTAAGTTTGATTTAGAGATTTGAAACACAAAAAGAACAGTCCTAACAGTCCTAGAAGGAACGTAAATCACTCGCAACCATTCAGGCCAGTTAGAAACTAAGAGCTTCGGTTTGTTTGTTTTTATTAAGATCCCCATTAGCTACTGTTAACAGTGGCCCTTTACATTCAATTCAATTCAATTCAAAAGTACTTTATTAATCCCAGAGGGAAATTGATTGCTGTAATAGCTCAGAATAATATTAATAATCAATTCATCAAAGAGTTATTGTATATTACAATGGCTGTTGGCAGGAAGGATCTCCAGTAGCGGTCAGTGTTGCAGCGAAACTGAAGAAGCCTCTGACTGAAGACACTCTTCCGTTGTCGGCCAGTCTTGTGAAGAGAATGCTCAGGGTTGTCCATCATTTTCTTGATTCTCTGGAGAATCCTTCTTTGCATGATCTCCTCCAGTGGTTCCACAGTCGTCCCCAGAACAGAACCAGCCTTTTTTATTAGGCTGCTGAGCCTTTTCAGGTCCCTGCTTCTGATGCTACTACCCCAACAGATGATGGCTGAAGAGATTACACTCTCAACAACAGACTTGTAGAAGATCTGCAGCATCTTGCTACAGACATTGAAGGACCTAAGCGTCCTCAAGAAGTGCAGTCTGCTGTGTCCCTTCTTGTAAACGGCTTCGCTGTTCTTTCTCCAGTCCAGTCTGTTGTCCAGGTGAACTCCAAGGTATTTGTATTCCTCAACCACCTCCACTTCTTCTCCCATGATGGAAACAGTGTTTGACTCCACCCTGTTTCTTCTGAAGTCTAAAATCATCTCCTTTGTTTTGTTCACGTTCAAGGTCAGATGATTGTTTCCACACCATGCCACAAAGCGCTCCACCAGCTCTCTGTACTCAGCCTTCCTGTCCATCTCTGATACACCCGACAACTGCAGAGTCATCTGAGTATTTCTGTAGATGACACGTCTCTGTACTTTGTACTGGAAGTCTGAGGTGTACAGGGTGAAAAGGAATGTGAGAGTACAGTCCCCTGTGGTGCTCCTATGTTACTGATTGCCTGGTTTGATGTGCAGTTCTTCAACCTCACAAACTGTGGTCTGTTTGTCAGGTAGTCTTTAATCCAGGCGATAGTTGAGGCCCCCACCTGTGTCTTCTGGAGTTTCTGGCAAAGTGCATCAGGCTGGATTGTGTTAAATGCACTGGAGAAATCAAAGAACATGACCCTGACAGTGCTGCCTGCTTTGTCCAGATGACAGTGGATTGGTTGAAGCAGCTGGATGATGGCATCTTCAACTCCAACTCCATGGCGATAAGCAAACTGCAGCGGGTCCTGATATGTCCTAGTTTGCTTATTCAGGTGGACCAACAGGAGTCTCTCCAGGACCTTCATGATGTGGGATGTCAGGGCAACCGGTCTGTAGTCGTCAATGACTGATGGGCGAGTTTTCTTTGGAACTGGAACAAGGTAGGATGTCTTCCACAGGACTGGAACCTTCTCCTGGGCCAGGCTGAGGTTGAAGAGGTGCTGCAGAATCCCACAGAGCTGCTCTGCACAGGCCTTCAGTACTCTGGGGCTGACACCATCTGGACCTGCAGCCTTGTTCATGTTCAGTCTCTCCAGCTGCCTCTTCACCTGACTTCTAGAGACAGATAGGTGGGAGGGGGAGGTAAATGGGGCAACATCATCTCCTGACTTGGCTGAAGACCGATTTTTAGAACCAGAAGAGTCCATGACTGCGTTAGAGGACAAAAGAGCTGGCGTGTGACAGGAACATGTTGGATCAGAGGAGGATGGGATGTCTGATTGGCTGGGGACCGGCGAGGAGGATGCTGGGTTTGTTCCTGAACTGAACCTATTGAAGAACTTGTTCAGTTCAATGGCTGTGTCCAGGCTGCCATCTGTGCAATCCTTCCTCTGCTTGAAGCCTGTGATCTTCTTCATCCCTGACCAGATCATCATCACCAAATAATGCATCAACACTGAGCAAGCCAGCAAATAAAGGCTATACATACAACATTTCAATCGATTATACAACACACCAAATGCAAAACTAAAATAAAATGTTTCACAACAGAAAAGAAAACAATTATGAGACAAAACGAAAATTAAGATAAATAACTCAGCTATCACAGATGTGCACATCCTTTTCCAATGTCATGTCAAATGAGCATACATAAATAATCCCAACCAAAATCACAAATATGTTTCTGCGGGATTAAGAATGGTGCTAATCCATTCCTTGCTACCATTGCTCCATACAGCATTGACCTCTGAATATAATTAGTTTGATATAGTGGCAACAAAAACTGTCCTTCCACAGTTTGACGAGTAGAAAGCTGGTGCACATCCTGGATGAATGTCATCTTGCTAAAAAGTATATTTGGTGTTTGTGTACTTAAAATAATAAACATTTTATAAGTAAGTATTTGATTCTAGTCTTTTCACACGTCCATGACAGTTTCTTTTACATTTCTTCACAGCTAGTCCTGAATAAACAATTAAAGATCAGCCGAGCTCCTTTGTTTTGTGCGACCTGTGATTTGTTGAAGACAGCTGAACAACAGTCTGACACGAAATGTACACGCTAAGGCCACGGACAGAAAGCAATGACTGAGTGATGCTTATTATGCTGGACTTCCTGACATGGGGTGTGTGTGTGATGACGTGAAGAGACAACTTTCAGTGCGGGGAATTCTGGGAAGTGGGGTCTTAAGTATGGTCTGGTGTGAAGTGGATGACTGGAAGTTTGGAATCCTGACAATATACTCAAATGCAACTCAGATGAATCTCTCAAAAATAAGATGATTTCAAAGTAGGAATGGGTACCTTTGACATTTGAATCGATCCGGTACTAATTTCCGGTACCTATGAATCGATACCGGTACTTAACGGTACCAATTTTCGATACTTTTGAGTGTTTTAATTCTCTTTTATAATTAAATATATATTTTTCTCAATATATAACAATATTTGATATATATCACGATAAATAACATTCAACTGTTTGTATTTTATAAACTGATAATGAAACTGAAGCAAACATCTTTACTGTGAACTAAATTTACTGTGTATCTTCATTCATTTTGCCATCTTTTTTCATTTGATTTTTCCTACTGGGAAGTTAGAATTTCCGAGGAGAAAGCGAACGCACCATTAGCTGATAACAATGGTAGCAATGGAAGCTAACATACCAAGCTAACGTTATCTTAAACAGTTTATTTAGCTGCTGGAGCAGATTAAAACGATGATGCCTCACACTTAGATCGTTGTCACTGATTTCATCTTCACCCAATCACCCGTCACATTTAGTAAAGTGAAGCCAAACTTTAGAGCGCGTTCTTCTGTTCGGGAATTCGGAGTTCCGAGGAGAAAGCGAATGCACCATTAGCAAAACGGAAGCCAACATATCAAGCTAATTATATTTACCTACCGGAGCAGATTAAGATGAGGATGTCTCATTTAGATCATTGTCGCTGGTTTCATCATCACCCAGTTACCCATCACATTTAGTGAAGTGGACCCAAGATTTTGCCTGCGTTCTTTCTACCATGCTGCTCTGTTTACAACTCGCTCGCAGCGACCGACGACAAAACGCTCTTGCGCATGCGCAGCTGTCTAGGCAAGTTCTCGTTATGAAGGACGGGTACCGAAACAAGGCACCGTTTGAAATGACGTGAATCGGTGCTCGGTCGGATCTATGGAATTTGGTCGGTACCTTAAGAAGTACCGAATTCGGTACCCATCCCTATTCCAAAGCCATATATTTAGTCTTCTCACCATTAATAACCAACCTGTTTTCATTAATCCAAAGTTCTAGATTTTAGATTTTATTGGCCAAGTAAAATTACATTTACAAGGAATTTAGCTTCAGTAGATGTTAGCTCTCTAAAACATACAACAATAAATGAGAATGCTTTCCTTTATCAGGAAAAAAGCACAAACCTTGAACTACCATAAAAATAAAATAAAAAATAAAAGTCAAAAATAGAAAGAATAAATACATAAATGCACACACACACACACACACACACACACACACACACACACACACACACACGTGTGTGTGTGTGTTTTCTATTTTTCCCACACTTTCCACCATTCTCCCCATATAGAGCACACTAACGTATATAATGTGTTATATAAGGCCTCACTTCAATCCCTGAGTTATTACGGTCTCAAATGACTGTAATTCTTTGATTCAGCGTGTAATAAAATGACTCACTATAATCCCTCTCTCCCTAATGACTTATAGTTTAAATAGGTGCAAACATTGCTTCCATATTATCATTAAATACCAGCAGGTTACTCTACTTTCCTTCGTTTTGAAAGTAAAAAATGCATCATTGTAAAATTCCAAATCAGTTTTGCAGGACTTTTGAGACCTTTGAGCTTTTTGAGCACTTTTAACCAGATTCATTTAATGCTGCGTTAGACGCATTAGAATATGAGAAGTGTTTATTAAATAAATAACCTAAACACATTTGAAGTCAGACTGAATCATTGAGCCAAAAAAGTCTAAGGAAGACGTGGTTCCTCAGACTCAGTTTCCTGCCTGAAGGGAGCAGAGTCAATAGGCAATGCGCTGGGTTAGTGGGCTCTGTTGCCAAATTTGTTGATATATTTTTGCTTAATTTCAGCATCTGCTGGTGTGTGTATCTTCTAGAGAAGGAAGGCTGATGCTGGTTATGCTACTGGAGCTTGGTGTTGAGCTCACCGACATTCTGGGAGCATTTCAGGACACAAGAGGAAGTAGTTATTGACAGTGGACCGAACAAACTGATCGCTTTGGGTCAAACCCAGGACAGGCTCATTAACGAAGTGTGATCCCACTCCTATGGCCGATCAAGCAACACTTCCAGTAATAATTGCTGGAACAGAACTCAAACAGTTCCTTTAAAAAGTTTTTATCAGCCTGTTTAGAGCGGCTGCCAGAACACCATTAGCATTTGGATGAGAAGTGTGGAGTGTTATTCATTCACTTTGGAGATATTTCTGTGACTTTGACCCCTGGCCTTTACAAACCCCCTCAAGCCTTTGAGGTGTCTGAAAGATCCTCATCCACTCTGCATCTGCGGTGGACTATTTTAGGGCTAATTCACACGATCTGCAGCTTGAAAACACACAAGGGTTATCTGAGGGTATGCCACGTCTGGTAAGATCCAGATGACTTCTAAAAGTCACCACCGATTAGGAGTTTTGGATCGATTTTTTGGGGCTTTATAAGAGTGTCGGGTGACATAAGCAACATGACACTTGTAAAGGAGCAATCCACTACAGTGACATACTGTTCCTAATGGATTCCACATAGCCCGTGGTTTAATATTTCATACATCGATCACACTCTAGCCTTAAGATAAAAATCTCTCAGCAGTTTATTTTTCTGAAAGCTTTTGTTCCTGCTTTTGTTCAGCCATAAGTGTCTAGGCTATCTCACCAGAAAGACTTTCCTCTCTTATGCAGATCTTTGACGTGACAATCGTCTATTATTTCTGTCCAAAAACTACCCAGTCTTTAGTTAGGCGCTCCTTCTTTGCTCCGGTGGTTTGTCTAAACGGAGAGTATGTAAACGGAAAGACGAATACGTTTAAGCAGTTTTGTTGTCCATTACTCTCTCGTGTTTAGAGTTTCTCTGTCATTTTTGAAATTCCTGTCGGACTGTTTGTGTTTGGGGAGAAGCTATTTCGAGTTTGGGGTCAGCAGATGATGATGGGGGACAGTTCCAAGAGGGATCAAATGAGCCCAGAGAGTGGTGTTAAAAGCAAATTCAAACAAATAACTCTGGCTTGTGTCTGGAACATACCGGTGTGCCTGTCTGCATTACAGATACCTAAAAGTTCACAGGATATGTGTCTCCAGCAGTCCCAGCGCCATAGCAAATGGAGTGTTAAAGCTCTAGCCTGATGACAGATGAGGCCTCCGCTGCCGGCAGACAGCTCAGAACCTTCATGGAACTGCAGCTGCTGGAAAACACTTTGGAGCAAGCGTTAGGAGGTTTACTGTGGCTTTGGAAGTGATCGAGCTGTACAAACCACTTAGGATCATACGTCAGGCATTCTACAGGACAATAGACAGAAATCGGGAATAAGGTTGGAGATAATCCTTTTTGTACCCGTCTAATTAATTCACGACTTAAAGCTTATTAGTCCTCATTGTATTCAATGTCCTGCAAGTTTAAAAGAAAAAAACTCTGTTTCCTCTTGCAGAGTCAGGAAGGCTTTTCAGCACAAATCAGAGATGAACCCTTGAGGGGTGTGTGTTGTCAATAATCTGGTGATGCAATATATATCATAATACAGGGGAGACAACATGGTGAATTGCAAAGCTAAACTCAGAGCGTATTTGCAATTTTTAAGACTGAATTTACTCAAGCCAGACACTACCAAGACAAATCAGTGTTGTTGCAAGATCTTTTTGTTCCATCAGCAAGAAGACGGTAAAAAATGCTGCAACTTATGGCCCTTACACACTAACATCAGCTCTATTCTGCCTGGACCGGGTCTGGAGTGTTCTCATTTAGGTAGCCTTGAATTTTCCCGGGCGCAACCGGACGTCTTTCCAGCCCTCTTTTCGAGGCGATCTCCCTGGAGACAAACTGGGTCAACACACCCACTGCTGACCGATTGGTTGGCTCAAAAACAAGCCTACCATCGGGAGAGCCTCCGATTGGTGGATAGAATCAGCCCGCAGGGGCTTCCTGCATGCGTGATTTATTATACTTGTGGATGTTGTGGAGTTATCTAGCCTCTGGCTGACGCCATTTTTCTCTGTCTCTCACTGCTGTGAGGAGAAAACACACACACACACACACACACACACACACACACACACACACACACACACACACACACACACACACACACACACACACACAGTGCTGCTAGACACAGCAAAGCAGGATGCAATAGCAGAGTCAGATCTCCAAAGGAAAAACTACTCTGGCTTCTTTTGTTTAATAATGGAGAAACTGCGGACTTCTCTGGGCTCTTTTGCCCCGCCCACGTGCTCGGGGAAGTACCAATGACATCACTGATATCGGTTTTTCGTGCCAATTTTGGAGACCACCCATGTGCTCAATCACGTCCTCATTCCTGAGGCAGTGTGGCACGAGTGCGGCCAGGCTCGTGCAGGCAGCGCGGAGTGGAGTGGAGCTGATGCTAGTGTGTAAGTGGCATTAGCAGTCAGAGTTTTAACCTCATCACACCAATACAATAAATGTTTGCATATACATTTTCAATAAAAATAAAATCAATGTGCTGCTGTTAAATACCAGAAGTAGAAATATCAAGGTATTTCGGTGTATCCGTATTTTCTTACATCCCTAAACCCAGGGGTTATTGCAAACACGGACACAACAAACTCACGTCAATTTGTACTTCCACCAATGTGTACTTTTGCAACTTTATTAGGTACAAATACAAGCCACCTGCCACAGGTGTCTTCATTTTCACCTTGGCTGCTCTGCAGCTGTTGTAAAAGTGAAACATCCTCTGGCAAACCATCCTGATCAGGTAGACGTAAAATACGCCAAGCTAAAACTACTTTCAACAGAAAAAAACGACCAATTCCAAACACATTTTATATACTAAAATAAACCCAAAATGACCTCTCTCCAGTGCTTTACATGCGTTTTTAATACTCCAGTCAAACACAGCATCGCAAAATAACTGCATTTAATTAAATGATATATTTCTGGGCTTTGTTTTATAGTGTAGAATTTCTGCATTGTTTTATTTAACAAGTCGTTTTAATGCACACAAGACAACCCATTACTGATGAATTTATTAATCTATACAGTTTTGGTAAAGGTGCATGCCACACGGAGTGAGCTAGATTCATCTCAACTGTATCACCTGGACATAAGGACCATCTTCATCATTTCAGATGAGGTTCCAAGATTCCACATCCCCCAGCTGACTCTGAGACCTTGATTGGATAATGAATTCAAGTAGCTGTCTCATTAGCTCCTTCTCTCAATCTGCATGCATATATTAATCACTATGCAATGAGAAAAGTACAGATGAAGGAATCGGCCGATGTTAAATCCTCAGTATTACACAAAACTCCCAATTGCTAATGTTTGTTATGGAGGCCATTTCTACAGCTTCTGCTCTGACTGGAAGCGGATAATTCAAAGATGTTCAGATTTGCCTTTTAGATCCAAATGAGGAGTAAGAGTCGAGACACTGAGTTCGTTTAGGAAGCAAATGGGTTTCCATCAACATGTCAGCTCCTAGCAGGTAGCGACAGATTGTGCCTGCAGCTGTTGTAAGTTTGATTACATTTTGTCTTCTTCTTGTGTTAAGCTGATGAACTGTAACCAAGTCAAAAACATAAAAACAACCACCCAGGTAGCACGGTAGCAGCACTGCACAATAGATCAGCTCATTATGCTGCTAAACAGTTCAAAGTCGGCCCAGTGTTTCTCTGTGGTATACATGTTGTGCTTTTTCTTCCCTTTTAAAGATGGACATTATTAATTTCCTGCATTATACTCTGTGTGTGCTAATTATAAAGAGGTACATTTTTCCCCATGTCCCCTATGACGTAGTTGTTTCCCAGGCGACATCAATTCGCCAGACCAAACCATGCTGTTGCTGCAGCCTCCGGGCTTTATTTAGAACATTTGATCTGGAAAATGTATTCAGCGTCACATGAACCAAAGAAAAACTTCTATTCATTCATCAGTCAAAGTTACGTCGACCTCTTTTGCTTTGCATTCAGATCCGTTTTTAACCTGCTGTTCCTCATGTGTTTGACAAGACGCCAGATTCATAAAAAACACAGGAGACATGTTTATTTACAAGATTTCACTCAATGATTGATTGAATATACACTTGTTTGACATGCAGATGCTTGTTTTCATTCACACAATGAAGAGACTTTATTGTTTTAGGATATTTTACTGGTTTATATAACCATAGCTGGTGTTTGCTTGTTAGTTTTTTGGTCTGCCATGAAATCAAACAGAATTTTGCTGCTTGCTCCCAAACATAAAGACAGAGTTCTATACACATTTTCTTCTAGTTTCTGATTGATTGAGCGTACATGCATAATGCATCAGAGATGTCCAAATCAGGATTTTTCTCTTGTCCTCAATACTGATCGGAGTCATTAATTATTCACTAACTCCCAAGTCTCAATCCAATACTTGATATTTTTTTCTTTTATGTTATCAGTACATGTAGACTACATTCCAAAAGTATTAAATGTATTTGCGTGAGTTCCTGTATATGATCACAGTACAGGGAGACAGTCTATTCACACATATGATAGGGTTTGTCTTGTTATTCCTGTAAACAGATGTCTCAATATGACACCCAATTTTATAACTACTGCTTTAATCAACAGCTGTTACTTGTGAACACACCTTATTGATTTTTAGGTGGTGTTTTTGTTGATATGGTACTGGGAATAAGCTAGGGATTGTGAAGGCAGCTGGGGCCTGCTTTAATAAACTCAGAGATCATAAATGTGCCACACACTGTTTCTTCGGTTGTTGGTCTCCTGTTGTCCTCATTCTGCACCTCCAGCTCAGAAAGAGTTGGTGCCATATTATTACACAGCTGTTTTAAAGAGGTGCACTTTTGTTTTAAAAAATGATCAGTCACTCTGAGTTTAACATGCAGGCTGAACATGAAAATAGTCTCCTACACCTATCTTCTGCATTAGCTCCTGACAGAAAACAGACGGTGGAATTGAAAAGCCAGACAGATCTACGTCAAGCTGCTTGAACTCATCCAACTTGACTCACAACGAGGAAGGCTGTTGTTGGTTTAGCATCCAGGAAACAGCTGAGAAAATCTCAAATAGCAGAAGCTAACCACCAACATTAACAGCTCCACCACACACCAGAACTCCTCCAGGCTTGAGTTATTTGTGGAGATAAAACATTAACGTTGCAGAGCAAACAGAGTTGGTGATAGAGCTGTATTGCTGTTAGCCAATCAGAGAAGAGATGTCCAAATATCTGGAAATAAAGTCTGGGGCACACCGGAGGTGGACATGCAGCGTTGCGCCCACGTTGCGCCACCATTTTAAATAGAAGTCAGTATAGTTAATGAGAGTGGGCACACGGGGAGCACCGCGCTATATCCCAGAAGATGAAGATAGGCACCATTTCTATCTCAAGCGCCATGCTGAAACAGGCCCATCTGAGTTTATTTGTCCCCCAGAGTACAACTTACAAGGCATTCATTCCCACTAGAGACCACTGCAAATGTATAAAATTTTGAGTGAATGACATCTTTAAAACCAGTCAACAAAACCAATTGGAAGCTGAGTCTCTGACATACTGAACGGACCAATGGAACAAGCCTGGACTGGGAAACAGTGACAGATGGGACGGTCCCATTCTTGTAGGCAAAATAATAAGTTCCTGACTTTCTCACAGCTCTACCCCATCTCATAATCTGCTTCACATTCAGCTTTTTATGATCTGGATTTCTATCTGGATCAAAGAGAAAAAAAATCTAAGCATTTCAATCTGTTCTTGCTCTGCTTTTAGATGTTAGACCATCAGGATATGCAGTAGATAATAATTGTCCTACCAGAGCTGCAGAAAAAAACTTTGACTTTACATAGAAGTGATAACAGAAAGCAACAGAAAGCAGGCTGGATAATGGCAACATGCACTTGTGAGCAGCTAATGTTACCACTAAGTGCTTTGAAAGAGTTCTAGAAACATCTAAATGGACTTTTATAAGACTGTGCATCACTGTATGCCGGTAAACTCTGTTGTTGCCTTTGCTTCATGAAGATATGTTTAATTAGGACACTGAATTTGCGTATTTTGAGATTACATGCCATTTCATCCATTCTGCTGATTTTATGTCCAAACTGTAATTACCCATCTACATCTGCCTCTCTTAATCAGCTGTGCATAACTCATCCCCTCTGTGCCAATAATAATCATTAAATCTCTGCTCTGAGTATCCCAACACAGGCTCATATTGTGAAGCGCTGTCTGGGCTTCTGAGTGAAGCTCTAATATCATCTGAAGTGAATGAAGTCCAATTTATTATGATGACAGTCAAAGGGAGCGTTAATTAGGTGCAGGGCTAATCAGCATTTGGACACAAGCCCAACACCAGACCCACACTTAGTTAACACTCATTCTTCTCCCGGGGTGAAGCGGGAGCCTCATCGCTAAACTGCTCTTCACTCCTGACGCTCACAAGTTTTCGGGTGACTGATACGGCACATTAACATGGATTTAGGGCAGTGCAACAACAGGAAGTGTCTGCGTGCACAAGGAAAACCCAATAACAGGCCAGAGTATGTGGATAAATATCCAGCTATGTGTAAAAAGAATGTGTGTGAATACTCATAATGACTGGCCTGAATATTTGTTCTAAAAATAAAGTAACACTACAGAGAAAAAAGGGAAGAAACACACAACGTTGAACCAAACGCTTGTTGAAAAATAGAAACTACAGGCCAGATGAATAGATTTTGGATGAATATTTACGTGTCATGTAGTTGAAGTTTGTGTTTGAACCAAAGAGGGAATGTCTGTGTAACAAAGCCAGTGTATCACTATGCTTAATCTCGAAATAGCCCCCAAAATATTCCACTGCACTTTGCCTCATCAAGCCGCTGACAGATTTGGGTCTCCCGCTGTGTTGTGATGAAAAGTGTGTTAGTTTCACTGTGGTTGCCACAGTAATTGGTCACTTCATATTCATTTCTTCTCTTCTACAATAGAAATATGTGGAGATGTTAATTAGATCTTTGAACTCTTGAAAGTCAAATAAGTTTGGAAACTTTTATACATTTCTATGTACTCATAACGAATATTAAATATGCTGCCATGGTCTTTATATATATTTTAACGTGTTCTGGGAGGCAAACATGGAAGAACAAGACCCACCGTGTGTGCTGCATGTCTCTTCAGTTGCTGAGCGTTCCACTTTCAGTTCCATGGAGCTTTGCAGTGATGTGTGTCTGCATGCACTGGTGTGTATTTGCAGTGCATGTTCTGCTTCACTACCATCAGACTCATTAAACAAACCCCACAATCAAGCACCTTTGCAAACAAGCACTAGTGCTGTGAACCTTGCCCTTCCACAGCCTGTTTAATACGATCTGAAACTAAAAAGAAGTAAGATAAAACACCTAAAAAAGAAAGGTGTATGTTTCTGAAAAGATGGGGATAACTAAAGCTCTAAAGATTCACCAGAAATGCTACAACTGAGGGGAAAATGCGTATCTGAAATGCCACCCTAACAAGCCTCCTTTCTGAGGGGCAAAGAGCTTTTCTGATCAAAGCTGTGTTCAAAGACTGCTGCAGACAAGCCCTGCAGCACTCCCTAACAGAGTTCACAGTACTGGATCAGTTTGGTCATGTGCAGCCATACGTCCATGAAGGCTGGATTGTTAAAAAGGAACACATTAACCAGAAGGAGCTCTACATCAGGTACAACAACTGACAGAGAGACTCCAAGGTGTCCGAGTCACTTCGGCTTCTTTCAACATATTTGTTTATTCACTGAGGCTTAATTAAACAGACGTTCTCATATATTCACTAAACTCACACTCACTGTTGTAAATCATATAAATAATTGGCGAGGAGCTCTGTGTGATTCAGAATCAAAGATGATTGAGTAATGCTAGAAAAAGGAGGTCTATGTGGGTTTCTAGATTTGTACATCTACTCCTATTAGGTCAGGAGGGATTCCACTCACAAACTCTCTCTCTCTCTCTCTCTCTCTCTCTCTGTGTGTGTGTGTGTGTGTGTGTGTGTGTGTGTGTGTGTGTGTGTGCGCGCATGTGTGTGTGTGTGTGTGTGTGTGTGTGTGTGTGTGTGTGTGTGTGTGTGTGTGTGTGTGTGTGTGTGTGTGTGTGTGTGTGTGTGTGTGTGTGTGTTTAGTAGACGTACTTCTTTGATCACAGTAGGGTCTTATTTTTCCATGAAAAGAAGCTAGTTTTTTATGAGACACACCAATGTCCGTTTTGAAAGGGACAGCTTGTAGGTTGGTCTTGCTGTTGTGTAATTGATGTCCTACTGTTTTACACATTCTGAGCCGCAGCATAAAACAATAAAAAAATAAAAATAAAAAACCAACAACAGCACTTTCAAACTCTACGCTAGGCTCATTTTAGGTCATCAGAATAACAAAATCTACTAGTGCATGTTGTGTATTAGTAGAGTGGTTCATTGCAACTTTCCAAAATAAAAAAGGATAAAGTTAATGATTTTTGCACCAATGGTAGCATTGTGCCAAAGTGTTAAATCACAGCGCTTCTTTCCTCATGCAGCCTTTTGGAATGGATCCATCAATTAGTGCAGCATTAGTCATAAGGAAAAATAATTGTCTAAACTGGTTTAAAAGTCGCTTTAAATTTAAACTCAATCCCTTTGTTTTCTTTAGTTAATTAATTGAAAAGAAAAATGAAAATGAAAATAAATGAAGATTTTAAAGAATGAAAGCAAACTGTCCACATGAAGTCTCAATCATCTTGTTATAATGAATACTTGCAGTCTCTTCACTCAAATCTTAAAGGTGTGCAATTTGTTTTAATGATTATTTCTGATTATTGGTCAATTAGAGTTTTTATGTAGGCTGAACTACTGTGAAAATGGTGCACTGTTATTTTTTTTCCTCCGAGTATGACTAAGGGATGGAATATCTTTGATTTTAATTACATGTATGCATGTTTATCAAAGCTGCCTCACATAATTTGCATCTTTTTGAATCTTCGTTTGTGAGCATCCTCTGTAATCAACGCAGTGCCTTTACAGTCTGCACTATGTGAGTAACCAGTTTGGTGAGTCGACATAAGGAGCAAAACATACTCGCCATTGTCACTCCGTCTCTGGTTTAGAGGTCTTTCATACTATCTACGAGACCGCTGCTATATTTTTCTCTATAGGGAACTAAAAATTAACCAGTTACTGATCTCATCTAATGATATGCTTGTTTTGGTTGTACCCCACAAAATCCCAGAACTCTATCTGGTCTGAGTTCTTTACTGCGCCCCCTAGTGGAATACTCTAGTACTATGTACAGTTCAGCAGCAAGTATGTGAACAAGACACAGCCTGTTGTCTCTGTCAACTTTGAGGTTCAAAAACAAATACATCCCTGGGCTGGAAGACATTAATTACTTCTAGTGTTTAAATGAAGATGAAGGTTGGAGAAGACAAGTTGAAAACAATTAAAGTTGTGCTGCAAGGAGGACTGAGTTGCATTCAAGGAAGAACTGCATGAATATAAAATGGTGTAGTCTGCATATAAATGCATACGAGAACTGTCAACAGCATGAACAATGTTATTGATATAGATTTTGAATAAGGTGGGGCCCAGTATCGACCCTTGAGGAACGCCCATAGATAATCTTTCTTAAACTTAAACCTAGTGTCTACAAAGATTGAACCAGATGTCGATAGGTATAATTATAATAGTCTATAATCTATAAAGAGTCTATAATCTCCGTGACTTTCCATGGATAGTAAAAAAATTGGACATGCCTCTATCACCATCTAAAGGTCTGACACAGATGCCTTGCCATGACACATTATGGCCTTGCATGTCTCTGCACCCAAAAAAGATAAGTTTAGCTAAATATAAAGAACTATTTGGCATCAGAATCCAAATGTATCAAATGTTTACTTTATTATCACGCCTAAGATTATTTATTTGGCCTTTAGGATTTCAAATATTTAGCTGTAGCTAACAATGATAACCACCACATTTAAAAAAATATTATGCAGACTGTCCAATCAGCTTGATATTTTACATTTAGATAATAAGGCCACCTATAGTTATGAAAATGCTGCAGAGTGGCGGCTCTGTCACACAAGCCATATGTTCCGTGTCATATGTATAACAGTTAGATATTTTGTATGCACAGGGGATGATTCTCCAAGTATTAAATAGGAAGGGTTTCTAAATCAAAACAGTGTGTTGTAACCCTATCTTAATGTGAAAGGAAAAGGAAACAATTGCCAATTCATTTTATTTTAAATGCATCTTATTGAGCAGGAAACATTTTCTAGAATAGTGAGAAAATAGTTCAAGGGGAAAAAATAATAGATTAATAACAATAGATTTTATTTGTAACACACTTTACATTGAAATGTAAAGCGCTACAGTAGGAAATCAGAAACAATCTAAAGAAAAATTAAAAACAATCAATAAAAACAAATAAAAAATACATAAAACCATACAATGCTAAGTTAACACATGGTAAAACAACAGCAATATAGTAAAAGCCTGTGTAAATAAAAATGGCTTCAGATGTTTTTTAAAACACGCAACACTCTGAGGTGCTCTCAAAATTTCAGGGAGTGTGTTCCACAGGCCTGGGGCTGCAGCTTGAAATGCTCGATCTCCCATGGAGTGAAGTTTTGTTCTGGGCTGTTGCAGGAATTGAGAATTTCTAGAGCGACGATTTCTTGAGGTGATGTGGATATTAAGGAGCTCTTTAAGATAAATAGGAGCATTTCCATAGATACACTGATAGGTAAGGAGACCTAATTTGTGTTTAAATCTATGGGTGATTGGTAACCAATGAAGAGACTTCAATACAGGTGTGATGTGGTTATACTTGTGACCCCTTGTCACAATCCTGGCAGCACAGTTCTGGATGTACTGAAGTTTCTGTGGGCATCCACTAGAGATTCCAATGAGTAAAGATTTGCAGTAGTCTAGCCTAGATGAAACAAAGGCGTGGAACAACTTCTCAGCATCTGCTTGAGTAAGAAACTGGCGAAGTCTTGCCATGTTTTAAAGATGGAAAAATTATACTTCAGAAAGGTGACGGACATGATTTTCAAGTGATAAATGTTGATCCAGTTTGATCCCGAGTAGGGCTGCACGATATTAGGAAAACCTGCGATATTCGATAACAGTGCTTAATATTGCGATATCGATATTACTCACGATAAATGAACAAATACTAAAGTATGCAGTGTTGATGTCGTCTGGCGTGTGACGTCTGCTCTGGGTTCAAAGCAAAAAAACTAATGCATGAATTCCATTACAACATAACATTTTTATTGTAAAAATATGCAGCTGCACCTGCTACTGTATTAGCAGCAAAACAACAAGCTGCATGCATGCAGTTTCTCAGTGACTTTAAAACATCACCTCCACCATAACACTTTTTCTGATGCTCCAAATAAAGAAAAACATCCCTACCAGGGTTTTTTGAATAAATAAAAAAATCTGAAAATAGGTTTAAATGTTAAATAATAGTTAACATCACTTAAATGCAACAGCAAATTCTCTCATTGGTATTGAACATTTTCTCCACTTATGTGGTTATGATATAAGGCTGTTGCTGTAATTGGGAAGTGAACTGTGCTGGGCCAAACTAGGAGAATATTAAGATTTTTTGAGGGAAAGAGAAAAACAATTGTCTACCTTTCAGAAGAGGAACTGGCAAAAAAAAACTACATGGAAAATATGTGAAAACGTTTGTTTTTAACCCCAAATTGAACAAGTTTACCTAGATCTTAAAAAGCAGCTCAGATGATGAAACTGCAACTATGATTCTGATAACAAGCTAACAAATTGAACTAGCTCCTCTTAAGATAACTGGCTAGCAGAGCTTCTGACTGAGTTTATGTGCAGCAGCAAATCAACTATCTTGATTAACAAGGTTATAAATGAAAAATCACTTTGATGTGTGGGGGAACTTTTCCAGGCCCTCTTTAGCAGGGTAGGACTGGGAGGAGAGTGCTGTAGCCTTTAAGCTGGAAGCTAACCGGAGCCTGGGGCTAACTTCACCACCCGGTGGAACACTAGCGACATGAAGGTGGGTTGGTTCACCGGCACGTGTCGGAGTCAGCCCGGTAAAAATGATTAACGACACTGAGCGGACTCACATTCACGTTTGAAAGCAGTGCTGAGTCTAGAAACATCAGCACAAAGTGCGTTCGTTGCTCTGAGCCAGCATGACGAACAAGAGAACGGCGCCGCTAACTCAGTTCGGTTATTGCTTTCCATCCTAAGGGTCTACGTAGGGGGCGGGCGTATTACGTGAACGGACCCATCTGATTGGCCGCATATCAGATGGGCTACATTTGATTGGTCAAATAATACTTCCACGTAAAAAACAGAGCTGGTTTACAGAAAGTTGATGTATGACACAGATGGAAATGTTGAACCAAATATTTATCGCCGTTTTTGACGTGCTTTGCGAGGGGCCTATCGCACGTCCTGTTATCTCGATGATGATAATTTTTCGATATATTGTGCAGCCCTAATCCCGAGATTAGTGATAGATTTAGAAAATGTTACGTCACTACCTAATATGGAGATATTTTTTAGGTTAGTAGATTTGACCTGATGAGGAGTACCAATGAGTAGTACCTCTGTTGTCCTGCTGTTTAGCTGGAGACATTTTTCAGACATCCATGCCTTTGTCACATCCACACAAGCACTAAGAGCAGAAAGTGTAGATGATGAGGAAACTGAATCAACTTTGAGATAAAGCTGTGTATCATCAGCATAAGAATGGAAGGATATCCCAAAATTTCTAAAAACATCCCCAAGTGGGAGCATATATATATATATATAAAGATATATAAGATATATATAAAGATATATATAAAGAGAATTGGGCCAAGAACTGATCCCTGGGGGACCCCACAAGTAATGTTATGGGGTGATGATCGTTTCTCCCCCAAAGCCACATATTCAGTTCTCCCAGTGTGATACGACTGGAACCACTGGAAAATGGTCCCAGTCAGTCCAACTTTGGTCTGAAGCCGATGGAGAAGAATATCATGGTCCACAGTGTCGAAAGCGGCAGTAAGGTCTAAAAGAACAAGGAGTGAGAAACAGCCCTGGTCAGCAGCCACAAAGTAAACCATTAATGACTCTGACCAGTGCCGTCTCCATACTGTGTGCAGAGCAAAAACCAGATTGGAAGGTTTTGCACACATGATGTCTCTGTAGATGCTCATGAAGCTGGGATGCAACCACTTTTTCCAGAATTTTTGAAAGAAATGGTAGGTTTGAAATTGGTCTAGTGATGAATTTTTTTAGATGAGGACGAATGAGAGCAGTTTTAAGGTCAGCTGGAACAATGTCTGATTTTAATGAATTATTAATTATTGTAGTGATGAGTGGACAGATGGTGGGGAGGTTTATTTTTATTAAAAATGTTGGGAGAAGGGCTGCGCAGTGGCTGTTGCCTTGTAGCAAGAAGGTCCTGGGTTCGCTTCCCGGCCTGGGATCTTTCTGCATGGAGTTTGCATGTTCTCCCTGTGCATGTGTGGGTTCTCTCCGGGTACTCCGGCTTCCTCCCACGGTCCAAAAACATGACTGTTAGGTTGATTGGTCTGTCCAAATTGTCCTTAGGTGCGAGTGTGTGTGTGTGCATGATTGTTTGTCCTGTGTGTCTCTGTATTGCCCTGCGATGGACTGGCAACCTGTCCAGGTGCAGAGTGTACCCCGCCTGATTGCCTATTGACCGCTGGAGATAGCCCCCCCCCCCGCGACCCTACATGGACAAAGCGGGTTTAAAAGAGGGATGGATGGATGGATGGATGGATGGATGGATGGATGGATGGATGGATGTTGGGAGAGGATCTAGGAAGCATGTTGAGGAATTCATCCGTTGTATAATTCCCTCCACTTCTCTGGTGTATGTGAAGTTAGTGAGTTGTCTGGCCAAGTTTGAAAATTCGATTTGAACTGGAGTGGGTGAATTTGTACAAAGGGCAGATCGTATGGACTCTACTTTGTCAGAAAAAAGTAATAAACTTATTTCACTGCTCCACTGTATTTACATTGCTTATGGAAGATGGAGGTTCAAGTAAGTTGCTGATTGTGGAAAACAATTCATTTGAATTTTTTCAATTATTGCATATTTTGTGGGAGTCGAACTTTGATCTAGCCACGGCCAGAGCTTTGGAATATTATTTTTTTGATGATCCTGATAGGCTTGCTTACAGCATGACCTGTAGAAATATATTTCCTCTCAAGGGCATGACCAGCTGTCTTCAGTCTGCGGAGCTCATCCGTAAACCACGGGGCTGATCTGGAAAAAGAGACTGTTCTAGATTTAAGTGGTGCATGGGATTCAAGGATACCATGGAGACAATTATCATAATAATCCACAGAATCTGTAACTGATGGAAAACATGTAACAGTAGAAAGCTTTTGGATGCAAAATTTTAGTGAAGCTGAGTCTCTATTTCTCAAGTTTCTGAAACTAATTTGGCACTTTGGTTTAGAGTAGATGTTTGGTACAGTCAAGTCCAGGACAATAGCCTTGTGGTCAGACACACCCAGATCATGAACTTGGAGATTGTTAATAAGGGCATTCTGGTTTTGTCTATAGGAAAGGAGCAATGATGGACTTTTGTGTTCACATTGTTGCTCGTCTATAAGTGGTTTCTGTCTGCAGTCAGATGCCACTGGCTCCTCAATTATTCAGAAGTCAGGTTGTGCAATGCTTCCCATGTTAGATGTGCCGAGGCGATGTTAACATCTTGTTACAGTGACATACGGCCGCTGTGCTGAATGGTTGAATGGACTTCTCTAAAAACAGATGTTGACGCATTTAACAATTTCTGACATATATGCAGGTTGGTTTAGATCTGACTGGATCTAGGAGCTATTGTGCATATGAGACTTTCACAATTGATACAGGCTGCTTATGTTAGAAACTCCTGTAGCTTTTACCATATAATTGGAGCGTTTGCAATGCATTAACATAAACTATCATAAACAAACACAAAGCGTTAAAGTTGCTTCTGGTACAATTAAAGGAAAAAAACTTGCCCCGGAACAGAAACAAGCCTGTCTAAGCAGGTTGTGCTGCTACCTCATTAATCTCACTTATCATCAGACGAATGACAATGACAGAGTTTCCAACGGTAAATGTAACACAGTGGAAGAGGAATTCATGGACTCCCACAATGCATCATTTATAGGCAAAGAAAACTTTAGGTTGTGCTGAACGAGCAGATTCAGTCTAATTCATTAAATATTTGATACAAACATCAGTTTTGCTAAGAACGCTGCTTACTTTTACTGCACAAGCAGCATTTTCATGTCCAGAACTGCACATCCATGGATGTTTAATTCTGTTTTAGTCATCTAAATTTGGCAGATTCTTGTATCAAATGTGCTTGGAAGAAAATATTTTTGACACTATTTTTTCTTTCATATTTTGATTTGTTGCTATAATGCCTCAGTGGATGCTCACATGGAAAAAGCTAATAAGGAAACATGCCTACTGGATGGATTATTTGGTAATAAAACTGAATGTCATTAAAGTTGACTAGGTGTGATCCCTGAAATGGTGAAACAATGTTTGCTTTTCTTTCACGCATTTATTTAAAAAGAGATAGTTCTGTCATGTTCTGCGGGTGGAGATGGCAGACCATGTGTGGTGGTGGTTTCAGGAGGCAGAAGAGCAGGCAGACGGATGAAAAAATAAAAAATACGTTTAATTGTAGACTGGGAGCAACAGGACTGACGAACGAACATGCACAAACGTCAATGAACCGACAAAGACAGCAACAAGGAGGGAGGTATAAATACACAAGGGAATCAGGAACACATGGGCAGAGTAATCAGGGACAGGTGAGAACAATTAGGCTTATGGGGCGACGGTGGGACAGGAGTTAAGTGCTCGCCCCGTAATCGGAAGGTTTCTGGTTCGAGTCCCGCTCAGTCTGTCGCTGTCGTTGTGTCCTTGGGCAAGACACTTAACCCACGTTGCCTGCTGGTGGTGGTCGGAGGGACTGGTGGCGCAGGTGCTCAGCAGCTTTGCCTCTGTCAGTGCGCCCCAGGGCAGCTGTGGCTACATTGTAGCTCATCCCCACCAGTGTGTGAATGTGTGTGTGAATGGGTGAATGACTGATTGTGTTGTAAAGCGCCTTGGGGGGTTCTAGGACTCTAGAAGGCGCTATATCAAATACAGGCCATTTACCATTTACCATTTAATCAGGGCAGGAGAGACACAGTCAGGGAGGCCGGGGCGGATCATGACAAGTTCACAGAAATAGAGATGGTTGAACCTTGTACATGGACAAGAGGTAAACAGAGGGCTATTTTTTCTGTATTCCCGGGCAGGTTACAGGTTAAAAAATGTAAAAGATGCATCATATCTGAAACCACTAAAGTGTCTTGTAAAATAAAAGTAAAAAAAATGACACTTAGATATTTTGAAAGTGGCAAAACTGATAACGAGAAACCTGCTTGGGTATTCAATTGTTCCATCATTCAGAATTCCAGAGTTTATTGTTCACGGGCAGATTTAACTGAGTGCTTGTTTGAAATTAGATTTTAAATATCTTTCTTTAGTGACCTGATAAAAACCATCACATGTCCTTTTTTTCCCAGTATTTGTTACATCATTGTTCTTTTTAATATCAGCATTTGTGAATGCAGAGCTGAGTGACCTACCAGAAAGCTCTGGTTTCATCCGTCTAAAGGATATCTGCTCGCAGGCTCTGTGGCTTCCCGGGCGACACTGGTAAATGCTGATTTTGATTTGACACTGCTGACCTTTGATCTTTGGGAGGTTTTCTAAGCTCTTTGGTTACTATTTATGTCAACAGTTTCTTCAGTTTGTCATTACTGTTCCTTTTCTGTGAGGTCCATCTGTATAATAACGCCAAGCTGCTTAGACATGATCTTCTAGACTTTATCTTTGAAATGCTGAAGAATCATTTATTTTCTACTATCCTGAGACAACTCTACTAGTTCTCTCTCGTCCCTGCTCAGTGTGATACACATGCTGACTACCTTTCTATGAGCACGGCTGTTTTGGGTTTTACCTTTTTAACACAACAGTACCAACAATTTTATCAGTGTTTGGGTGCATGTGCAAGAATAACATTTAATATCTTCTATTTCTAGATTGGAACCAAATCATTTAGATTTCTCTTGGGATTTGTTGAACATCTGCATGTTTTTGGTGCTGCTTGGTAGCAGATGCCGTGGGTCGTTGGCTGAGGCCTCTCCTGTGTCCTGTTAATGAACATTTTGTTGCATGCCCCTTCAGCTGGTCCTGATTGGTTTTTGTGGTGTTGTTGGGCCTGTTGTCCTGCTGAAGGAGGCAGCTGCCATGAAGAAGTGATGGTGTTCTGAAACCATGTTTAAGTTGGTGGTATGTGTCAAAATGACAACCACATGAATGTCAGGAAACACAAGATTCATTGTAATGACCCGGTAATTCCCCCACCTGTCAGTGCTTTTTCAGGGGTGGCTGATCAGCTCCAGTTTTGAAATGTCATCATTCATAATAAACAAACATAAAATAGCCAAACTGTTGTCCAAATGCCTGTTTCAATTAAACCGAATGCCCAGTTATTCTGTTATGTAAGCCGTAGGACACATTTAGGAAAGCTTCACTGTTGCTCGCAGCCAGACAAGCTGTCCTCACAGTTGGGTGGAACGTCCAGAAGTCCAAATCAAATATCTTAATCTCTTCTTCTCCTGCTTGTCTTGTTCCCAACAGGAGTGCTGTCTCCCAGCAGCAGCAGCCATGTGAGAGGAGCTGTCAGCAGGCAGAGGATGCCCACTTCCAGCTAAAACCAAACCTTCCCTCCTTCCCTCCCCTCCCTCCCTTCCCCCTGTCCCCTGCAGGTCCCTGCTTTCCTTCCCACATGAGGACAAGAAGATGACTATCACCAGCCGGCAGTCCTTTAATGTCCTGACGGTCATCTTCCTCCTCCTGTGCACTGCAGGTATGTGAAAGTTAGAGAGTGTCTATCACCAAGTCTGCCACCTGGCCCTGAAAAGTTCAGACTTGTCTCATTAGAGGGTTGTGCAGACATTCATTTGGGAGTTTACGTTAACCCCCCGCCCCCATCCCTTTCAGTCTGACCCATTAGTGCCAGGAGCTAAACAGAAGCTAAGACCTGCAAACATATTTTATAGATAATTGATTACTTCTAATTGGCAGAAGCTGAATCAGAGGCTGTTTAAGCAGCAAACATCCGTAGGAAAAACCTTTACTAGCATTGGGGAGGAAAAACTTTGAATAATAGGGTGGAGAAAAGGGCCAAACTGTAGAAAATGTAAAGAAGCAACAACGAAGGCTGTGGGCAGCACAACAGAACATGACACATAAATCAGAGGAGTGAAATACGGTTTGTGTAAAAACAAAACTAACAGCAGCTCAATTCAGAAAGTGACAAAATAGTGCAGAAGGACACAGAGCTGGGGACACACAGGACAGCTATTATATGTGTATTATATGTATATTATAGGTATTATATGTGATGATAAAATTATGCTTAGAATCATTTAGCTCATCTTGCATTTATATTATTTGTTGTCATTTTCTGAGCTTAATTTCTTAAAGAGCATGCCAGCCCCATCGACATACATACTGGACAATTAATTTCCATAGACTCCAATAACACGTTTTTGAGGCTAAATGGGAGGTGGCCACCACCACCATTTTGACAGTGTCACAGGTTCCATCAAGCCCAGACAATTCCACAAAAGGGAAGAGAGGTGGAGCTGAGGGTTGGGCTGTAAGGCTGGGATATCTGACGAGACCCGGTCGAACTAGCTACAAGCTAACCTGAAGCTAACCCAAAGCTAACGCGGAGGTGGGAGCTAAGCTAACGGAGGTAGCAACCTAGCTACAACCGGAGTTAACTGTGCACAACATCAGAGCTTCTGAGTCAGAGATACGCCGGGCTGACCGCTGGGTAAAACCGGGTGGAACACAAAGGTCTCCCGAAAGCTCCACAAGCCGGCAGCTGCACAGCAGACAGGAGCCGCGATCAGACAGAGATGCGCCGGGCTGCGGGGAGGGGAGAACGGGTGGAAAACATCGGTCTCCCGAGAGCTCCACAAGCCGATAGTTGGAACCCAGCTCCACCAACATGTTATATTTCAACCCATTTTCTAAAGTGCAGCATTATGTTAAATGCACTGGATTTTACCCTATTACATTTAAATTTCATGGTTAAACAGTACATGTTAAAATCTAAGCTACTTACCGAAAAAAATGAAGTGGAGACTCCTTGGACGCTCTATTAGTGCAATTAATGCCACAGCAAGTAATTTTGTCCAACAATTGCCAAAAAAGAATACACAAACACAGAGACTCAAAATCCCAGAACAGTTTCCAAGCCAGACCGAGGCTCTACTGAGGCCTTTCCACGGAGCTAGCTCTGTGGTCACGTGGGTCTGATGCTCATTAATTATACAGAATTTTAGGCTTTTAATACACTTAAACAGAAGAGTGAGAAAAAAAATTCACCCCCCTCAGAGTTGTCATGAGTGTAAACTAGATAATTTAAACCAAAAACATGTTTTGGTACCAGGCTGTAAACATGTTTATTTCTGCTGTGAAATTGGTATTTTTAACATGGGAGTCAATGAGGATTTGCTCGCTTCTGACACCAGCCCCCAGAGGATGAGGGTGGAACTGCAATTTTTGGTACTTCCGGGCTGAGATCAATTTTTGAGCCGCATTGTGGGGGCTTGGCCAGCCCCTACCAGAGTTTTAAGCCAACTCCAGTGACAGCGCCAGGGGGCGCTATAGCTACCCCTGGATCAGTCATTGCACCCCCATAACACCCCCAAGTAAATATCAGATTTTTTTTTTTACAATTTATTTTTAATTTAACGTGTGGATGTGATAATATTTAACATACAAAACAAAAATAATCAGTAAATTATCATATAGATAGTAAAAACTTTAACCAAAACAGGAAATTGATGTTAACCTTTGACCTCATTTTCCTCCTGCGAATGAGTGAAAGGTAGAGCTAGCGGTAAAATGGATCAGTGTTTGTTGCCCACATTTCCACGGGTTCAGTCAGAAACAAATGAATGTTTGGAAGTGATCTCAGACCCACAAAAACCTACGGATCTGGATGAAGAGAGTCAACCCTCATCCACCGCAGCAGTCGAGGGTTCTGCCGCTGGAAAAGCTAACGTTAGTGTTAGCTAACCTTGCAACACTATAGATGGTTTTCTGTGTGGCTGTATGTGTTTATGATTTCATGGAAAAGTCAGCGATTGTTCATATGTTTATGATGTATATTAATGATTGTTTCAGGTGTTGTTGAGGTTTTGTGCACGCATGTGTACCTGCTGGTGTTGAAGGTGTTTTAGAGAACAATAGGTACGCATGACCACTTCCTTCATAGCACCCTCAATAAAACGACTAGCTCCTTATAGCACCTGCAGAAAGACATTTCTGGTGCCGCCACTGGGCCACTCCCATTTCCTGTTTGAAAAATACAAAATTGTTGTTGCCTGGCAGATCGAGAGGACGGAGCCACTAACAACACACACACACACACACACACACACACACACACACACACACACACACACACACACACACACACACACACACACACACACACACACACACACACACACAGGCTTACAGCAACATTGTGACATCATTATGTACCAGCTGACATCTTAGTGTACCTCTTAGCCAACAGTGATGACAGATTGAAATTCAAATGCAGGGCAGAGTTTTGACCTGAACATGCTGCAACACTGACAATTTTAGGCAGAATGTTTAATTTTACCTAAGATGCACTAAAGTGCCAAATTATTGACTACACATGTCTACAGCATGGTTAGATACTCATTTATATTGTTTATCAACAAAAAAATTTTGATTTGGGGGCATCGGCATAATGGGGTTGACTTGCTCTTTAAGAAAAGCTTCAAAATAAAGTGTAATAAAACAAAATGACAAAGACATTAAAATGTCTGATTGTAGGATGAAATTGTATTCCCATGCTTTGTCTCAGTATTTATTTTCTAATCTGATGTAACTTTTTGCCCTTATAGGAACTTATAGAACTATAACAATGTTATAACAATCACATCATTAAAGATCTTTTAAAATACAAAAACTCAATTGTGTTTCCTGTTATTAGAGCGACTATGAAAGTAGATCACAAACTTTATGCTTTGGCAGCAGAAACAAACTGCAGATGTGACTGCAGCAACAACTAGATGCTTGACATGTGATGTTGGCTGTTTTCTCTATTTAGACAGAGCCCCAGTGGTTTTTAGACCACAGGTAAAGAAACTGTAACACAAGAGCCCAGATGTTTACTGTGTCCTAAATTTCAACAAGTGTTAATGAAATTAGGCAGGTGGGAGCATTTTGATGGCACCTCCTCCCGATGCAGCTGTAGTTCATTTGAGACTTGCCCTGAACTTTGTGGAGCTCTTCAGCTTTGGAAGATAAACACTCTATCTCATATATGCAGAAGTGAAAGCAACAGCCAACCCAGCGTGTGTGCTAGAGGACTCATATCCTCGAGGGCCGGTATCCAGCATGCTTTAGTTGTTTCCCTGCTTCAACACACCTGGTTTCAGAGGGTTATTAACAGGCTTCTGCAGCGCTTGATGTGCTGCCGAACAGGTGAATCAGCTGTGTTGGAGCAGGGAAACAACTAAAATATGTTGCATACCAGCCCTCTCGGAAGGGAGCTGACTACCCCGGTGTATGAGATGTGCATTGTGGTAAATGGCCTGTATTTGTATAGAGCCTAGCCTGGCAAGCCAGACTAAATAAATGTATTATTTAGTCTGGCCATGCTCCATTGACGGTTCTCGGTTGTGGGGCGGGTTCTACCGTTGTCTTTCAAATGATCTCCACATTCCACTGCACAACGAATGTGACATACTCTTGTTTCACTCTGTTGCATCATCCCACCCACCAGGCATATAGAGTGCCCTGATTGGCCCACAAAGCGGATAAAGCTCTGTGATTTGTTCACTAAGCAGATAGAGCGCTACGATTGGCCCACCATTATGGACCAATCACAGCTCTTTATGTGTTTGAAACCCCTCTAGCGAGCTGTGATTGGCTAGCCAAAGTCCTGGTAGGAGCTGCGGAGGTTCCAATGGAGCGTGTCTAGACCAAACTTTGCAAAGCAAGAATTTGGTCTAGTTCACTAGGCTATATAGAGTCTACATAGGGTTCTACAACTCTGCATGGAGCTTCACAACACAATCAGTCATTCACCCATTCACACGCTGGTGGGGATGAACTATGTTGTAGCCACAGCTGCCCTAGGCCACACTGACTGAGGCGAGGCCTGCCAAACACAGGTGCCACCGGTCCCTCCGACCACCACCAGCAGGTAGGGCGAGATAAGTGATCTGCCCAAGGACACAACAGCAGCATTCTCTGGTTAGAACCGGGACTGAACCTGCAACCTTCCAATTACTGGGCAACCCACTCTACCTCCTGAGCTACTATTACTGCTTTCATGGCTGTTTACATCACTGCACAAATAACCTATCATCAAGCAGGTTAGCTTTTCTTCAGATGTTCACTTCAAAATAGAGCAGAAAAGTTAAAAAGGTGTGGCTACTTTCATGAATACAAAAATGTTTGTAGATTTTTGTTGGGTGTGTCCAAATCTGTGGCCTTTCAAGGCTGCATTTTAAGGCCGATCACAACGAAGCAACAATGCTGTCCAAATTCTTCTTTTTCTTCTTCCAGCTCTAGGAGAATACAGACGCTTTTTTCCTCCTCTCCTCCCTGTCTTATCCCAAGGCTCTTTTTCTGTCTTTGGGTGTACGGCGCTTATGCATTTTTTCTGGAAACTGGAAATTATTAAAAATGGATCTGGTCGGTTGGTCTCTCAACGCGATTGACAAACTTTTTTCAACGATGAGAACGGGAGAAGGGGCTCCCGGTTGCCCGTCTGGGACAGAGCCAGTTGGGCATATCATGGACTCCTGGAAACAGTGGAACTTGATCTGCCTCTCCCAACTGTCTGTAGAGGATTTCTGAAGATGTCTGGATATTTGTTGTGTTAGTGTCAGGTTTACTGATTTTTGGCCTGAGCCAGGTTACCTGGCTTACCGGAAAATTAATGAGCTGTCGAGGAATATTGGCTCAATCCCGGAGCTCAGGGATGGATTACACCGCACTGTGAAAGCACAAACTCATATAATTGTCGAGATGAGTCCTAAGCTTGGAACTTTGGCTGAGATTCGGACTCTGGCACAGGAGGTGGATTCGATCAAGGATAGAGTTGACGGATCAGCACGGACTGGGATTGATTAACTACGCCATTATTGGATTGAGAGGGGTTGAGGACCAACGGAACTTTAAGACAGAGAGGAAATGATCTGTATCTGGCCCCAAAACAAGTTCTTATCTGAATCTGGTGCCCTTGAGCCTGTGAGGCTGAAGAGATAACTCCCCCTCAGAAGAAATGTGGAATGCTGCCGTCGCCATGGCAACTCTGTCTCCCTATCCCAGCCTGGGCGGGACTGCGACCGGTGAAAGGTCATGAATCGTTCCAGGAGTCACTGTGCTCTGTCCCCCCCCCACCCCCACCCCCCCTCCCCCCGTCCAGACGGAGGTAACGAGTGCTGCTTATCGTGGCTGCATGCACTGATGTTTGGACAGTCCTCTACCCTACCTTCCCACCTAGTGGACACTTATGTTGTGTAATGTCTGAAGTCTGCAGCATTTCTGTCTGAGGTGTTTTTTGCATAGCAAAGCTGCCCTCCCTGTGGAGGGTAACTCTGAAGTGCCTTTTTTTTCCTCCACCCGACTCAAGCCTAAAATAAACCCCTCTGATCTCTATTAAGGTAGCGCGACTCAAGTTGCGAATGACCACAGTCACCAATTCTTGCCATGTGTCTATGTATGTATGTTTGTCAGATCTCAGAATTGTGTGTACTGAAACTCTAATTTCCCTCTGGGATTAATAAAGTATCTTTGAATTAGAATTGAAATTCAAAGGATACTTTAAAAGCATCCTTGAATTTGAGGGCAGGTCTGGCACCCCATTTCCAAACGCTATCCCAGGATTCAGTGAGGGCCATGAGAGATTTTGTTCATGTTACAATGGCGGACAGTGCTGCAAAGGATTGTTAGGATTAGGAAATATTGGTGTTTTAATATCTCACAGTAAAAAAAAAAGTAAAAAGAGGAAAGCAGTTGTCTTGTTAGCCTTTTCTGTTTTCTTATTTGCTCTTTAATTGTATTTTTGTCAAAAATATTATGAAAAATACTTATAAATGAGCTATTACAGGTCTTGTATAGTTCTTCATGTATTACATTTACCATTACGGCTAAGTTTAGTTTTGGTTTCTGTTTAGAATTGTCACAGTTGCTAGGCAACATAGACAAGACAAATGCTGAGTTAGGGATGGGAATAAATATGGAGGCTAGATCATCCAACTTCTCAGCCGCTCTCTTACTGGTTGAGGAAGGACCCGACCTATTTGAAGCGGGTCAGACGGGTGCTCACAAGAATGTGGACACACCCACTATATGACTTTTTTTAGGTGCCCCTCATTTTCTCATTAATGGCACCTATTGTCTAAGAGGGAAACAGATTAAACCAGCAATAATCCCCTCATGGTGACAGCAGAACAGCAGTTTTGAACTCAACACTGTTCAGTGTGTTAGAGACTAGATGGCAGAAACTTTATGAAAAATACTTAGTTCAACTTGGAACTCGACTTGGACTGAAACTTGAAGGAACTGAGATTGAACGTAGACTAACCTGACAGATGTGTGACTTGACCTGGACTTTGCCTTTATAGACTTAAATCTTGACTTGGACTTGCACCTTGAGGTTTGACATGGACTTGCCTCTTAAAAACATGAGATTTGACTTACACTTAGAAACTGACTTTTGCACATCTGTGCTGTTATACAGGATCTTGCTCTGGTAACAAAAAATAAACACCATGGAACAAATATTACATTCTAGACAGAAACACAGGCGGCACGGTGGTCTGTGGCTTTAGAAGTCTGGTTCAAGTTATGAGTAAGAAAACAGGTTTGTGAGCTCATTAAGGCTATGATTAAATATCTTCTGTGAGGTTTTATACCACAACTGCACAGCTGTCTCGTTACTTGCTGCAACAATTCCTTTTGCTTCTATTACAGGAATAAAAATGCTCGGAAGCTGAAACAGATTAGTCATGAAAATGTTGGAATAACGAAAGCAGCTCCTGGTCAGCTGCGATCAAAGGGAGTCTGAGCTGCTCTTGAAGTAGATTCCTATGATTTTGGAGTTGAGCAAAAGCTTATTTGCTGATTCCATAACTAGAACATTATTCTTTTCATTTCCCCTATAGAGGAAAACAAGAATCCACAGATTTATTTACTTCTGAGGCTTTGGGACAGTGATTGAACAATTGTATATGAATGCAAATAAGATAAAACATCATTTGCTTTTTGCATATTTTCTCTGTAAGCGTGAATACTTTTGGTTCATAGAAACAGAAAAGAAAAGCCGATTCAGTAGAGTTTTTCAGGTACTTGGTTTTGCTTGTTTACCTTCAACCAACGAACCATCATGATTTAGTTTCATAATTGTTTTACAGTACGTTTTGTTATTTTGTTTAGCCATCCATGTTTTCCTTCTGGATATTTTTGCAGATGAACTCTGTTTGTTTTCTTCCACATCATTATTATTACATGGGTTTTTCCAGTCGTGCCTGCACTGTTAATACTGTTTCTTTCAAATTACTCAAAAAAAATAAGGCAACATTTTCCAAACAAATTTTGTAAGTTTGGTCAACTAACCAGCAATATGAGTAGGTACAACTTAATAATTTCACCTTTTTTCTACACTAAAACCTGTGTCTTTCAAATTACTCCAAAAAATTAAGTCAAGATTTTCCAAACAATTTTTTTGAGTTTGGTCAACTAACTATTATTTTAAGTAGGTACAACTTAATAATTTCACGTTTTTTCTACACTAAAACCTGTGAGATTTAAATTATTCAAAAATAATCAAGGCAGCATTTCCCAAACAAATTTTTAAAGTTTGTTAAACTTAGTATTTGGACTATGGAAAAATTAATAATCTTCATTATTTTATATGAACTGAAACCTTTCTTTGATGTTATTCCAAAAAATAAACCAAAAATTGAAATTATTTAGATTTAATTCAACTTTTCAATACTAAAACAGTTTTTAAAATGTAAAAAGTAAATAATGATAAATACTGTGAAGCTGTAAATAGTCCACTTTCAACATTTATTTTTCCAAAATCATTGAAACAGTGGCACTGAAGTAAATACTAACAAGATTTGTAAATTGTAAATCTTACAACTTTTGTAAAGATTTTTACAAGCCATACACATATTACTGTAAAACATTTACATCACAGTAAACACCGGAACGGTGTGAGACCTATGCTCACAAAACTCATACTGTCAATGACAACATGAAGCATTTTCCACCTAAAATCTGGAAGCATTTCAATCGAAAAATACATGAACATATTTGTATGAAGTACAGCTGAACCTCTCAAAATTTGTAGTGTTTTGTTGTTTATATACTTGACATTTCACTTTAAAGAACAAGTCATTTAACAAGTAATTTTCAAGTGTTATCCAAACTACTTTTGAACAGAACCCATCTCAGCTTAAAAAAACTGTCACATGACAACCCAGAGCAATATCTGGAACAATTGCCTTTTGTCATTGAAAAACACATTTTATTATTGAACGAACACAACAGACCTGCTGTTCAGAAGTGTAGGGGCCACACTCAAGTTGGCTGCCTAGGTAAGAAGTTTGTTTTTCAGAGTCATGTACCTGGAGCTTGGTTTTGGGCGGAGTGTATCAAGACCCACAAAAAGTCTCTGAAAAACTTCAAACGTTTTGACAAGTTTGGTAGGATATTGGAGGTTCAGGGCGTATGTCAGACCGAGAAGCATGCTGCATGCTTTGGCTAGACTGCCAAGATTAGTGAGCACCGGCACTCCCTCGATGATTATTCCTACAGCATCTGGATCATGGCAAATGTAGATCATCATGCTGCGCAGTTTTAGGTCCTCGTGCACGCTGGTCTCTGGGCTTCCCTTAATGACAAACAAAGACAATGGCAAAACATCAATTAAAAAAATTAACACAAATACCAAAATCATCAGTTCCTGACTTTTTAGCCAGAATTATTTGTGTCTCAGTAACATTAATTTCTATGGCATTTTTAATGCAAATGCTGCATGACTTGAAGAGCTAACATTAAATAAATAAAATAAAAAAAAGCTTTAAATTGTATGTGTTCATCTACATCAGCGGTACTCAATAGGCGGCCCACGGGCCACATCTGGCCCGTGAGCCCTTTCTTTTTTGCTCCCGAACCTTTCACACCCAAGGATCCAATCAGTTCTGTTATTTTCCTCATTCGCACTGACTGAGATAACGGCGCAGTGTGCGTGGCTCTGGTGTTAATCAGGTTTAATGTTTCTGTTTGCAACCATCTTCACAAGAAGGCAAAATAGTTAAATGACAGGGTTCGCACGGACCGGATATTTCCTGTATTTGAGTGTTTATTTTGACGGAGAAATCTCAAGCCTACAGATGCGCTGACATTTTTATCGTTACACACATCGTGGAGGTAGCTACATCAATCAGGAAAAGATAACCATCAGAACATTTGAGATGGACACTGAGCTCAGCGCAGCTCGCCGTCAGCGCATGCGTATGGTGAACAGCAAGCTGAAGATGTGTAGATCGGGGGCTTGGAACGCATCGCAGAACCAGAACCATGCAGGAAGATTCTGTGTTTTCTAAACCCGGTCTCTCAGAGACTAGTCACTTAGAAAATGTTCCCTGATTATGAATCTTTGGCTTAATAGCGCTTGTTCCTGTCTCCAACACTACGACGCATCCATGAGCCTGTCTGAGGAACAGTCCAGAACCTCACATCCTCTACGACGCATCCATGAGCCTGTCTGAGGAACAGTCCAGAACCTCACATCCTCTTCAGCTCAGAAAGCGCCTAGAGACATTTGATTACGCACAAGCAGGTGACCTGTTCAGGTTTACATCATAGACTGTACATATACTGGACAATTCGATTCCATAGGCTTCAATAACACGTTATCTGTCCATAATGGGAGGTGTCCACCACCGCCATTTTGACCGTGTCACAGGTTCCGTCCAGCCCAGACAATTCCATAAAAGGGAAGAGAGGAGGCGCTGAGGGTGGGGCTGTAAGGCTGGGCTCGAGTGACGACACCCAGGCGAACTAGCTACGAGCTAACCTGAAGCTAACCCTGGCTAACCCAAAGCTAAAGCGGAGGTGGGAGCCGAGCTAACGGATGTAGCCACCTAGCTTCAACCCAACCGGAGCTAACTGGAACACCCATCGAACTGAACCTCACACGGAGTTTAGGTGGAGGTTTTCTGCGCCTGTTCGTGAGAAGTACCTGTATTAAAAAAGTTTTAAATCGGTAAGTTTATAATTTATTTCCGTAATGAATACATTTTGCTTTGAGCAAGTTTTCAGTAGTTTTTTTCGGCGCTATCACTCCTGAGTCGCACCAGCCATTAAATGTATCATGAATAAGAGAAAATATATTTAAGTCGTATTTTGGGGGGACATTTTATTATCTTTCTTACAAAATCTGAGACCAAGCGTTTCACATAGCAACACAAGCACCGGTAACCATAACAGAATGAACAACAGCCAGCAGAGGAGAGGATGGCGGTGTTTCAAACCCTCCCGGCCGGCGAGGACAGCTCATTCCTGGGCTGGAGCCGGCCCTCAGCACCCCGCCACAGGCTCTAACAGATGCTGGCGGTGTTTGAAACCCTCCCAGCGGGACAGGGGAACTCATTCTTGTGTGGGTCGGAGTCGGCCCGCAGCAGCGCGGTGTAGCCTACATATTTTGTTATATAAGTCGCTCCGGAGTATAAGTAGCAGGACCTGCCAGAAAATGTAAAAAAGTGCGAGTTATAGTCCGGAAAATATTGCAGTTATTAGTATTCGAGCTAAATTAGCAGCGTAAATACATTTCATATATTTCCAAAATGTTATACTTGTTTGTATCTTGTACAGCCAACTAGTCTTTATTCTGGACTCAGTACAATTTATCAAAAGTAAAGAGACATTCTACAGATGAAGTAAGCACAAGATAACTTACTGGAAGACACAGAGTTATCATGAGAACCAGAACAAGAGAGCCTGATAACAGTCATGTGAAAATAACAGTTAAAAAGTATGTATGTATAATAGAAATAAAAATATATTAGAATTAGTGTAACTCACTGTGATCCAAACAATAAATCAGCCATAGCTGATTAGTAAATATGACATGAGGTCTGGGAGTTTTTAAGTTTCATTTTTATTTTTTTGTTAGATCTGTTTAAATGTCACCATGGCAGCCTGTGTGTCTCCAACATCAGCTATGCAAAGCAGCAAGTGTAAGTTCCACATACCTGTCTCACCACTTCATGTATGGTTTTGTACTTTAAACAATTATGACAAACCTGTTATTTTTTCTCCATAGCCATTTGGATAATTGGAGACAGCTACGTGAGGCGTGGTGCCCAGAGAGCTGCAGAGACAACCTTGGCCTCCCTGACGTCTGTGTCTCCTGGTTTGGTTGGGGTGGACCATCGACATACATACATGTGCCGACACTTTGCGCCCTGTTTTATAAAATGTAGTGTTAAAAATAAATGTTTTTGCTCAATTACTGGAATTTCTTTGGTTAAGACAAAAGTGAGGAATAATCATTTACAAGTTATTTGTACAACAGGCCCATTTTAAATCCCAACAGTTTCTTAGCAGACAATAGAAATGTGTTCTTTACTAACTTTACTTGGTTTAAAAATCTTACTAAAATAGTGCCGTATTGCAAAACCCAATCATACTTGTTATGTATACATTAGTTTTGTAGATATTTTTTAGATATATATTTGTGTGCAACAAATCCAAACTTAAATAATTTGTCATTCTTTATTGAAAAACAACAAAATACAGTTATACAGAAGTGTGGGAAAATGATAATGTGAAAGTATTGCTATTTAAATGTAATCCTATTTATCTTTAAAAAGAAAAACTCTAAAAATGTCCTGTACAGCATCATGACAGAAGAATGGTGGTCTGTCTGTCAGAATGTGCTGAACAGATTTGCTCTTTGAAGAGGAGTGTCATGTTTGGAGGAAGGTACTTAACCCAAGACATGCAGAATACACCACTGACCAAAAACTGATGGAAAAAATGATTTATTTATAAGGAGGAACTTAAGGTGCACAGATAAGTCTGTGGTTGGAACTGCAACAACAGCTCAGCGTCTGGAGGAGGGAGAACACAGGTGAGCTTAGGTTCTGGTTTCAAAATCCATTGTAGGCAGGCAGAGGTGTTCAGCAGACTTACTGTGGTGGGTGTATGTGTTGGCTGGAGGAGGGAGAGGTAGAGAGGAAGCGCAGGAGAGGGAGCAGAGGTGGAGAGAAGCGGGGCGTCCTGGTGGATGGGGCACTGGGTGAGATGAGAGGTGGGTTATGGAGGGTGGTGATAAGGTCCGTGTGTTGAATATCCAAATCCTGGAGTAGAGGTCAGTATCCAATGAGGTCGACAGGAATCCTGAAGAATGGTAAATCCAATATAATCCTAGGAACACTAGAGGTAACACGAGTGGCTGGTTACTACCAAAACTGAGGCAATCTTCTGGCGTCAAATTGTGTCCTCCATCCACCTTAAATAGGAAAGCACCCCGCTGATCGCTGATCAGGAACAGCTGGGGTGTAGTCACCAGAACCATGAAGAATGTGTCTCCAGAGACAACTCGGGTCCTGGTACCAATCAGGAAAGCGGACCTTATCACCCAGAGCTGCCAGGTCACGCTCAAAGCCTTCATGTTCACGCTGCAGAGCCTGAACGCTGGCTAGGTGGTGGCCGTAGTTGTCTGTGTTCAGGGCCTGGTTCTTCTCCTCGATCCACTCTTTGGTCTCATCAGCGTCTCTGAGAAGACATCAGAACTCCGTCTGAGTGTGGGTCCAAACTCTACTGACCCGTAAGCGGCGCATAAGTGTGCGGGGTACCTGTGGAAGCGCTACACCTCATGGGCGCTGCCCAGCATGTTGCAGCGAGCGCCAGCGGTTGTTCAGCTCCTGGAGAGAAACCAAACCCAGTGAGATGAAGGTGGACGCCAGCGGGCTGGACGCCGGACGAGGAAACCTGGAGACGGATCGCTCAGACAGGAAGGGAAGAGCTTCCTCTTACCTTGATGGAATTAAAGTTAGCCGTCGTCTGAACGCCCAACCGTACGGTCTGAGGTCAAAGGTCACAGGAAACACACACCAGTCAGCAGTCATACAGATGCATAAAGATAACTGTAGCCATGGCAACCAGCTGACATGTCCCCACTTTCACCAGCACCTGGTGCCTGCCGGGTCACCTGAATTCCTGTGTGATTTCAGCACGGTCGGCCGTGACTGCGGCCATCAGAGGTGACCTCTGATCAGCTGAATGAACTCACCTTCTAGGGTGACGCCGTCTAACCCCGGGTTTCCACGGGAGCCGTCAGCAGCACGTTACTGCAGCAGCTTGTCTTGCTCGCGTAAGCTGCTGCTCGGCCCTTCCCGCGACATGCTGCTCCTGAGACGTGGCCGACTCGCGCTGCTGACGGCTCCGGTGGAAAAGGTTCTGTTGACCACAGCGGTTCCTATCAGCAGCTATGACGTGCTGCTGCAGTAACGTGCTGCTGACGACTCCTGTGGAAAGCCGGGGTCAGAGTCGGCTTCATCCTGTAAACAAACAAATGAGTGGTAACAAAAACACCACGTCTGGTTCTGGTGGAGGCGGAGGACAACACGCACCTTTCCAGGAGCAGAACCCAGATGTTCTTGTTGCTACAAACAGAGACGAGCAGAGTTAACAAACCAGGAAGTGAGAGGGACCAGCTGCTGCAGACAGGTGACGCTCACCTGAGCCTGAACCATAGGAGCCTCCTCAGCCATCAGACCTTCTGACTCCAGTTCAGATGCCACCTTGTTGATGTCCCTCAGGCGGGACTCGTTGGCCTTCAGGTCCTGCAGGACAAAAGCACCTGCTGATTATCACCTGAGCTGATCTGACAGCTGCTGCTGGAAGACGGAGAGGAGGAAAAGTCCGACCTTCTGGAAGTCGTCAAACTTCTTCTGCAAGACCTCGACCTGCTCCAGGTCCGACCCGTCTCTCCATCCTCATTCAGCTAAAGACGCGAGTTCAAGTAAAACAACCTAAAGTCACACAAACACAAAGCAGGTGTGGAGATGTTCGCTCTGAGCTGGAGGTCGTTCCTCGGCTGTGAAGGGCACACGAACCTTGTTGGTGCTGTTGAGCAGCGTGAGGATGTCGCCCTTCTTCATGGTGACCTCTCCAGGACTCTTCTCCTGGTAGTCGTACAGAGCCAGAACCAGCTCCTTCCCGGTCTCATCGTCAGTTGGAGCCACTTGTTGCTGTCGGGTTAACAGGTCTGGTGTTAGAACGTGGTGGATAAGAATGTTCTGATGGGCCGAGGGTTCTGAACCAGCGAAGTGACCTGGACCCAAACAAAGTGAGCCAGAACCTGCAGACACCTCAGAAACATGTCAGGACCAGACCTGCTCTACCTTCTTCCACCATGGTCTCTCCTTTCTGGGTGACAGCCTTGATGCGAGGTTCATGACCTGTGATCTCAGCCTGCAGAGCCTGGTGCTTCTTCAGCAGGTTCTGGACACCAATCAGGTCCTTCCCTGAGGACACATGTTAGAGTTCAGCATTATGCAGTAGACAGACCAGTTTAACCCAGGGGTTTCTTTCTTCTACAATCTGCTCTTTAACTGTACTATTTCCTGCTATTTCAGCTGTTAACTTTATTTTCTCTCTAAGTGTTTTTCTCCCCAGAAGAAGCTACAACGATGTTCTGCTGAGCTGTGGTGGCCTCATGGAGGGGGCCATCATCTAGCACACTGCCGCTAACCACTTAATCATTCTCCCTCTCCTGATAATAACATTTTACTTTCTTTGATGTTGGATGTACTACTGCTAGTTTACCCGTTTAATTATAGATCCACTAGGATAAATACAATAAAGTTTATCTCTCGCCAAATAGAATATTTACTAAGAAATCACAATGTAACGTGTGTGTGTGTGTGTGTAAAAGCCATGCGTAGTGTTTATTTATAAAGCATATGTTGTTGGATTTTATCCAGAATCGAGACTTTGAAAATATAAAGTTTAATTACAGTTTGATTTATTTGACATCTGTATAATGTTTATTATTTTGTTTTTTCCCCCTAAATACCTAACGTTTTAGTTAACATGAATATTAGTCATTCATCCCAATACATAAAGTTACACATTTTAAATTTTAATAGGGGAAGACTGCAGGAGGGAGCAGTAAAATACAGGGGGTCCCCTGCAAAAACTAACTTTAGGAGTCTGATGAAAGTTGCTGGTATTCCCGCTGCTTCTTCGGTAAACAGCGCCAACAAAAACAAAGAAACTTGGGATCTTGTCGGCGTGGCAGTGGGATTTAAGGGAAACGCTGTATGCCCTATAGACTTCTCAACGAGCTGCAGTATTTCTCCGGTCAGATCTGTCTCCGAGTTCCACAAGCGGTCAGCCCGCAGCAGCGAGGCGCCGCATCGATCAGCCTGCCCGGCCTGACCGCTGGGGATTACCGGATGAAAGAATAGAGCACAGAAGTGTCCCCCCAAGCGGCGCGCCCCGTCATATTTCAACCCATTTTTATCTTAAATGCACTGGGTTTTACCCTATTACCCATTTAAATATGCCCTATTAATTATTTTACCGTATTTTACATTTAAATGTCATGGTTAAACAGTACATGCTACATGTTAAACTGATAGTTAGCTGGCTACTTCGGTAAACTCAGCTAGTTTAAAGGCAGCAGTGACATAAAATACAAATATAGATTTTAACTTACCGAAAAAAATGAAGTGGAGACTCCTTGGACGCTCTATTAGTGCAATTAATACCACAGCAAGTCATTTTGTCCAACAATTGCACCAATATTATCCAAAACAGAATTCACAAGCACAGAGACTCAAAATCCCGACACAGTTTCCAGGAGAGACCGAGGCTGTACTGAGGCCTTTCCACGGAGCTAGCTATGTGGTCACGTGGGTCTGAGGCGGCGGTCACGTGTGTCGGATGTTCATTAATTATACAGAATTTTAGGCTTTCAATACACTTAAACAGAAGAGTGAGAAAAAAATTCACCCCCCTCAGAGTTGTCATGAGTATAAACTAGATAATTTAGACAAAAAACCATTTTTTGAACCAGGCTGTAAACATGTTTATTTCTGCTGTGAAAATGGCATTTTTAACATGGGGGTCAATGAGGATTTGCTCGCTTCTGGTACCAGCCCCCAGCGGATGAGGGTGGAACTGCAATTTTTCTTACTTCCGGGTTGGGACCATTTTCTGAGCGGCATTGTGGGGGCTTGGTTTACATAGACAATCTTTACATTTAGAATTGGCTACAGATAAAAAATGAATGCAGTAAAATAAAATACATTGTAATTAAATATTCATTAATTATTTTACAAGCAGAGAGCCGCATCAGATGGATGAAAGAGACGTATGCGGCTCCAGAGCCGCGAGTTGCCGACCCCTGGCCTAGTAGTGGAGTGTCTGCCCTGGAACTTGGAGATAGAGGTTTGATTCCTGGTCAGGTCATACCAAAGATCTTAAAAATGGTACCCAATGCCTCCCAGCTTGACACTCAGCTTTAATGGGTTGGATTGGGGAGTTAAACTACCAAATAGTTACCGAGCGCAGCCACTGCTGCAGCTCACCACTCCCCTTCATCGGGATGGGTCAAATGCGGAGATAAATTTCATCAGTGTGGGATGATGGCTATGGAATTTGAACTGTAATTCAACATCAACAGTCAGTAATATAGATGAGTTTTTTGGTTAAAATGTTTCTCTAATATGTATTAAATTTATTAGGACTGTAATGTGCTGAGTTCTTCCTTTGTTGCTGGAGTTCCCTGCACACGTTCCGCTGCTGTTTCTCACCAGTATAAGATGATGGAGGGCTCTAGTTTTGTTGTGCCGTTCGTGTCGGGTGGCCAAGCAAAGCCTGGCTTATAAAGCGCTGGGGGAAATCCTGCAAATGTACGACTAACCCCCAAATTCCACTACCTCCGCTCCGCTCCGGTCCGCCCCCGGCTTCCGCAGCCGCTCGCTTCCGAACTCAATTTTTACTGGTACCCGCTCTACAACGGCTCCGCTCCGGTGCGGAGACCTGAGGTGGGCAAACAAGCATGCGCGGGATTTTCGAGATCTTGCGATACAGTCCGAGCAATAAACGCGGAAGTTAGATCCAAACACCCGTTGTGTGGGAGAAGCATCGGCATGAACTGTTTAATCTGCCCATCATTTGTGTTGAGAGATCAGCAGTGTTTGGATCAACAAAGTGTGACTACTTTGATAGTGGAAACTGTATTTATGGCTTATTTTTGTGCATTTAAACTTCAGCCGCCACTGATAGTTGTTAAAAGTTGTTAAATCTGTGCATATGAAACAAAAAACGCCTTTTGTTTATCGATGTATTGTGAAAAACGGAATTTCTGCTTGCTCCTTTTCCTGTTGGGTGTTTGTGATTTCTGTCCATTGACTGCGGAGGTGCTCCGGCGTCCGGTGAAAATAGGATCGATTCTATTTTTGCCGGACGCCGGAACAGAGGGCGGCGCACGGCCGCAGTAGTGGAATTGCTCTGATTGACTAGAACGGGACCGATTTTGCTCCGGCGTTCGTGTCGGAGCGGAGCGCAGCGGAGCGGAGGTAGTGGAATTTGGGGGTGAGAAGGGAAAGGTTAACAAGTACAACATGGCATTGTTGTGCCTAAAGAGTTCACTGAACGATTTGTAAACTTGTTTATTTTGTTGTAAACGTAAACTTAACTTGCTCGTATATTTGACCAATCAACGTTAAAGTGAGCTCGTTAACATGAACAGCGACTCCCCATAACTCACTGGATATTTGTGAAAACAGAGCAGACACACAGATGCATTTGCACACATCAGTGTTTCCCTTACGTAGGCTCAGGCGCAACGGCTGAATTTCAGTGCTCAATCATCCTGGAGGTTATACTTTGTGGATGTTTATTAAAACAACTATGCAAAACTAGGGTAGCCTATTTTTATTACTTATCAAATCCAGTTTGTGCAACAGATTGATTCAATCTTGGCCCTAATAATTTACTTACATAGTAGTCCGAGATGAGTTCCTGTCCACTCTCTCCCATGTACTCAATGAGGCATCTCAGAGTTACGTCTCTCTTCTGCACAGTGGAGACATTTGTGTCCTAAAGTTAATGAAAAAGTCATTAAATTAATTAAAATTCTGACAACAGAAAAAAAGTCTCTTTTTGACACACTACCCACAATTTTTTGATACATACACATTCAAACAAAACGTGTGTAGTGGTATTTCCCAGTAAAAGGTTGATATCAATAGAAAAGGTCTAATAATTTAGACGTAGCATTATTTTTATTAATTTTTATTTACATCAAATTGCTTTCTTTTGCACCTGCGATCTTTTGAAGTAAGAAAGTAACTTTTGATTTAGCATTAACTAAGCTTCCATACAATAAATCAGTTTAAAAAACAGCATGACAACTTACCAAAGTACTGCACAGAAAGACAAAAAAGCACCATAAACGTAGACGACAAAAAAGATGACAGCGAGAAAAACAAACAAACAAACAAAAAAAGCATCATAATAACCAAATTTCCACAAAAAGAAGCAGAGCATCGAAAAACAGCCACACATAAGCAAAAAGTTATAAGTAGGGATCACTGACCTAAAGCAAAATGGTTGAAATATAACTTCATTATGGATTTAGACCAAGCAAGCAATCAAGCCCACTGCACATATGTGTACATTCCAAAAATTGTGGCTGGCAAACAAGAAAGCCCTTGCCCCACACAATTTAGATCACATCTATTGCTGGCACGATTAGTCGATTCTTCATGATGACATCAACAAAATGAAATTAAACAAAGTAGTCGACTACAAATTTAATAGTCGACGTTTATTCTATGAGCGCTTTTAAAAAAAAAAAACAATTTATTTTGGGTTTTGGTGCCTACCTCCCTTTACTGTGTAGCATTTGTATTAACAGGTTAGAAAGTTATTTAAAGTTGTTTGATAAGCGATCATCTTGTCTTTATTATTAGATGGCACATAAATGATAACACTTCAATCTAGTAGCTAATGATGGCTATATTAAGCATCTTGTGGAAAAAGCTATACTTTTTTGCATGACGTGATTAGTCGACTAATGGTCAACAAAAGTGGCAATTAGTTGATTATCAAAATAGTTGTTTGTGGCAGCCCTAGTCACATCTTACCCCTTCTTTCCACTGGACTTGAACGCAGCACCTAACAAAATAGCAGTGTTTTACCCATGAGCTCAGTCCAAACCGGGAGTGATTCACACGTGAAACATGAGCAGGAGGCTTGTTTTGTTTTTATAATCGTTCAAAACTCAGATCGTAATCGTGATTAAAATTCGATTAATTGAGCAGCCCTAATGTATGGGGTTAGATGCTCAGACAGGTGGACTGTTCAGGGCTTTGAAACCAAAGTTAAAACTTCAAACTGAAAATGAATACAGATGACTTAATGTAATACCATGATTTTTTAACTCACCTGTATCAGTTCCATCAATAAGTTCTTGATGCGCTGACCAACTGCTCCTCCCTTGGCACTGAACAAATCCAGGAGCTTTGGAGTACATTTATCCAGCTGAGACATGAATGTAGACTGTAGAGGAACAGCAGTGCACCTTTGGAACTCTGCATTTATCTATAAAAATGCAAATGATTATCAGTAAATGCTTTAAACTAAGTAAATAAAGAACAGTAATAAAACATGAATAATAATCATTGACCTGAAATGTATCGAAGAGAGCGGGCCATCTTTCCATAAAGTTTGTCACCCTTGGGGACTGAGAAACCACTTCTTTTCTTCTCAAGCTGTATGTCCTGGTCATCAGGTAGTTTATGTCTTTGCCACAGTCTTTTCTCTTGCTGGCAGTTATTATTTCAAGCCTCATATTCTCAAGAGTGTCGTCTGTTTCACCAGGTGGATGTGGAGGAAGGTAATTAAGTTCTGCCCTCTTTGCTTTCTTGATGTTTTTAGCAACTTCTTGCTCATCACCAGGCTTTTGTGACAATGAGTTGATCAAGAGTTCAGGACTTCCCAGTGCTCTACGTTTTGTGCGGTAGTTTCCACATTTGTATTTCAGGCTTTGCTGCCATCCATAAATTCCATTAAAAGACCCTGGTTCCTTCAAGCAGGGATGCTTCTCAACTAGTGCCTGTGCTACAGCACTTCTTTGGGCATCATCAGGGTAAGCAGTATAAGAAAACATTGCTTCTGCCAGACGCTCAAGGATGTCAGATCTGAAACCAGGTGATGTCATCGGGGTGCCCTCTTTTAAATATGTCTCATTGCCTTGTTTCAAAGCAAGCTCAGTGTTGTGTGAAAAAGTTGGAATGGGAAACACAGCAGGCCAGGGGTTCTGCCTTTCAAAGGTGGACTGACTCAAAATGACAGTATCTTGGGAATCCAGTGAGCCACTAGCACTGTCACTGTCAAAGGAGGACATCACAGATACATCACAGTTGCTTTCTTGGTCAGCAACTGTCAAATCTAAGCATATAGGTGCATATACAACTTTAAGTGTGTCTTTATCTTTCAGTTCATTTGTAGATGTTACGGTGAAGAAGTCACCAAAATCTTCATCTTTGTACTGAAGACTTATATCTGTGGGGATGGACAGATTTTCCTTGACTGCTGCAACCAACTCAGCCACAGTTGAGGGTACCCCACTGCTGAGTGTAACTTTTTTTATTTGATCATCAATTAGGATGCGGAATCTTACAGTTTGCTCCATGTCTTGAAAAACTGAAGACAGAGAAAAGATACAATGATTCTCAACACCTGAGACAGATGTGGCGCTTTAAAGTCACCATGCGCTTTCCTTCAACAACATAAGCTGAAAGAGGACATATATCACTAAGGCTTTGTTGTTCAATGAGAATTGTGTGATCTGTCCTCTCCAAGTAATATCCACGATAATGTTCATCAAACCAAGACACCAGTGTCCTCAAAATAAAATGCACTCTTTCTGCAAAAATAGTTATTTGAATAATTTCTGCAAAATCAGGAAGACCTGCAGTAGAACCATAGGCCACAATCATGCCTTGAGTGTATCTTGTTCCCTGATATGTGACTGTGTCAGCCAGCTGTACTTGATCATGTGAAGGATAAAGATGCTTGATTGATGCCTGAATATCTAAATGCAGGACATCCAATGGCACTGACTTTACTCTAACAACACCAAGTGCAGGCTCAATTGTTGTAGAATGCAGGTAATGGCTCATCATAAGTTGGTGCTTTGTAGCCATGGATAAAAGGACATTCTTGAAGTTGCCAGTATGCCTTACTATTCGTTTAAACTGGCTATGTTTCGCTTCAAACCTCATTGTCCAAAAAGCTATCAAAGGTCCAAAAGCCTTGATCAATCCTGGATAATGCTCCAGAAAGTGATGCTTTGGGATGAAATCTTCATCAGGAAATGCTTCCTTGAATCTGTATCTGTGTTCAGAAATCTTGTAGTCAAGGTAGGCAATGCTTTCTTCATTGTGGACTGGAGCAACGACAAGTTCAACAATGTCTTTTAAAGACATAAGCAAAAGCCAGTTTGGATCATTCAAAGGAATTCTGTGCCCAATGATAAATGGCAAGAGTCGTATGAGGGTCCAATTTTCATGAGCATTTCCTCCTAGCTTTTTTTTTGAGGAAAGGTTTGCAGGTAATGCCTGTGGACAATCAGTTTTATCAGCCCATTTATAGGGAAACTGCAAGATAGCACTGTTAAGCTCAATAAATGAGAAATATTTCTTAGAAAGGAAAACACTGAAGCACAGACCCAGTTCCAAAGGAACAATGCCTTCAAAAATGTCATGCAGTATGTCAGGTGGGTAGCCAGTGACACAATGGAAGTACTTCAGATTTTCAGTCAATGGGCAAGACTTTTTTACACCATAAAAATGTGTCCAAGCAGGATTTGCTTTAATGGTCAATACATGCGACGCATGTTCCTCTTTGGTGCGAAGAGGAAATGCACCTGACCGCACCTCCTTTATCTGAAAGTCTGATCACTGACCAAGACAAAATCTGCAAACAAATGGTCCAGAAAAATTTTCAACAAGTCCACTGATTGAGTGTGCTCCCAGATTGTCTGCTGCTACACAAAGCACACTTCCTTTTACATTTTGTCCCAACGTCGAAATGTAGATCCCATCCTGTTCTAAGATAGCAATGTCTTTCAACAAAGGGGCAAGTACTTGATCATAGCCATATTTTTTTATGTCTACGGCTTTACATAAAAGGGCCAAGTACACAGAGTTCAGAGTGGATCGAGATGAGAGAGGGTTGTTGTTAAATGTCCAGTATACAGCTGTTATCTTGTGCTTTTTTCTTGATGTTCCAAGTGGATTACAAATCTCAAAATCATCTATATACAGTAGAAGAGAAATTCGTAGTTCTTCTGAATAGAACGAATTATCTTTATAGATAGTAGCATCACGATATGATTTGTATAAAGTTGATGGTAACTCACGTTCTTTGCTTAGAATCTTTTCTCTTATATTTTGTTTGGCCAATAACTGAGTCAAGGACTGAAGAATTGGGACATACTGAAAACAACTCTTCTCTTTTGGTTCAAGGATGCACTCAATAGGCTCAACTACTTCAAAGTTTTTTTTAAAATAATCTCGTCTCCTGAACGATGAAGACAGAGGACCACCACTATTGAGTGCTAAGCTTAGAGGATTTGATTTGCACAGTTCTTCAACAAGAGATGAAACAAATGTCTCATCTATGGTTTGATTTGTTTTTGTTAGATGTGAAACAACAATATCTCTAACTGATGATTTTGTAGCAGAACTTGAAATAAAGTAAAGATCATCTACCAGTTCATCAATGCACCGAACTGAAACGAGATGAACACTTTCTAATTTCAACAAGAGGGATGCTATATAATCAATAACCAGAAGGCTTCTGTCTTCCTCTTCAGACTGTGTATTAGCCCTACTCACTTCACAATTTCCTTCACCGTGATCACCAACCCCACTATACGTTTCAAATACTAGCGCTTCTTCTGTGTGTGGCAATTGCCCTTGACAGATAATGCCAGGTTTGAAATCCTTTAAGGAATGTGGAGTATGTTTTCTGTGTTTGTGTGTTGCAAAAGTCCCATAAATATTTGTTTGGTGATTACACCCTGTGAAGACACACTTTACAGTCTCGTTATTCTTCAGATGATGACCTAGGTGTTCAAAAAAGTCTTTTTCACTTGGGAATCCTTGTTTTTGACATAATATGCAGGTGTAAGAAACATCTACTTGTGACTTGAGGGAATGAACTGCTTGATGGGATCTTGATAAGTGAGAACGAAGGGAACTCCAGTTTTTAAAAGAGCATGGGCATTCTACATGAATACAGGGCAAGGCACAACTGTGTCCATAGGTTCCATGATGCAGTCTATAATGCTTTAAAATATCAGTCTTTACTGGTAAAACCTTGGTGCACAATTTACAGGGCCATCCCATCTGTAATAAAAAGAAAAGCATCGCTTATCGTTGTGCAAGTTAATAAAGCTACATATACACAGAGAGATAGCATAGGTATTTAGGTTTTTTTTAAACTCATAAAAGTCTTTTTTGGGAACAGTAGTTTGGTTTATTTGAAGTAGTGCTTTATAAAGGTACTTTTAAGTTGTTACTTGCCCACAATAAATACATATAGTTATAGCTGCTTGATTATGCTAAAAACTGTTATCACGATTATTATGACTGAAATTGAGATCTAGATTATTTTACAATATTTTGAAAGTTGATAACACACATATACTAATACTACTCATCAGTGTTGTGCCCAAACGCTTTCATTGAACGACGGTTTGTGAATTTGTTCGTCTTTTTCATGAATGAAAGCTGAACTCGTTTGTGTTTTGCCTGACGAACGTAAAAGTGAGTGTGTTCGTTCTGGAGTGCGTGAACGGGTTTATTAACACGTTCTTTTGCCGTTCTAGCTCCAGATCTCCACGGAGTATCTCCGGAGCTAAAGACTAGCTAAAACATCCTGTTACATAGATTTTATAAAAATTAGAACCCGCAAATTCTGCCAAACATATGCAGCAGTGGTTGGTGCGGCGTCTACACTTATGTCTATGCTGTGTGGAGGATGGACGTCATGGTGCGTTCCATGTACCTCGGAAAATAATTGTACTTAACGTTGATTTTAGATGCACCCTTAAAAGTTTATCTTGTAAAATAAACATGTTTTTGTCACATCTACTATTTGTATTCTGAAGTTAAAATTTCCGAGTAGGTGGTAAACTGGAACAAACCGGAGAGAAAACAGATGTGAAAACACTACAGTCACACCGGTAACATTTACAATTCGTTTATTTATCTATTTGCGTTGTTTTTTTTACCAAATAATTTGGGGCTGATTGTTGCCCTTTATGACTCAATCTCTTTAACTTTATTTTTCTTGGGCAAACAAGTCAGAAAAGTCACAGAATTTGAGAAGTTATTAAATTTAAACATAATTAAATGTTTAAAACTTGGAGGTAAATCCTTGTTTCCTATCTCAGCCTGTAGTAATGAAAGTCATTCAAACAGACATTCAAATATATGTGTGTGTGTTTTTGGCTACAGAAGCACATAAACAAACAGATACGCGAAGTAGTGATCTTTAACAAACAAAGCAACACATTTTCAGTGTGATATGCTTGCCAGCCACTAGATGGTGCCATCAGATAAGAGAAATACTCCGGAAAGAAGCTTTAATTTAGCTCAGATAGAGTAACTTATTTTATCCAGCAAGATAATTTGGAGGTATGGTGGGAGGGGACATGAAAATAGTCAAACACATGTCTCACATTCATTGCATGGGAGTTTGCAGCCATGATCAAACACAAATCCACATTAAATATGGCTCACTCCATCTTGAAATTATTTTGCTTGTAAAACAGATGGTCTGGTGCATGAGTTAGCTCCACCAAGGAAAGTTTATGACTGATCAGTCGATGTAACGTGATCATGCTGTACATGCGCACATCACTCACTTTCCTAGTGTTTCCCCTACATAGGCTCAGGCATGGCGCTGCACCATGCCTAAAACTCCACTGTCACGGCCACGAAATATCCGCCCCTCCCCCACCGCTCTGACGTGAGACACAAGGAGGCGAACGGCCTGCGTTTTGTTTATTTCAAATCCAAATTGTAATAGAGATTAGATTTCACTTAATCAAGCAGCCTTACATTTAATGCATTTATTGGAGCGTATATAAATATGAGAAAACAGCTTTTAGCCAAGGAAGCGCTTTTTTTTTTACCGTGTCCTGTCTGGCTGTGAAGCAAGCAGAATTGATGTCTGAATGCTGGTGACAAGCCTTACAGATTTATTCTCAGGCGGAGCATCAAAGCGTTTGCTTTTAATGTCACGCCTGATACTTAAAACTTTACAAATGTCATACACCTTCACTTCAAAATAACCCTAGCTGTTACTGAAAGAAAGAACAGAATGTTAACTGACTTATATATTTAGTGAAACTAAAATATTTGACCTTAACTTACCTAATGTGATCTTCAAAGAAGACAACTTTTTGTGGAATTGCCTCAATTACGCAGATCTGATGTTCTTCTAAAGAAAAAATAAAGAAAAAATGTATTAATTGTTGAATGATATTGACTCATTCGCTGCCAGCCATTACCTGATCGGTAAAGCCCTTCACTGCCAGCCTTTCTCACCGTTTTTACTGTTTTTTTATGAGTCACAGAACGTTTCGCTCTAGGATGATGTCGACGCCAAAACAACCAAAACAAAAAGGAGACTCACCTCTTACATCGGAAGAATCCGCGTGTTTCGAGTGTTATCCGTTCTTTCATAATCCATTGCCGAACTGTGATCTGCAGACGCTTTTCCGGTTCGCGCCTCAGTTTTTTTCCAGGAACGGCCCAAAACAATCTCCTAACACATGGACGTTCTGCTTCCTGATCATGTGAAGTGTGACGTAGAGCTCAGATGTTTGTTCTCTCAGCGTGTGGGCTCGTTCCGATGCCCAAACAGTAAAAACATGTCATTGGCAGTTAACGGTTGGATCTAAAATAACGACTTTATTCGTCAATGGCAGTGAATGAGTTAAGGAGAAAGTTTGCCATCTGCTGCCAACTGCTGAAAAAGAGAAAAGCATGTGCTTTCCCACAAAATAACATTAAATGTTAATTTTTAGTAGTTGTCACTCTCCATAAACCTGCTTAAAAGAGCAAAAAATAATTAAACACCATGGAAATCATTTTAAGGCAGATAGAATCTTTAAAGATTGCATGAAAAGTTGCCTAAATGTATTATAAATCACTCCGTGGCTCAACTACAGTGCACTATACTTAATTCTGATGGCATCAACAAGAAAGTCATCCTAATTTAAAATTTGTGAGGTAATTCACCAAGTTTAACAAGTGTTAACGTGTTTAAATTCACATTTCACTGTTTTAATTGCCTCAGTTAAAATAATTCAGTGTAATTCAGTCATTTTAGGGGTTTATTGCTTCAGTTTGGCCAATATGTAGCATTAAAACTTTTTTTCACATGCCCACGATAAGCATGTTGTCTCTGTAACTCATGGTCAAGCACGCCTGTCGCTCAGAACTGAGTCACTTATATCTTTAAGTACATCACCTTCAGAGTTTGTTAAAAGAAAAAAAGAGTATTATGGTTTAAATGTTATATATTGGCCAAACTGATGGCATAAACCCCTTAATATGATTTAATTACACTGAATTATTTTAATATAGGCAAGCAAAACAGTGACACGTGAATAAAAACAACACTTGTTGTGAATTACCTCGTGAATTTTAAATGAAGATGTCTATTAACATTTTCTTGTTTATAATTCATCAGAATCAGGTGTTGTGCACTGTAGTTGTGCCATAAATTGATTGATATTTTAATTTTGCTATGTATTTTCATTCCATCTTTACTTAAGGATTTTATCAGCCATTAAATGGCCCACGCGGTGTTTAAACACTTTTTTGCAGTCAGAAGCAATCTTATGGGAGTGATAACTAAAAACAGACATTTATTGTAGTTAAAACAAAAAAGAAAAGTCAGACGAGTCGACCTACAAAGAGCAAACGTGACGGTGGCGTAATCCATCGAGTGTGGCAGACGCAGACGTTACAGAGGCGGCGTACCGAGTTTCAAACAAGAGTTTCTCCATATTTTCGACACCACACCAGCAGATCAATCGCCTCTCGTCTCTCCATTTTTTTTCTCCGTTTCTCACTCACACACGAGCGGGTGTGAAGGACAGAAAATTAACGGCATAGACGAGAAACAGGAAGAGCAGCATATAATACAGCCCCAGCAATAAATAAAATGGAGATAAGCGGACCAAAACGTAAAAAATCCCCCCGCGGTTTTCACAAGCTGATGGCCGATGCGCCATTTGTCGGTTCAAATTTCGGCTAGTTATGATAACTAGCAGTTCAAAATACACTTGCAAGCAGCTCTGTGAGGCAGGCAAGCACAATTAAAGCTATATATCTGCTCTGTAAGAATTCATAAACATTAAGAAGTGCCCACAAAACAGTACATTAATTAACTATATAAGAGTGACAGCCTACCGAAAATGATGGTTTCTGAAATAAACACAAAAGTGATGTTTGATAGTAACAAAGCGGACCACATGGTGAACTAACAGGCCGACAATTAGTACACATTGCTAGCTAAGAGCAGCCTGAGCAGTTAAAAACAATCATATAAATCGTTTAGATGTGACATTTTGACTACACATTAACTTAAAATAGTCAAAATAGTTACTTACAAGTTTTTGAAAAGCTTTATCCACAAGTTCGGCTGCGCATGCACGCTCTTCCAAAATAGACCGTCCCGCTTAACAGTCAGTGCCTTGTGCCTTCTTCTTCCGTTGCAGGATAAATGGGCGGGTTCTGGCATTTATCTTCCATCTAAGCCAATAACTGAGTTTTACATACTCATATTTACGCTGAAGTCCAACCTAATCAAAATTGTTCCCAAAAATATTGAGTTGGGAAAATTGTAGAAGTTTTTGAGTATGGAAAACGTTTAAAATGCTAAAAAAAAATTAAATTAAATTTTCCGAGAAAAATAACTTAAATTTTTTTTTTTGCATGTACTACACCCAGAAAAAGTATTTACAGTGTGGTCAGCTCTTTCCAACAAAAACAAACAACAACAAAAAGGGGTTTTACTGTAATGCAGCTGGAAGCTGAAAGACCTTTTTCTCAGAGTAGTACTCCATCAGTGATCCTAAGCACAACAGTACCTTCAAAGGTCATGAATTACATTCATACTGAGTTCATGTGTCTTTGTCAGAAGAGACCAACAGTTTTTTTGTCCTTCTGTTCCTCCACTGCAGCCCTCTCAGCTCATTACCGGGTGTGTGAACCGTACACGGACCACAAAGGCCGTTACCACTTTGGATTTCACTGCCCGCGTCTCTCAGACAACAAGACCTACATGTTCTGCTGTCACCACAACAACACTGCCTTCAAGTACTGCTGCAACGATACAGAGTTCCAGACGGTCATGCAGGTCAACCTCACCACCACCCCAGATGGTTACGCGCACAAGTGAGTGAGTCAGGCCGTCACTTGGACCAGCATTTATAGATTGGCTTTATTAATGTAAACTTCTCACCTGGATATGTTTCTTTGAAGTATTAGGTTTTTTTTACAAATTGTGATTTGACTTTCCATTTAATACCAAAAAAGAGACATCCCATTTCTTTAAAATGTCTGTTTCCTAGCAACAAAAAGTGATGAAAAAAAGGGGAAATCCCTTATTTTCGATGGATGGTGGTTCTTTTACAGCGGCAATGATAAATCCCTTTGATCCTTGATCTAAGACTTTCATCATTTAGTAATTTGTGCCTGTGTCTTGATTTGACTCTACTTTTAATATTATATTATTACTGATTTGGCCTGTGATACAAGAGCATCTGAATCTGGTTAAACCCATTACCTGTTCTTGTACTCACACTGTCCCTTTGGATGCAAAGTTAAAATCTGCTGAACTGAGTTTGCTGTGTGAAAACTGACAGAGAATCACCATCGTTGTGCAGCCCATGCTTTAGCTGCATCTGCTAACTGCTCCCCCTAAGCACCAGAAACACAAACAGGGCTAATTATAAGCTGGTGCAAAAGCAAGGTTCAGCAAGTTTGAATAACGTGTTCTCATCTGATCACAGTTGTTCTTGTAGCATCGTCTGTCTAAAGATGGACACCGTGGGGACAACAGTGACAAAGAGAGAGAACTGCAGGTGTTGTCTATTTCTGCTCCTTGAGAGTTTTGCTTGATTTTATTTTTCTTGATTGTGTTAAATCAAAGTAATGTCGACCCCTCCTTTTCTGTCCTTACTTTCATTTGAACAATCATTATTTCATACATTTCTTGACTTTACTTTGGTTCTCAACTTTACACTTTGATCATATATTAGAAATGTATTTTCCAAAATAATTCCCTTCGGTAATTTTATTGCTAAAGTAAACCTGTTTGAAAAAACATCTTCTTCCAAATACATTGAAACTTCTCCATATTAAGAAAAAGAAAATCATGTAGTGTCAAAGATTTAACGATTGTTCACTATGATAAATCCTAGATCTGAGAGCCAAAATAGCCAGTTACTTTAAACAGAAGAGGTCTAAATCTGCACATTCACAAGTGATTCACTTTCTCTTCACCTTCAGACTCGTTGACACAATTTGGCTGCTGTCAAAGAGGTTCACTGACATCTATCCAAATGGAGGTGACGCTGATGCCAAAAGAAATCTGTTTTAGGCTGTTTGCCTGCATGTTCCACAGTAGCGGTCCTTCACTGAGAAACCATTTTTTATTTATTAATTTTGAAAATGGTTGATCACACTGAGTTTTTCATGCAGGCTAAACATGAAAATAGTCTCCTACATCTATCTGCTGCATTAGTTTCTTAATTGACAGTGAAACTCTAGGATTAGAAAATCCTGACAGGTCTATGTCACACTGTTGCTTAACATTCATGCACTCACCCATCTTGACTCATGACAAGGAAGGCTGTTGTTTTTGTTCTTGGCATCCAGGAAACAGCAGATAACGTCTCAGCTAGTAGAAGCTAACAATTAGCATTAGCAACTACAACACACAGCAGCACTCCTCCAGGCTTGTGTTGCTTGTGGAGATAAAACATCCATGTTGCAAAGCAAACAGAGTCAGTGGGAGAGTCACATTTCTGTTAGCCAATCAGTACAAGATGTCCAAATATCAGGAGATAAAAATCCTAATGCTGTCGTCTGAAGCTACTTTCTCCTCTGGCTGAATTCTCTGTGCTGAAACAATTGCACTAGAATTTTTTTTTCTCTCCCAGAGTCTGACTTACAAGGCGTTCATTCATACTAGAGACCAGGGGCGGATATAGGACTGAGGAAGATCCGGGGCTTAACACATGCGCGCGCACGCACACACACACACGTGACACACACTAGTCAACATCATATATGTCTTGTACCACATAATTTTTAACCTGAAGCTACATGTTAAGCATTTTCAGGGCAGAGTATTGTTCTTGTTAGTGTTTAGTGTGAGATGATAGTAAATATTCCCTTTCTTTCTCCAACAACTTTACCTGATAGTAAGCTAACTTTAGGCAAACCAGCAGCACAACAAATATTTTCAAATAAGATTCACAAACCTGAGTCAACACCAGTCTCATCAAAGCTGGGGTTCTGTCGTTGTACTTTTTGTCCAAAAAACGTCCTTATGTCCATCTTCACTCATGCGTTTCAGGCAGAGAGTGTAGAAGAAGCCGGCTGCTGAAGGGCTTCTTCAGTGGTGGGAGGTTCAGGCAGGCTGTATACAAACTACTGCCAGCTGCTCCCTCTCTGTTGAACTTTGGTACTGCATGTTACTTCCACGTTTTAGATCTGGGGCTTTTCAAAAAACATTCGGGGCTTGAGCCCAAGTAGCCGGGCCTAACGCCGCCCCTGCTAGGGACCACTGCAAATGGATTAAAGATATCAGTGAATGATCTATTTAAGTGGTGCATATTATATGAACTCATAATGTTGTGCTAGACTGTATCACAGTGCAAATGTCCATTTAAGAGGTATAAAATTGTACAGGATGTGAAGATATGACAGTCAGAAATTGCAAACCAGGAGATGAGATTATCACCGGTGGAATAAAATGATTTCAGCTGCACGAAGAGCAGGAAAATGTGCTTTTTGTTCTGTGGGAGCCCCCAGCAGGAGGTTTGGGTGACAAAACCACAGCTCTTTGTACTAATGCCCTCCCAGCATGTGGTGCTTTGAGCGGTTCACGCTGCCCCACAGCAGGTCGTGATATTTCATTTTTAGTGTTGGATGGCCTATTGGGACTCTGGGGTTTGATATTTACCACTGGCAAAGCAAAAGGTGGTGACAACTCCTCTCACACTGCACTGTGAAAATGGATTTGAAATATAAGTCTGCTGGTGTTAAATTGGAGGACGTTTTGACCTTTGAAGGATTCACTGGAATGTGCAACGTTGCATGAACAGTAGCTGAAAAGGGAAAGGAATTAAATGGATGGAGGATTAGAATATATGTTGGGGGAAGCTACATATATATAGAGGAGCTAAAAAGTTTGGTAGATAATCAATTGCATCAGTTTTTCTTCTCTCAGAAACAGCGTTACATATTTAATAACATCACTTGAGGGTGCGCGATCAGGAAGAATCCCTCTGGGAATGGAGCACTTTCTCCATACGTATTCTCCAAAACTGACACAAATATAATACCATAACAAAAAAATGTTTCACTTCAACATTTGTGTTGCAAGACTTGTAAATTATAGATATGTATATGTCAAAGGCAGGTATGGAAACATTTCTGAAAATTAAATAGAAACAGTGGGTTCCTCCAAAATGTATTAGAGAAACTCTTATTTCTGTTTTGAAGGAGTTCGATGAGCTAAAGTGAAGGCTCATCACGCCATAAAAGTCTTTTCACACGCGTTAATGGCTGTCCGTGACTTGCACAAAGCTATCTGTTAAATCGATTCACCTATAGCTGTTCTCGTTGTTGCTCAGCTTTGCTAAAATTAGCTGTGGCGGCCATCTTGCTTTTGGTTGAATCCGAGAGGAAATAAGCTGTAGATGAGCCTCAGTAAAATGATTCAAAGCTCATGACCAGAAAACAAAATCTCACGGGAGATCAGGGTTGACTCAGATGTGGCCAGGGCCAACCAAGTACACACCGAAGGGATTTAGGCTTCTTAGGAGCAGGTGGAAGTTTTGATCTTTTTGCTATGGCTACTCCCCTTGTGAGCTGGACTCAGGTGAAAAACAATGAGACAGGTTTCATTAACTCCACCAAGCATGAGATTTTGCTAATATTAGCTCCCACTTCAGCCATACAGCCTGTAAACCCAAATACTTCCCAAGCATAACTGGTTTTATTTAATGTGTTCAAACTAAAAGCATTTTGACATCACTTTTCATAAAAGCCTTTTATCAGTGCTGTTCAGGTAATCGTTCAGCAGCAACTAAAAGATGTTTCCTTTCAAATAAATGTCCATTTTTTCAGTAATACGCTGTGTCATCTCTGTCTCTGAGCCGGAATAGTTTTTCTCATTCCATCTATTTGTGTGGTCCCAATAAATGCCCTCGTGCCAGTTCAAGCAGAAATGTCACGCCCATGGATAATTTCTCGTGTGATGTCTCAAAGGCCCGTATACGCTCAGACTCCTAAGGAAGCTGTTTTCTGAAAGCTGTTTCTGCTCATGTAGCTTGTTATTTTTTTTATAGAGGTTGGTTTACCAAAACACAGTTCAAATGTGACCCATTTAAATCCAGCTGGATCATGTAATGCTTGAGGAAAATTTATGAGAGGTGAAAAATAAGAACATCGATTTTTCAGAGAAGCTGTGTTGGAGCCAGAAGGAGATGGATTAAAAAGTCCCTTGTGCTAAAGAAATTCTTTGTCCAGTTTAAGGAGCTGAATTTAAGAAACAGCAAACGGAACAGATGGAGGGTTTATTGAAATATTTATATATTTAACTTTGTACAAAGGGAGGATTTGATGAACATCTTGGTCTTGCCAAGTGAATGGCAAACATTCACACCTGGCAGCACCGCCGTGGCCTTTGGGATTTAAGAGCTCAGCTTAAGGATATCTGCATGAAAGCGCCGAGCTTGAGAAGAGTGTTAATCATCTCTTTTTCCAGACAAAACCGTGTTAATGCTCCTCGTCTGTCTCTCCTGCAGTAATTATACAGCCTTGGTTGGCGTGTGGATCTACGGCTTTTTCGTCATGGTGCTGCTGGCTCTGGACTTCCTCTATTACTCAGCCATAAACTACGAGCTGTGCCGGATCTATTTAGAGAAGTGGGGTCTGGGGGGTCGCTGGCTGAAGAAGGCCCGGAATCAGTGGCACAGATCTCTGCCTGAGGAAAGTGAGATGCAGGCTCAGGTCCAGCCCATGGTCCCCAGCCACTACCAGTCCAGACACAGCCTACGAGGGGAGAGCCACAGCCCCACGCCTCTGCCCTACAACACCTCCACCGCATGGTAAGCTGCTGCCACAACCACTGACAACATGACTTCTGCACATAGTTACAATTGAATACCTAGAATTGAGTAAAAATGACTAAATACTGTTGAACGTTGAAGATACATTTTTGGCAAGGTTGTAATTCATTCTGTGAAGGTTACAGAGAAGTCTGAGTTAGGAAAGTGACCGTTGTATGAGCTTCAGTAAAGCCCAGAAAGCTCCAGGTGTCAAAATAAAAACACAGTCTGCTCCATTCTTTTACCAGATCTACTCTCACATTGGTGTTTATGAGTGGATGTTGTGCTGGGAGTATTTTTAGTGTGGATCCAAACAGGGAAAAAGAAATAAAGGTAGCACTGTGCACAGCAAGGGTTCATTGACCATCTACGTATGAATTGCAGCATCAATAATCATTTTCAACAATTAAAAACATCACTAAACCCGTTAGTCCTGCTATTGTCAGCCCAATTTGAAATGTGTGTTATTTAATCTGATGGGGAAGACATTTCCTTTGGTGTTGCTTTAGTGCGACTTGTTCTGATAAAAATTAGGCTGAAAGGTGAAAATTAGGATTTATAAGCCTTTATATTGCGACACCAGAGTAGAACCTGGCTCCTGCTGTCTGTCTCTTTCATTCCAGCCCACTCCCACCTCTTCATTCACAGGCCTTCAAACATAAAGTTTATACCCTCAGTTTAATTAGTCTGACTGACCATTGCACACCTTCACTGTTTCCATCAATCTAACTGTTCTTTCCTTTCTTTAGTTTCTCCAGGTTTAATGTTGTTAGCTACCTCAGGTGCACTCTCCATCTTCTAGTAAATTTGAGACCCTCTGGTTTTTTCTTGGAAAGACAAAAAAGAAACAACTTTTATTTAACACCTCTCAAGTTAAAAATCATGAGGCGCTTCACAAAATAACTAAAAAAGATTATAAAAAATATTACAACACATCATAAAAATGAGAAAAATAAACAAATTATGGTTAAAAAATGTAAGGAAAGGGAAAGAAAATTAATAAGAAAGAGGTCATCAGTGGATTCTAGGAAAGGCGGAATTGGTAGAAAGAGCAGAATTCAGCTGCTTTTTAAAGGAGACCACTGATCTCAGGCTCAGGGGGAGAGAGGTCCAGAGTCTGGGGGCCACAGCAGCAAATGATCTGTCACCTTTGGTCTTTAGCCTGGTGCGCTGCACAACCAGTAGGCTTTGATCACTGGACCTCAGGGACCTGCTGGGGGTGTAGGGACTAAGATCACCAATGTAAGATGGTGCTTGTCCATGTAAGGCCCTATAGACCAGAACCAGGATCTTGAAATGAACCCTGAAGTTGACTGGCAGCCAGTGAAGCTGGAAGAGAAGCGGGGTGATGTGGGTGTGTTTGGAGGACTTGGTCAGAAGCCGAGCACAGGCGTTCTGAACCACCTGTAGACGTTCAGGGAGGTTCTGCTCAGACACGTGAAAAGAAAGTTATAGTAGTCTAAGCATGAGGAGATGAAGGTGTGGAGAACTGTCTCATATTCAGGGCGGGACAGAATGGGACTCAGCTTAGCAATGTTCCTGAGATGGAGGAAGGAGGAGCGAACAAGAGAACTGACATCAGAATCCAGGGTGAGAGCTGGGTCAAAGGTCACACCAACATTCCTGACAGAGGGTTTGGTGTTAGCCACACACTGCAACTTCAAAACCACCCGTTCCTGCACGATTTGTGTTGGGTCCCACAGGTTCTCAAGACCATTACACCAGAGTTGTCCCACTCTGAAGGAGCCAAAAGGCAAAAGCTTTCAAGATTTGATCCTCAACTATGGCGGTTTTGGGCCATGACCAAAAGAACCTTAGAGCTGCTTTTTCTTTTCACCAAAAAGGGCCAGCTGAGGTGGTCTGGGTATTTGGATCTGCCCCAGGAGATCATCCCACAGGGAAGAGACCCCGGGTAAACACAGAAGCTGTTCTGGGAATCATTTATCCTCTCTGGTGCTGGGAAGGCTTTTGGAGGAGCTGGGCAGAGGGTTGCGTTGGTCTCCCTCTGGTTCCCCACCTGACCATGAAAAAGAAGAAAATGGTCGGAGTGTTCAGAAGTTGTTGAGCTGGGAGAAGGAATCTGATCCAGTTTCCACCTTCACTATTGTCTGGCAGAATTCTGTGTTGGAGCTAACAGATTCCCCCAACCTCGGCTTAAGATCTCATGCCTGATCCTTTCTATTTAATAAAACCAAGCATGACCACCCCAGTATTTGGTTCTTTGGTGAACACAGAATAGAGATTTGTTTTTACCTTATTTGCTGACAAGATTCGGCTACATCTGCAGCCTTCTTCAGTCCAATGTTGGTGGTGGTCTCTACTACTCTGTGTTCAAAAGAGAACCCAATAATAGAACTGGATAACCAACACAGAACAAACTTAACAAAGATGTTAAAAAAAACATGACTACATCAGCTTTTCTGTTTTTGGAACGTCCTCTTAATGCTTAGATAATCCAGTTATTATTATTTTTATTTATTTATTTATTTTGTTGCACTTCCTTCCAAGACCTCTTGGCCAGGTCATGTTTGTAAATGAGAACATGTTCTCAAACATTTTACCTGGTAAAATAAAGGTTGACAAAAAAAAGTTGAATTTATTACATCTCAAGAAAGCAAATAAGAAAATGTCTGTCATAATTAAAAAGTCATGTTGAAATGGCTTGCTTTCATCTTTTAAATGTAGCCCAGACAAAACGTTTGCATACAGCAAAGTAAACTCCTGTTTGATTTGTTCTGCTCATTTTCATCAAAGACACTGTTACCAGTTGGAGATTCAGTGAATTAAACATATGGCTAGAAACAAATCGGGTGACAGCTTTGAGAAATGTTGCCAGTTCCATTTTTCAAGCACATTTTCCCTGCATTTCTCTCTTTTTTTCCTTCTGCCTCCTTTGTAATCTGAGTTCTGTAACATACATGGCAAGGGATCTATGAGTACAGCAGGACAAATATAAAACATTTTCAGCATACTTTCCCTGAAACCAGCTCCCGGTTTCCCTGGGTTCCCTTTTAACCCTCTGGAGGCAGGCGTTGCAGATTTGCAACGTTAATACCTACCTGGTTACTCCACATACGTACTTCATGAGCATTTTTTTAACTCAGAAGTTCCCCTGAAGGACTTATTTGTATGTCCTTTCATCAAAACTTATTTTGAGCCTGAGAGGGTTAAGTGCAGAGAGAAAACATAAAGACAAAGACATTGCAGAGGAACTATAACACCCAGCTAGCTTAAAAATCATAACATCTTTACTGGAATAAATAATCAGGATTTTATGAATTCCCTCCTTCTGCCCACTAATGAATAACTTCCAGCAAAACATTTGATCTTTGGTCTAGAAATAGCTGCACTCTGCCTCTTCAGACATGTTTTTCTTTGGAGGAGTTTCTTGTTTTTTTACGTCTAACCATCTCATTAAGATGTTGTTTTAATGAATAGAAGAAAAGGTCTAATTTCCTTCCCCTGCCTGGGATTATTTGGTGAAATTTATCCTGGTGGATTCTGGGTCTCACACACACACACACACACACACACACACACACACACACACACACACACACACACACACACACACACACACACACACACGAGCAGTCACACAAGTCTCAGGCTGCATTAGCCCACGTGTGACTATTGTTAAGACAAACAGGATGATTAACGAAGCCAACATTGAGCTTTAACACTGTAGCTGCAGGGAACTTTTCCTCTGTTGCCAGACATTGTTCAAACTTTGATGATGAAGCTACACAATCGAGGCGCACAGCCTGAACAAACATCCACTCTTATGCAGTCAATTTTTCATTCAGGTCTCCGTCTCAGACGCAGTGGACCCTATCTGTTTGACTGGGCTTCCGTCTCCTCCCAGACGTGTCTCTTGGGTCATGATAATTTCATGTTGCAAAGGTTTGATAAATGGCTCCGAGAAGTGGTGTGGACTGTGGGAGCCGGAGACGGAGGAGCCGGGATGCTGCAGAGAGCATCTAGAGACCGCTCCGCTCATGGAAACGTGGTTAGCTCAGACTCAACAAATCTATGGAGCTTCCTCATTAGACAGGAAGTCTGTTCACTATGATGGGACTCATCAATCATTGACTGGCCAGGGTGCCCTGTAGATCTCCCACAGCTTTAAGGTGGATTGTGTCAAGATGTGTGAAACTACAGCTAACTGAAGCACAAGAGCATCACGTTGATGTCAATGATGGATGTGATGTCATCTTGTGTAACATCTTTATTTGTAAAAAGGGTGACAGCTCTTTAATAAACAGGACAGCAGTGACCCATGACCTAAAAACATTTAATTATATCTGAAAACCAAAGCGACAAATGCTTGGAGCTAAATTCAGTCAGAAGCTATTTTCTAGGACAAGATTAGAATCGTCTGTTTCACACATTTAGACACGTCTCACAATCCAGATAGCTTTGGTCATTTTTAAAAAGTGTTAAGTACCCAAAATGGATCAGGATGCTGTATCTAATGTGAATGCTGCCCACGCAGTGTGTCATCACATGACCTACAGGTGCTGGCCAGTAAATTAGAATATCATCAAAAGGTTGAAAATATTTCAGTAATTCCATTCAAAACGTGAAACTTGTACATTATATTCATGCAATGCACACAGACCAATGTATTTCCGATGTTTATTACGTTTAATTTTGATATTTATAGGTGACAACCAATGAAAACATCAAATCTGGTATCTCAGAAAATTAGAATATTCTAAAGGCCAATGAAAAAATGTTTGTTTCTCTAATGTTGGCCAACTGAAAAGAATGAACATGAAAAGAATGTGCATGTATAGCACTCAATACTTAGTCGGGGCTCCTTTTGCCTCAATAACTGCAGTAATGCGGCGTGGCATGGACTCGATCAGTCTGTGGCACTGCTCAGGTGTTATGAGAGCCCAGGTTGCTCTGATAGTCGTCTTCAGCTCCTCTGCATTGTTGGGTCTAGCGTATTGCATCCTCCGCTTCACAATACCCCATAGATTTTCTATGGGGTTAAGGTCAGGCGAGTTTGCTGGCCAATCAAGGACAGGGATACCATGGTCCTTGAACCAGGTGCTGGTGGTTTTGGCACTGTGTGCAGGTGCCAAGTCCTGTTGAAAGGTGAAGTCTGCATCCCCATAAAGTTGGTCAGCAGCAGGAAGCATGAAGTGCTCTAAAACTTCCTGGTAGACGGCTGCATTGACCCTGGACCTCAGGAAACAGAGTGGGCCAACACCGGCAGATGACATGGCACCCCACACCATCACTGACGGTGGAAACTTTACACTGGACCTCATGCAATGTGGATTCTGTGCTTCTCCGCTCTTCCTCCAGACTCTGGGTCCTTGATTTCCAAAGGAAATGCAGAACTTGCTTTCATCAGAAAACATAACTTTGGACCACTCAGCATCAGTCCAGTCCTTTTTGTCCTTGGCCCAGGCGAGACGCTTCTTGCGCTGTTTCTTGTTCAAGAGTGGCTTGACACACGGAATGCGACACCTGAATCCCATGTCTTTCATGAGTCTCCTCGTGGTGGTTCTTGAAGCGCTGACTCCAGCTGCAGTCCACTCTTTGTGGATCTCCCCCACATTTTTGAATGGGTTTGTCGTCACAATTCTCTGCAGGGTGCGGTTATCCCTAGAGCTTGTACACTTTTTTCTACCACATTTTTCCGTCCCTTCGCCTGTCTGTTAATGTGCTTGGACACAGAGCTCTGCGAACAGCCAGCTTCTTTAGCAATCACCTTTTGTGTCTTGCCCTCCTTGTGCAAGGTGTCAATGATTGTCTTTTGGACAGCTGTTAAGTCAGAAGTCTTCCCCATGATTGTGGTGCCTTCAAAACAAGACTGAGGGACCTTTTAAAGGCCTTTGCAGGTGTTTTGAGTAAATCAGCTGATTAGAGTGGCAGCAGGTGTCTTCTATATTCAGCCTTTTCAGAATATTCTAATTTTTTGAGATACCAAATTTGGAGTTTTCATTAGTTGTCACTTATGAATATCAAATTTAAATGTAATGAACATTGGAAATACATTGGTCTGTGTGCATTGCATGAATATAATGTACAAGTTTCACGTTTTGAATGGAATTACTGAAATATTTTCAACCTTTTGATGATATTCTAATTTACTGGCCAGCACCTGTATACACTTTATTTGAGGCGTGGAGGAGGATGCAAGGTGATGGTTCAGAAAACTGCACCTTCTAATTCGACATCTGACAGTCAAATGTGAACAGAGATCAAACCAAGTGAATCTTAAGAATCAAATGCTAACTAATGCAGCTAAGTCAAGCTCTTTACTAATTTCTTCACGTGCACACAGAGCGTTCAACATGTGACCACACTGCTTACCATATCCCAGTGTGAGCTGGTATATACTGCTGCAGATCTGCTGGGGGTTCGCTGTGGGGGCGGCCTGAGAAAGTGTTATTACTTTCTCACCATGGATACCATTTATTAATCTCCACTAGCCACATATTCACTTCACATGGAGAAAATAAAGAAAACCTAAGAAAACCTAATTCACCTTCCTCACCAGATTATGTAGAATAAGAGGCGAGAGGAAAATACTGGGTTTGCTTGATATTATGGTTTTATCTTCACTTCATAGGGACCGATGCTTCACAAACAGGGAATTACCATCAGACGAGCGCCCGTGATGGACCCTTTTCAAAGGCTTGTATCTGAAAGTGTTTTTTCCTCCTGCATTAGCATACAGCCCGGCCATGGAAATGAGGACGTCTCATCCCTGCAATCAGTGCTGCAGGTTTTGATTGATCCATTCAGTCCTGTGGAGCCAATAGAATAGGAAATAACCTGCAGATTTTCAGTCAGAGGTGTTTTACTCAAACATGTAAAGACAAAAACTTTATTTCCTTCCTTTTGCATCACAATAAAAGTCCCTTACTGTCTTACGTTGTTGGTTTAAAATGCTATAGTTGGTATTAAGGGTTGTTTTATTCCACTTGTTGTTTCAGTGTGCACCATCAGCCTGGAGACAGTGTGAAATCTGGCTGTGAAGCTCCTCTATACCCTATCCCATCTTATTTTACATTCCTTTTGTAGCATCTAGCATCCTTCCTTATGTGAAAAGTAAGAACTACCATACCTGTTGCTGACATTTGAGTTGGCTTGGATCAAATCCCACTGTGGAAAAAACATTCATGCGTTCAAGATGAGAACCAAAATACTCCCATTTAGCAGCAGATTTAGAAATATAATATTGTTTTGTTTATGCTTAGCATCTGCCAGGAGGGTCAGAGAAAAAGATAAGATGTTGGGCGATATTAGACGATACCAGAACTCGACTGCCTTGGCAACTGAGGAATAGGATGGTGAGATGCAGCAGCCCCTCCTGCCAGTTTACGCCAACTCGCTCTGGGCTCTCAGCTTAGCAGGCCAGCTGAGCTTTAGCCATGGGTAGACGGACCGGTCCATGTGAGGTGGCATCTGTCACCACATTCGGCGCACACCTGACTCACCACGCGCCGTAACACGGCCTCTTACAGCCGCGCCGCCGTGACTCAGAGATAGTGTAGTGAATGTGATCATCAACAGTTGTTACATCACTTGTTTGGTCACACGTAAGTGTTTCTAACACCTGCGCTTCAACATCTGCTGAGCAGGAAATGACAACAAAGGAGGCTGAAAATCCTTCTGCCTTTTTATTTGTGCTGTCAGCGTGATCAAAGTCCAGGGGCCTCATTTATCAAGCTTGCTTACGCACAAAACGGGGTCGGAAAACTGCGTAAGCAGCTTTCCACGCAAACTTTGGGATTTATGAAAGAAAACTTAGTGGAAAAATGTGCGCAACTTTAAGTTGGCTAAGGACCTGGCTTACGCACATGTTGGACATGGAGAGCACCTGCAGTGCTGCTGCTGAGAAGGATAAAATTATGAAATCCTGCAGCATTATCACTTGTACTGCTTCGTTTTCACACAGAACAAGACCCCCCCACACACACACATGCGCGCGCGTACACACACACACACACACACACACACACACACACACACACACACACACACACACACACACACACACACACACACACACAGCCTGAAGCGCAGAATACGGAATGCAGAATATCAGCAGGGGGACAGATTGTGACAGTGTGTGTCCTGTCACTGTGACTTGATTACTAATGTGCCCTGGCTACTTGTACAGGGGAGATCTCCATTTGGCTGACTGGTTAGCATGCGCGACTTTCACCCGGGAGTCTGGGGATCAAATCCTGATTGGGCCATTCTTTTTTATATCCACCACAGATCTCTCTGAAGAACTCAGCATTGACGGCTTCAGCAACGCTGTGCCACTCCGTGAATTTTCTCTTATTTGTTTTGCAAAAGCACTTCCTTTGATTTCTCCACCTCACCCACAGGTACCTCAATTTCTGCTTGTGAAATTGCGCTTCCTTGATCTACCTTGGTCTACGGTCGCCATGTCACTGGCGGAGCGCTGCAACAGCCGGCTTATGTATATGCATGAGATCCACAAGGCATTTTGCATTGACTATTTATGGCAGTAAGTGGGCGTGGTGAGGGCGGGATGTGACTAAAAAGCAGCTGAGAAACATTCTAGATAGTCTCCGATTTATGAAGCAGACATTGCGTGCAGCTGTGCGTACTCCATGTTTGATAGATCACAAACCTACTTGCTCGAGTTCTGATCAGGTGGGCCATTCCTCCCAATCACACCCCTCCAGGTCAAGCTGTCATTGCCCACGTGAGCATTGAAGTCCCCCAGCAGGACAATGGAGTCCCCTGATGGAGCACTATCTAGCACTCGTCCCAGGGACTCCAAAAAGGGTGGGTACTCTGAACTGATATTTGGCCCATAAGCACAAACAACAGTCAGGACCCGTTCCCCGACCCGAAGGCGCAAGGAAGCTACCCTCTTGTCCCCCGGGGTAAACCCCAACACACAGGCAGAGAGTCTCGGGGCTAACAAAAAGCCAACCCCAGCCCTCCGCCTCTCACCCGGAGCAACTCCAGCAAAGTAGAGTGTCCAACCCCTCTCCAGGTCTCGGGTTCCAGAGCCAATGCAATGTGTCGAGGTGAGTCCGACTATATCTAGCCGGTACCGCTCAACCTCTGCCACAAGCTCCGGCTCCTTCCCCGCCAGCGAGGTGACGTTCCATGTCCCAAAAACTAGTTTTCTTGTCCGGGGATTGGACCGCCAAGGCTCCCGCCTTGGTCTGCCACCCGATTCACATTGCACCGGACCCTTCACGTTCCTCCTGCGGGTGGTGGGTCCACAGTTGGACGAGCCCATGTATCCGGTTCGGGCTGGGCCCAGCCGGGCCCCATGGGCGAAAGCCCGGCCACCAGGCGCTCGCTCACGGGCCCCAACCCCAGGCCTGGCTCCAGTGTGGGACCCCGGTAACCCTCCGGGCCGGGTACTCCGACTCTTCGTTTTAACCGCCATGAAAGATCCTTCGAACCGTTCTTTGTCTCACCCTTCACCTAAGACCAATTTGTCATGGGAGACCCTACCAGGGGCACTAAGTGCCCCAGACAACATAGCTCCTAGGATCATTAGGGCACTCAAACTCCTCCACCACGATAAGGTGACGGTTCAAGGAGGAGCTGGTGTTTTGTTATTGGACTTCTGTGCAAGCCGCAGTTTGGCCATAACGAACACCATGTTCGAACATAAGGATGCCCACCGGTACACTTGGTACCAGGGCAGCCTAGGTCACAGGTCGATGATAGATTTTGTAGTCGTATCATCTGACCTGCGGCCGTATGTTTTGGACACCCGAGTGAAGAGAGGGGCGGAGCTGTCAACTGATCACCACCTGGTGGTGAGTTGGATCAGATGGCAAGGGAACATGCCGCGTAGACCTGGCAGACCCAAACGCATAGTGAGGGTCTGCTGGGAACGCCTGGCAGAAGAACCTGTCAAGACGGTCTTCAACTCCCACCTCCGGCAGAGCTTTGACCACGTCCCGAGAGCAGTGGGGGACATTGAGTCCGAGTGGGCCTTGTTCCACTCTGCGATTGTCGAGGCGGCTGTTGCTAGCTGTGGTCGTAAGGTGGCCGGTGCCAGTCGTGGTGGCAACCCCCGTACCCGCTGGTGGACACCAGAGGTTCGGGGAGCCGTCAGGCTGAAGAAGGAGGCCTACAGGGCGTGGCTGGTCTGTGGGTCTCCGGAGGCAGCAGACAGGTACCGGATAGCCAAGCGGGGTGCAGCAGTGGCAGTTGCCGAGGCAAAATCTCGGGCGTGGGAGGAGTTTGGTGAGGCCATGGAGAAAGACTATCGATCGGCTCCAAAGAGGTTCTGGCAAACTGTCCGGCGCCTCAGGAGAGGAAGGCAGCAACTCGCTCACACTGTTTACAGTGGGGATGGGGAGCTGCTGACGTCAACTGAGGCTATAGTCGGACGGTGGAAGGAATACTTTGAGGAGCTCCTCAATCCCACCAATGCGCATTCCGAGGAGGAACCAGAGCTGGGAGGCCTGGGGAGGGACTGTCCGATCTCGGGGGCAGAAGTTGCTGAGGTAGTCAAACAATTACACAGCGGCGGAGCCCCGGGGGCGGATGAGGTTCGTCCTGGGTATCTCAAGGCTATGGATGTTGTAGGGCTGTCATGGTTGACACGTCTCTACAACATTGCGTGGTCATCGGGGGCAGTTCCTAGGGAGTGGCAGACCGGGGTGGTGGTCCCCATCTTTAAGAAGGGTGACCTGAGGGTGTGTTCCAACTATAGGGGGATCACACTCCTCAGCCTCCCTGGAAAGGTCTACTCCAAGGTACTGGAGAGGAGGGTCCGATCGATAGTTGAATCTAAGATAGAGGAGGAGCAATGTGGTTTTCGTCCTGGCCGTGGAACTGTGGACCAGCTCTATACCCTTGCAAGGGTGATGGAGGGGGCATGGGAGTTTGCCCAACCAATCCACATGTGCTTTGTGGATTTGGAGAAGGCTTATGACCTTGTCCCCAGGGGCATCCTGTGGGGGACGCTCCAGGAGTATGGGGTGGGTGGCTTTCTGTTAAGGGCCATTCAGTCCCTTTACCAGAGGAGCGTGAGTTTGGTCCGCATAGCCGGTAGTAAGTCGGACCTGTTCCCAGTGAGGGTTGGACTCCGCCAGGGCTGCCCTTTGTCACCGGTTCTGTTCATCACTTTTATGGACAGAATTTCTAGACGCAGCCGTGGTGTGGAGTGTGTCGAGTTTGGTGGTAGGAGAATCTCGTCTCTGCTTTTTGCAGATGATGTGGTCCTCCTAGCTTCATCCAGCTCTGACCTTCAGCTCTTGCTGGGTAGGTTTGCGGCCGAATGTGAAGCGGCTGGGATGAGGATCAGCACCTCCAAATCTGAGACCATGGTTCTCGACCGGAAAAGGGTGGCTTGCCACCTCCGGGTCGGGGGAGAGGTCCTACCTCAAGTGGAGGAGTTTAAGTATCTCGGGATCTTGTTCACGAGTGAGGGTAGGAGGGATCGGGAGATCGACAGGCGGATTGGTTCGGCGTCTGCAGTGATGCGGACGCTGAGCCGATCTGTCGTGGGGAAGAGGGAGCTAAGCCAGAAAGCCAGGCTCTCGATTTACCGGTCGATCTACGTCCCAATCCTCACCTATGGTCATGAGCTTTGGGTAATGACCGAAAGAACGAGATCGCGGATACAAGCGGCCGAAATGAGTTTCCTACGTAGGGTGGCCGGGCTCAGCCTTAGAGATAGGGTGAGGAGCTCGGACATTCGGGAGGGACTCGGAGTAGAACCGCTGCTCCTCCGGATCGAAAGGAGCCAGTTGAGGTGGTTTGGGCATCTGGTCAGGATGCCTCCTGGACGCCTCCCCGGGGAGGTGTTTCGGGCATGTCCTGCCGGCAGAAGGCCCCCGGGTCGACCCAGGACACGTTGGAGAGGTTACATCTCCAATCTGGTCCGGGAACGCCTTGGGGTCCTGCCGGAGGAGCTGGTGGAAGAGGCCAGGGAGAGGACGGCCTGGAGCTCCCTAGTTGGGATGCTGCCCCCGCGACCCGGACCCGGATAAGCGGAGGAAGACGAGACGAGAGACGAGACAAACCTACTTGGCGTAAGTACCTTTTTTTGCTGAGCTTAAGAACAGTTTTAGTAAGGATTCTACGCAATGTTTGATAAATGAGACCTTTACTCTGTTTCTTGGCTGAGCCAGCTTTGAGCTCAGCATCTGGCTTTCTGTGGAACAATCAGATTCATACATTATAATACCCTCCCTGGCTCACAATGCCAGGCTCTTGTCCATTAATGCAACACTCCATGTGGTGGGAGTTAATTATTGCATAGATGTCACAGAAAGAGAAAAACTGAGAATTCAGATAAAGAGGAAGGGCTGATGATGAGGTATAGCTTTTTGAATACTTATTAGAGCAATAATCCTTTCTGAAGGATAGAAATTAACAATTTTTTTTTACAAGAAAGCCATAATCACATGAGCTGGTTTTTCTCACCTCCTTGTGCACACAGAGCTACGTTTTGGGCAGTAGAGAGAGATTTGGTGGACATGATTCATACAACTGAGGTGGGCCTGGAGTCTTTACAAGACTTACAGATTTATAAAATATTCCTGTAAATGGAACTGCTTTTTGAAATGCAACACTGGCACGTTTTACTAGTTATTGTGTTCTCTGGCATTGAGATAATTTTCCAGCTATTAAGTTTTTGTTCTTTGCCTTTTCAAAGAAAGATTAGAACTGACCAGAATGCACAAGGATTGTAATCTGAGATGTTTTCAGTCATAAAGCTAAAATCGGTGTTGTTCAGATGGGAACTTAAGAGGCTGATGATGCAGAAGTGTGCTCTCTGAGCTATAAAAGCTTTTAGCAGATGTTAGGGCAGTGATAGTCACTTATTAAGTGTTTTTCTTCTGTCTGTATGTTTGTGTATTTGTAGCACATTTAGCCCAAATAAACCCACAAACTGCTTGTTTTTCTTGGTTTTTATGATTGGTGGAAGCTCTTAGTTGTCTTGGAGATTGCTGAGTGAATGATGCTCACAGATGGTCACTGACGTTGACCCTAACCCTTAAATGACCAGTGTTCTGTTAGTGTTTACATGGATAGCATGAACAAAAGAAGTGTTTCATGTAGTTTAATGAAATTAATAGGCATTAACAGCATTATGTTTGTCAATATTCATAATCAAAAAAAGCTAATTGACTTCTTCAGTTACGTAGAGATATTTCACCTCTCATACAAAAGGTTTCTTCAGTTTTACTGGTGGGATGGGACTTCCAGGTTTAGAGGTTCCCCTTTCATAAAAGCCAGAAAAACTAAATAATTTTAAGTAACTAACATAAACTTTAAACATGATCAGTAGAAAATATGATGAATGCTTCAATTCAGGTTAGGCCTTTTGTGCCAAACAAACAAAAATACCTTAAAGTGATACCTCCAATCCACCATATTTTGACATTTTGAGAGAGAGAGAAAGAGTGTGATGTGCAAAATGTGTGTCAAGGTTGTGTCATTAAAAAAGTAAAAATCAACACAGATCATTTTTGATATGATATTATAATCCCAATACCCGCTGACAAAAATATCAGACCCATAATATCAACTAATTTTGGTACTGGGAAAAGTACTATTTTATTTATTAATTGTATTGCTGATCCAAATATCAGACTAGCAAAAGTCAAAAAACAAACCAGAATCAATCACATACAATTTAGCTATTTACTATCACAATATTGGAATTTTCCTGTTAAAGGTGTGGTTCAATGAAAACAAAATTATTCTTTCTGATTATCATTGGTCACTCTGAGTTTTTCATGCAGGCTGATCATCAAAATATTCTCCTACACCTATCTTCTGCATTAGCTTCTGATAGAAAACAGACGATGAAACTCCAGGATAAGAAGATCCTAACAGATCTACGTCACACTGTCACTTTACATTCACGGATTGTTGACTCACGACCGGGAAGTCTGTTGTTTTTTTTATGCCTAGGAAACAGAAGAGAACATTTCTGCTATTAGAAGCTAACCATTAGCATAAGCAACTCCACCACACAGCAGAACTCCTCCAGGCTTGTGTTATTTGTGAAGCTGAAACATCAACGTTGCAGAGTAGACTATTTCCCAATTACCAAGAAAAATACTCCAAATCCTGCCGTCTGAAGCTCAACTCTGATGTGGCTCACTTCTGCTTCCTGAAACAAGCTCACCAAAGCTTTTTGTGCCCCAGAGTACAACTTACGAGTTATTCAATCCTACTAAAGACTGCACAAGTACTGATTAAACAAGTGTTCCACACATTTATTAAAATAAAATTAACTAATCTGAAAGTAGTCTCTTACAGTTATTTATTAAGTCCACCCAGAATGCAATGGATGCCCATCCCTGCAGATGATGTTTTAAGGTGGTTTCCATCATTGAGCTATGATTTTTTTTTTCAAAGCAGTCAGTCCTGCAAGCCAGGCTCTATCTGGGTGTTCTCTGTATGTGATAGCTGTGACTCTGTGAGTCATCATTCAATAAGTAAACAACAGGATCCAAGGGAGAGAAACACCAATCAACTCAGTAAATACAGCCAAATACTTTAACCCAGAGGTCCTGAACCACAGGATATTCCCAAACAATATGAATGAACGAGCCCAGAGTCCCAAGGGACCAAAAAAGCAAAGAGAATCTGGTGCAGTGCCCATTTTATGTCTAATAATCCATGTCAAATAAGCTCTATGAACAATTTTCTTTTGTACATATCAATGATTGGGCTTTTTAGAGCCCCCCTCAACTTTATACCAAATTTTCTCCCAGGATTATTTATTTATTTGTTTATTTATTTGTTTATTTATTTATTTATTTATTTATTTATTTAAATAAACTGGAGGAATAAAAAAAAACATGAAATACACAAAAAACTAAACCGGATGAAAGATGCATACAAAATACAGAGTATACAGAGAGTGGTTATGTTTCTCTTTCATCTGTTTCCTTTTGTTTGATGCAGAGTGATGCTGAGAGTGGACAAGCAGACGAGTAGCAACACCTGGTTTCCTAACGTGTTACAGAGGAGACCTCAGCAGTACCAATGCTGGCCTGGACTTATGTAGTTGTAGTTACTACTGCCCCTTCCTGACGAGCACAAACACCCGACGATGGACAGAAGCAGGCCTGCAGAGCGAGTCCATCTCAGAGGACTTTTGCCTCAGCAGAAGAGAGGTGGATTCATCCAACGGCTCAGAAGGTTTTAGTGATCCTGTAAAACAGCTGGCAGGGCCTGCAGCATCTCAAACTAATCCAAACTGTAATGGAAAAACCTTCCAAGTGAAGCTCCTTTGCAGTCTTTAAATAAAAACATGCTCATCTTTCTAGATATGAAGTGTTTATCACACTGCTGTGTCACTTTGTGTTCAGTAGCAGTTAGACACAGTTATGGGTTATCTATTTGGTGATTTATTTATGTAATCTAGTAAGAGAAATGTGTGAGTGGTTAACTTTCTGAACAGCTCAGGTTGATGCTGAGCATCTCCCTTAGAATGTTTAATGTAGAAAAACAGTTTCTTGTTTGAAATGTTTCAAGTCTCCTTTTTGAAAAGCGAGTGACTTAACTGTATCGTGTCTGTACAAGAACAATGGCTCTGTCGGCTCGTGGTTTCACTCGTCTCTTCAGCCAGAGAGTTAATGAGGATCAGGGAGGAGCTTTCAAGTCAAACACAAACCCCAAATTTTTGCTGTTGAGCCTGTAAACCAAAAAACTAACAAAGACCCATACCGTTATTTATAGAGTTAATATCTTATATTTCCATTCATCTGAGGTTGCTAGTAAAGCAGCTCCATTAGCAATATAATGCAATCGATTGCCCATAAGCTCCTTTATAAGGAACTCTGTATCTCGCATTAGTAACAGATAATTGTAATAAAATTTGCCATAACAGAAAATGTTGAATAAAAGAGGAGAAATCCATTGAAACCCCATTACCTGTCAGCAATAATGTACAGTAGTTAAATCAGGGGGAGGATAGAAGGTCCTTACTGACAAATCACAGAGGAGCATTTCTGAACTGAGTGAAATAGTCTAATAGTTCTGAACAACAAATTCCTAAAAAATATCTCCAAAAATGCCTCTCTGCTTTCCCCCAATAACTGAATCAAAGCTGACCCATCATGGTCTTAGAGGGCCTCTATCCTGCATGTTTCAGATGTTTCTCTGCTCTAACTCGACTGATCTGACTGACTTCTACATAATTAATGCTGAAAAGATTAATCATCAATTAAATCAGGTGTGTTGGAGAAAAACAGCAAGAACATGCAGGATGGTGGCTTTGAAGCACCAGGTTAAACCCCACCTACAGGCCAAGGACGCTCCAACATTACTTTCTGTCTTTTATTGTCTGGTATTTCTAGAGAAAAGAGAGAACATGATCCAAATGGTTGAATTTGTCAAGTTTAAGAATCAGTATAATGTTGGTGTTTTCACTTGAACAGTAGCTAAATGACTTTTAAAATATTCAAATAAAGTCAGCAGCATTTTACTTTTATTTGTTCGACTGATTAGTAAATTTTCTTAACTGTGACCAAAAAAAGAACAGTTTATCATTTTTGATTATACTTTTTTGACCCCAATGCAAAATACTTACAGCTGCTGTAACAGATCTACAGAACAAGCTAGGTTCTGAACCCAAACGCAGTCACAGAACAGTGATCCAATATCGCTGAGCTGAACCTCTCACGCCAGTGGCGTTTTGTTGCTAAATACGCAAATGCATGATGAATGGAGGACCCAGGGAAGTACGCCGGTCCGGCAAGACCGGCGTACTTCATGATCCAGTATTTGCTTTGAGTCCTAACGTGTTGTTGGTGGAGGTTTTTAGACAAATGGGAGAGAACCACTTTGTTAATTTGTTTCTAGTATCTACAGCATATTTATAGCTATGCTATATTAGAACGTTGAAAAAAAATTATAAGTTGTTTTCCAAATTTGCCATTGCAGCTTTACTTCTTTTAATTTGTTTTTAACTAACAGATGCAAGACAGGCTCACTATTTTATCGATAGCTTAAAAGCTTGACATAACGTTTTCTGGACATGCTGTATGTCTCTTCACCCAGACAACACCAGGTTAGCTACTTCAGAATTAGCTGCTAGCTTCTTGGCATCCACAAACCATGTGCTCTTTGCTCAGATTTGGCTTACAGTAATCTGGTTCCACACAAATAAGAGCAAACAGATGTGAAACAAGCAGAGGATTTGAGTTTTCCTTCACATCCCATCTATAAGCTCTAAAAGTGGACCCTAACAGAACCTAACAGCGTCATTGGGTGTCATTATCTGGAATAATATTCAAATTTTCCGAGTTGTTAGAGCAACCTAATTCCCATTTCAATAGCTGAAGTTTAATTGCACGGTTGCCCTGGCAGACTTGTGCCGTCACTTCTCGGGGCAAAGAGACAGGATGTGTCCAAGTGAAATAATTGGCCTGGAGCTCAGAAGAGCTCTAAATTACTCTCACTTGGTCTCCCTGTTCCCTGGAGTGTGAACAGTGGCAGCAAACAGGGAGGAGAGATTTTTACCAGATGCAGCAGGACATGGGACATTTAATTAGTCCCCAATTTTGGATAAATGGGAGAAAGTGTGATGTGGTTGTGAGAACGTCGGTTTTCAGGGCTCCATTCAACACATTTGATCGTAATAAAGACAACTAGGTCTTTTCTCTTCACCAGTTACATAATCCATTAGTCTTACCCAGGGAATTTAAAACAAACAACTTTATTTGTCTCTGACAAGAAGTAGCAGGGTATTAAATAGACTTCCTCAAAAAACAAACAAGGAATCTTCCCTTGTTTTAATGTAACAGCTGTTACAGATGTTTTTGTGATGTTTTCTGTTTTGTTGGAAATAGTCTTAACTCTGGCCTGATGTGATGTGGTCCTGTAAATCATATCAGCTCAAGCCTTGTCAATCACACACACACACACACACACAGAGAGAGAAAGAGAGAGAGAGAGAGAGAGAGAGAGAGAGAGAGAGAGAGAGAGAGAGAGAGAGAGAGAGACAGACAGAAGAAACAATAAAATGTTCATGGTGGGAAAAGGAAGCACACATCTGTTTCATTCTCTCCAGGTTGTCATGGTAACAGTTGCCTTAAAGTTGAATACCCACCTGTACACAGAAGCTTTGTAGTGGTGGATACCTCACTTTTTTTGGGTGTGGTGGTGAAGATGGTGATGTACACCACGTTCTGTCTATGTACTTCCTACTAGATAGAATGTAACCTTTTTGAGTTAGAATGTTATTGCACTTGTTGACTTTGTATTGTCACAAAAGGAGAAATAAAGTTTTATCTTTTCCAGTGTGTTTAAATCCCTCCGGGTCAAGTGATCTTTGGCAACAACAATTGAAACAAAATTACTTTAAAAATCCTAAACATTTATTTTAAAGCAACAGCGTATGTATGTATATATGTATGTATATATATATATATGTATATATATATATATATATATATATATATATATATATATATATATATATATATATATATATATATATACATTCACATTTTAAAGGTGTAGAACACCAAAAAACTATTTTTTTTACTGTTTTCCAGATTATATTCGGTCACTCTGAGTTCTTCATGCAGACTGAACATGAAAATTGTGTCCGACACCTACCTTCTGCATTAGCTTCTGATAGAAAATAGACAGTGAAACTGTAGGACATGGAAAGTCTGACAGAGCTACATCACACTGTCACTGAACATTTGTGGACTCACCCATCTTGACTCACAATGGGGAAGGCTGTTGTTTGTTTAGCATCCAGGAAACAACAGAGAACGTCTCAACTAGCAAAAGCTAACTGTTAGCATTAGCATTAGCATTAACAACGTCTGCATCGTAGCAGAACTCCTTCAGGCTTGCGTTATTTGTGGAGATAAAACATCCACACTGCAGAGCAAACAGAGACAGTGGTAGAGTCATGTAGCTGTTAGCCAATCAGAGGTGAGATGTCCAAATCAGGAACTAAGACTCCAAATTCTGCTCTCTCAAGCTCAGCTGTGATGTGGCTCCCTTCTAGTTCCTGGAGGTGCTGCACCAGTGACCACCGTCCCCCCAGAGGTTTACTTGATTACTTTCCCTTAAAGACATGTCTTTTAGATCTACTTTCCCAGTCTGACATAACTTTTTAAAGGCATATTAAACCACGTATTTCCTTCCTCTTGGCTAGTTTCATCAGATATTTGAAGGACACCCTGCATTCCATGATATGACATTGTGGTCAAGTTCACAAAATATACTAAAACTGAAGAGCAGCTGAAGTTCAAAGAAAACTTTGAAAGACCCAGAAAGCCTGGAGAGCCTGTGCCGAGGACCCTTTTGAGAAAAGAAGTAGAAAAAGCAGCTCCATGAGAGTGAAGTATAAAAACAGAAGGATGGTTCGGTCCTCAAAGGGTTTAATGATTCCATCAGTTTGATATTTTCTGCCTTAGTGCATGAATGTTCCAGTAGCTCAATTCTCATCAAATGGTTCTGGTCCCACTAGCATCGGGCTCAAGACATCAGAGCTGGCATGACATTAATTATACGTAACTCACTCCTGTAGATTAAACTTTTAAATTAGTTTAGCTGGAGGCTTGCCCTGATGGATACAAGAACCAGAGACTTTCTGTTCTGCAACAACACTATCCCTGCATGTACTGGGTGTACCTGGACCTGCTTTGATCTGTTGGCTGTACTTGTAGCTTGAAAACTTGTCAATTTTTAAGTTAAACTGACTAGTGCTGCCTTGTCATTTCTGTTTGCAACATTGTGCCAAACTACATTACACCTTGTCTTCTGTTGGGCTTGTGAGATTTCTGCAAGCTGGCATCTACTGAGCCAAAACCTGTAAAAGAAGTCCCACTCTCAGAAGAACAGTTTGTTCCCTTTGGTAAGTGCAAAAACCAGCTTTCTAGATACCTAAATACATAGTTTTCTCAATGAGATTCATTTGCAACTTCTATTGTAGACCAGGGGTGGACAGTCCAATCATGGACACATCTGGTTTAAATCTACGGTGATTAACAGGCTGCTGCATGGCCTGATGAGCTGCTAAACAGGTGATTCATCCAGGAAAAAGGTGTGTTGATGCAGGTAAACAACTAAAACCTGCTGGAAAGTGGCCTTTGAGGACTCGGATTGCCCACCCCGTTGTAGACTAAAGGTCTTTGACTTCCATTTGTACTTTTTTTTTTGCTTGTTTAGACTTTTTTTATGACTGAAAAGGATCATTTTCAAGATTCAGTTAAACCCATTTCAATGTATTTATGTAGCACCACATCTTGTTGATTCAGAAAAGGGTAGAATGCCTTCTCCGGGTCAGGGATGAGGTTCTGACCCAAGTGGAGGAGTTTAAGTACCTCGGGGTCGTGTTCACGAGTGATGGAAAACTGGAGCATGAGATCGATACATGGATTGGTGCTGCATCTGTAGCGATGCGGGCGTTGTACCGGTCTGTCGTGGTGAAGAGAGAGCTGAGTCAGAAGGTGAAGCTCTTGATTTACCGGTCGATCTACGTTCCTACCCTCGCCTATGGTCATGAGCTTTGGGAAGTGACCGAAAGAATGAGATCGCGGATACAAGCGGCCAAAATGAGTTTTCTCAGCAAAGTGGCTGGACTCTCCCTTAGAGACAGGGTGAGAAGCTTGGTCATCTGAGAGGGGCTCGAAGTAGATCCACTGCTCCTCCACATCGAGAAGAGCCAGTTGAGGTGGCTGGGGCATATGGTCAGGATGCCTCCCTGGTGAGGTTTTCCAGGCACGTCCAACCTGGAGGAGGCCTGAAGGTAGACCCAGGACATGTTGGAGGGACTATGTCTCACCTGGCCAGGGAACGCCTTGAGATTCCCCCGGAAGAGCTGGACCAAGTGGCTGGGGAGAGGGAAGTCTGGGTCTCTCGACTTAGGCTACTGCCCTCATGACCTGACTCTGGATAAGCGGATGAAAATGGATGTACGGATAGCACCAAATCACAACAAGAGTCGTCTCAAGGCACTTCACAAAGTAAACATTGTAAGTGGGTTCAGTTCATTAGTTAAAAGTTCCCTGTGTAAGAGAACCCAGCAGATCGCATCAAGTCACTGACTAGTTTTGTCAGAGACTTTACAGCAATCCCTATCTTAAGCAAGCATGTAGCAACAGTGGAGAGAAAAACTCCTCTTTAATTTGCATTTCATAAACACACCAACAAAATCATACACAACAGTTAGTACACCCAAAGGACAAGATATCAGCAGGATATAAATGTGGTGTCATTTATGGAATCCCATGCAAACTCTGCAAAAAAACATACATAGGAGAAACCAGCCACCAACTCAACTCAGCACAAGAACAGTAAAACATAGAAAGGAGTGTGAGAAAGAAACAAGCTGAAGACACACAAGAGCAGCAAGACAAGAAGCTGAAAGCACAATAAAGAAATCAGACTTAACAGACCACTACCCAAGGGAAAACCATATAATTGACAGGGACAACACAAGGATCCTAAGCACCAAACAACAAAAATATAAAAGATGTATGGAAGCCATAGAATTATGGAGATGTGGGCATGGAACAGAGACGAGGGGGCCTACACATTAGATCATGCATGGAACTGTCATCGGCGAGGAGAGTGCGGGCAGCAGAGGGCGACACCATCCTCTGTTGCCCATGAATAAACGAAAAAGGAAGTGACGCCGCCATTAGCGGCTAGCTCTGATGAAGATTGCAGGAGTGATCGAAACTGTCAGCAAGGTAAAAAATAAATAAACTTTCCTGTGTTTAAAAAAATTACTTAAAAATGCATTCAGAAGAAAAACACAGAATGAATGTATACAATATCCTCTTTGCCTTCTTTAGAGTAAAGTTTCCAACATTTTTGAGATGTTTTATTTACAAAAATCAGTTTGCATCGACATATTGATTCCTGCTATGTGACTTGAACCTAGAGTTCTGGACTGAAACCAGTATTATGGTGCCATTGATCTGAGACAGAAGACTGACACTGACACACCAAATCAGAACGCACCATTTAGACAAAGACCCTGACAATCACTTTAAAGGTCACATTGAACTGTCCTGATAAGCTCTGACATTAACCAAACTCTGTCAGTCATCCAGCCCAGGATGAGTAGGTCAGAATGCTCCATCAAGCTGCCATTGTTTCTGCTGTATTCCAGTCACAAACACTCCAAAAACCCATCACCATTTAAAGACCATTGTCTAGTTTCCCACATCCTGCTTTTATTGAAGAGCCTGAGCTACTTCCTTCCAACATTGATCTATTAACGCTCCATTAGACCTTGGAGGAGGTCTGCTCTGACTCGATTAATTTATGGTTTTGACCTCACATTTAGATCCATTTGAATCAGGGATACATTTTTATTGAACACTTAAAGCTAACCCTGATCCAGCAGAAATAAAGTGCAGCTAACTTTTGTAAAGTATTTGATGGTTAGTTAATTGTTTGTTATTTGAGTGTTCTCTGTGCTCTGTGACCCCTATTTGGTTTGTGTACCATCTGTGTCACAGGTTGGATTAATCTAACCCTCTAAAGGATTTGAAAAAATTGTAAATATCCAACTCAAAATTCAAACTTTTTTTAGGCCTCTGATCAAAATGGCCAATTATTTTTCCTGCAGATGAATTATTTGAGTTGACAGTTAATTATTTAAAGTGTGAGAAGTTCAAAGCTGGCTGATGCTCTTGAGTGTAACTATTGGGTTGTAAGGCATTTTTTGAAGTTTGAAGGTCCTATTTTATTAAGAAAAATGACTAGCTGTGAAAAATTTACCTGGAGTTCCTCTTAAATATATTTTTTCTGAAACACTGATAAATAAAGGGGAGGAAGGCAATAAATGTGACTGAAAAGAGAGAAAAATATGAATGCAATGCAATTGTGTGACTTTACTTAAGCAAACGTAGACAAAATCACAAATAAACAGAGAGTTTATTCATGCGAGAGTATTTATGGAGCAATCACCTTTATGAAGTAATGCTGGTCATGAGTAGGAGTTAGGTCACAGAGAAACAGACGATCCACAGTAGATATGGGTTTAATTTCCTCATCTGGGGAAAGTCAAGCAGGATGTTACATAAACGCATGCCTTTGGTTTGAGATGTTTCTGTTGCTCCAGGTTTCATCACAAATAATGAAAGAGTGCAAAAATAGTCTGAGTGAGTGGTTGTTTTTGTTTTGTCAATATGAAATAATATTGCACAACAAGTAGTTGTTCAACCTTCAAATTTATATAAAAACAAGTGTTAATTCAGTCACTGCCTTTAATGTTTGTGACATTTTTGCAGTAATATGTTATGAAAGATGATGTGATCTTTGACTCGTTTTAGCTGGTCTGTTGTGTTCAGAATAATAAATTCAGAATTCAATCTAGAGTTGACATCTTTGTAGGAGATATTGAGATTGGTTTCCTAAGAAAGAAAACACACACACACACCTTAAACTATTGTAAAAAATTGTTTATGGCCTGTATTTGAACCAGCATCTTCTAGAGTCCCAGATCCCCCCAAGGCACTTGGGGAACTTCTCAACCAGCAGAAGCTGTAATGTGGCTCACTTCTAGTTCCTGGAAATGCTGAACCAGTGATCCCCCCCCCCCCCCCCCCCCCCCCGGTAAACCAGTATTTCATACTAATAATTAACCAGTTCTGCCAAAGTACTGAACATGAGTTAAAACAAAAAGATTTTATATTATTATTATGTTTGCTCTACATTTTGATTAAACATTATGCACACAGTGTGAGATTTTATAGCTTTAGATGAAATCTTAACATTAGCAGCCTTACATAAAACAAACTAATTGCAACTTTAAATGTACACCAGGCTCTTAAATCACATTTATTCCAACCAACATTTCTCCAGAATTCAACCTTTGGTAGTTAAAACCCAATGGACCACAGCTGGGAGCATAAAACTGATTTAAAAGCATCTTTACTGATCAGATTACTCACAGTGAATCACTATGAAAGAAAGATAAAATATATATATTTGCTTGTTTAATGAAACTGTGCTAAGTAGTATAAAGTGTGTATTTAATTGGATCATGTACAGCACTTGGGGCATGAAAAGTACGAGAAGGTGCTTTATAAATAAACAGTGATGATGATGATGATGATGATGATGATGATGATGATGAATAATTCTGAGGAAGATAATGTTAAACTAAAGAAAAGGATTTTGTTGTGAGGAAATTTCTGTCTCTTTTAAATCAAAATGAAACTACAGATACTTTAGACAGAAGAATCATTGAGGGGAAGAAAATGAAATAAAACCTTTAAAATGACAGTGTGTACTTTTTCTGGCAATAGGGGGCAGTAGATACCTTAATTGTTGCATGCAGGCTTTATTTTTGTGTTAGAGTAAGACTTTGCCAACGGATGCCCATTAGGGTCAAAAAGCCCTTTGCAGAGCAAACTTCAGCAAAATAACAAGCACATCAGACTCCCTTTCATCATTGGCAACGAATGAAGAGGCAAATATGTAAAACAACGTTTACGAATGGTGAAATTTCATAACCGTTTGTTAGAAAATCAGTAAATGTAATTTGTCCTCAAGGGCTCCCGTAGAAGGAAACATGGCACATTGCTTTGCCCTGAGTTAGACCTGGGGTGTTTCTTAATATCAAGGTGCCTGGCCTTGCGAGGCGATGTCTTGAGAGGCCAGGCGCCTTACTTACGAGGACTTTGTCCTTTCTTGGTAAAAAAAAAAAAATTAAAAAACGTTCAATGGAACCGACTTGCATCACGTGACGTGGGAGATAACGTTATATTTTATACGTATTAGTTTCAATATAAATATATAAGGAGCCTTTTACTCTTTAAATTGTGTATATATTTGGTAAACTAAATAAATGAGTGAGTTACTACCCGCTAGCCACTGAAGCTGCAACTAATAAGCAACTAACCAGTCATAGCTAACTTCTTTGGATCAAATAAAACATGTTTTATTTGTTGACTTACTTTTAAACTTGAAATTTGCCCTCGAAGTCGCTGCCAGCTTTTGATCCAGCATCCTTTTGAAAATACTGCAGTGTATTCTGGCTCATTTTTGACCTAGGCTGGGCTACAAGACACCTCCCGTGTATCCTTGCTCAGCTAGCTAGATGGCTAACAAATGGAGAACACACGTCTTTGTAGAACATGAACATTGGAACACGTCTTGGTGGCTCCTGATGACGTATCTCCTATAGTCAACCGGGGTGGGGCCAAGACATCAAGGCAAGGTTCCTTGGCATTGAGAAACAGCCCTGGTCCCATATATTTCAGACCAGATTTTTATGGTTATATGTTACAAAGTCACCTTTTTTTTTTCAACAACTGGGCATCATTTTATGAATTTTCAACAACATTTTGGTTGATATTTACAGAAATTAACAGTAAAAACTACACTTTGTCACTTAAGATTATCTTTCTACTGTGGACAATGATAGTCTGTTCAACACAGCAGTTAGAAATCACAGATGATGATGACGATGTTGATGATGATGATGATGATGATGATGATGATGATGATGATGATGATGATGATGATGATGATGATTGCTGCAGCAGCTCGACGTGTTGCATCAGCACATAGTTTTAACCAGTGTCTTGGGCATAAGTTTCCTACTCTAAAATGGTTGAGAAGTGAAATGAATGGTTTCTGCTGCTGAGCCTTGAAGCTTAAAACACCATAAGAGTGGAAATGAGGTTGAAACCATTCATTTCTGCCCATCTTCACTCAGCTATGTTTTCAGTATAGCACAGAAAAGTTTATTCATTATGCAGACCACATTTTTGCCATATGAAGATCATTATGTGTATACATTTCACTGGAAATATACACTCATGCATTTCTAAGCCATTGTTTATTTTAAACTCCAAAAATGTGGCATACTTATCTGAGACTGAACTTTTCTTTATTGATGAAAAATAGTGGTGCACTTCAGCATAGTGCAACTTTGTTGCCTTCATTTAAAAAAAGAAAAGACTGTTATATTACTTAGTGCTATAGGGTGCCTAAGTCTCCTCCAATTCCGGTCGGCTCATGGGTCCCCAGAAGAACAAAAAAAAATGGATGCAAGTCAACGGGGCTAAAAGTGCGATTATCTAATCCACTGTGCCTCACACCCTGGATCACACACATAGTGTACTTCCATTTAAATGAAAAGTAATGATGTGTGTTTCAACCACACCTGTCATGTTCTTTGAAATTCATCAATTCATAAAGCTCTTTTGCCCAGTTCGGTGCAGTGGAACACAAAGCAACAATTGATCATTTGCACACACTGTGAGAAGTTACAGATGTAGGCAGGTAGTAAGCATGGCCTTATAAATGTAGGTGTACCAATGTCCCAACCTCCTGGTGGGTAAAAAAGGCCATCCCACTGTAGAATACAATTCACGATAATGGGTCAGTGGTCTACAGTGTAGTCTATGACAGATGTCTTTTGAGGTTTGATTACGATCAATAAGATTTGATGATCACAACATGCCCTATAAGTTATAAATTGTAAGTCGCTTTGGATAAAAGTGTCTGCTAAGTAAATAAACATAAACATTTCTAAATGAATATAGAAATATCAACCTGATTGGTCTTTGAATGCTTAACAAGAAGATTTAGAAATCTTTGTTTATTCAGGGATTGTAAGACACTTCATATCAATTCAGACAGTCAAGTTTATAAAAGGTAAGAAATTTATTTTCTAAACCAGGGATTCCCAAAGTGTGGTGCGCGCACCCCCAGGGGTGCGCGAGCTGCCGCTAGGAGGTGCGCGAGGTGAAAAGTGTAATGGCTGCGGAGCTCAGAGAAGTCTGTCATATGTCACCATTAGCGTAGCCAGAAACTCATTTGTGGGTGGGCCTAAGAAAAAGTAAGTGGGCCCAATAAATGTAATTGAAAACAAGTATATTTTTGCGCGCACGTGTGTGTGTGTGTGTCCTCTACATGTGTCCTAGCTTCATAATAACAATGCGCCGAGCTTCAGCACTCTGGCCTGCGCACGCCGATATGTTCCGTATTTGATAATTTTTAACGGTGTTGGATGAATCTGAACGTGGCGAGTCATTCTGGCAGATTGTAATTAACACCCTGTCTCATGCAGGTGTTCTGACATTGTAAACCTCACACACAGAACATTGTGGATGTAACAAAATAAATCAAGAAATGATTCCCATTCAGGATATTAACAGCGCGCTGAAGATCTGAAGTTCAGAGTGCGTCTGTCAGAGGTCAGACGCGTTCCAGCGAAACCACGGCTCACGGGTGCACAAGTGAGCACATCTGGGCTGGGCAGAAGTAATTTTACAACATTGGTTTAAATAGCGCCAATAACGAGACACGGTGACATGAGCAGCTCATGGAGCTGTGCCGCGCACACACACACACACACACACACACACACACACACACACACACACACACACACACTGATTCAATAAGCGGGCACGCTGCGCAAACTCCGGCGTCGTCAGACTGAAGACAGAAATGAGCTCTGCCTCCTCTGTGATAAAAACTTTTAAGAGGTTTTATAACATTTTTCATTCCAGGTCAAATTAAGATATTAACTTCTATTTTGGGATGACATATTAAAGTCGGGTCCGCTCCAGCCAGTGACTCCGAACCTGACTACAACTCATGTTGCTGCAGCATTTGTTATTCCAGTCCGCATGGCAGCGGATCGCAGATTCTTTGTCGGAGACTCTTTTTTGGATCCGAGATGTCGAGGAGTCCGTGGATCCCACGGTACCGAAGTCCGTAGAGAAACCGCAGTACAACCAGGTCAGTCCAGAGTCGTCTCCAGTTCACGACAAACAGGTGGACTTGTTTTGCGTCTATGGAGTAACTTTTAAGGAGTTGAAGCTGATTCAGCTTTATTCTGAAGGAACCATTTGCAGTCAGCTGTAGCGTGCAACAGGTTTTGACAGCTCGTCAAAAGATGCGATGGGTTAAAGAGGTTTTGCTTCGGATGGCCATTCCGAAGCTTTCTCAAAAACTGACTCACTCAGGAAATGAGTTCTGTTTTAACAACGGCCATATTTTGATTACATGGCCAACCAAAATTTGTCATGTAAAGGGGTTTTACCGAACAAACCTCAGAACATCAGATAGAAGAGCTCTGATTTGTGGATCAGGAAATCTCTGTGTGCAGTGACATTTAACTTTAACTTGCATCATCGAGTTATGGTGAGTGTGTGTGACCTTGTCAGTAGATAGTGATTCACTTGTTAAACCAACTGACTGATCATAACTTAATACTCATTTCAACTTCAGTAATTTTAGCACAGATTAATCACAACATTGAAATTATTCTTCAACCATTATTATTCATTCATTATAATATTATTTTAACTCCATTATTCATAACGGTTGATTATTATAAAAGGTCCTTCTTCTTGTTCTGGGAAGCAAAGCCATCTGAGATAAGCGGAAAGCTTGAGAGGGACCTTGGCCAAGCAACAATATCTTTCTTGCAGATTAAAAGCACCAGTTAAGACCAATGTCTCCAAATGGCCAGATACTGAAGAGGTCAGACTGTAGGTGGGAAAATGACCATTTCTGGAGGCTACAACAGTTGGTAATAAACCTCAGCGAGGCATGATAAACCACATCTATCTCACCAAGACATTGTGCTGAGGCATTCATACACAAAAGGTCTCAATAGTCCAGAAGACAGAAATGTTGCAGAAACTAGACGTTTTTAGTTTATTTTTGCCTCAAAAGAAAAACAGTTTATTTAGAAAAAAGAAACCCAGTCTGAGTTTGAGTGTCTTCAAAAGATTATCTAGATGGGGCTTGAAGGAGATGGGGCTTGAAGGAGAGGGAGTCATCCAACCAGACACCAAGGTATATGTATGTGTGGACCGCCTCTATGATATTTCCCTCAAGAGTGGTCGCTGAGGGGTTACTTAGAGCTCTTTTCTTAGAGTCTGAAAACAACATTAGCTTAGTCTTGTCAGCATCGAGGACCAATTTTAACAGCAGAAGTGTTTGTTGGACCTCATCAAAAGCTTTCTGTAAGAATTCAACAGCTTTAGTGGGGGATGTTGCAAAACGTAAATGTTTGGGTCATCAGCGTAAAAGTGCATATTACCATCCAACACATTTAGTCCTGTGTCATTAATATACATAATGAACAAGAGGGGTCCCAAAACTCAACCCTGTGGTACTCCCTTGTCCTTGACCTTTTTGTCAAGGGGAAAAATGGGACCCTAAAGCATCCTCCTCGCCTGTCCCCAGCCAATCAGACACACCATCCTCCTCTGATCCAACATTTTCCTGTCACACGCCAGCTCTTTTGTCCTCTAACGCAGTCATGGACTCTTCTGGTTCTATAAATCTGTCTTCAACCAAGTCAGGAGATGCTGCTGCCCCATTTACCTCCCCCTCCCACCTATCTGTCTCTAGAAGTCAGGTGAAGAGGCTGGAGAGATTGAACAGGAACAAGGCTGCAGGTCCAGATGATGTCAGCCCCAGAGTACTGAAGGCCTGTGCAGAGCAGCTCTGTGGGATTCTGCAGCACCTCTTCAACCTCAGCCTGGCCCAGGAGAAGGTTCCAGTCCTGTGGAAGACATCCTGCCTTGTTCCAGTTCCAAAGAAAATTCGCCCATCAGTCAATGACGACTACAGACCGGTTGCCCTGACATCCCACATCATGAAGGTCCTGGAGAGACTCCTGTTGGTCCACCTGAATAAGCAAACTAGAACATATCAGGACCCGCTGCAGTTTGCTTATCGCCATGGAGTTGGAGTTGAAGATGCCATCATCCAGCTGCTTCAACCAATCCACTGTCATCTGGAAAAAGCAGGCAGCACTGTGAGGGTTTTTTTTTTCTCTTCTGGCACTCGCAGAGTACAGACACATCCCTTTTTGCTCCCTTATCTTTTTTTTCCCAAGGTCCTTTGTCCTGTCTGCCCACAGAGTGCTTCTCTGCATTTCTTCTGGAAATCCCTATTTTTTTTAGAAATGGAGTTAATTAATTGGTCATTCAACGCGATTGATAAGATCTTTTCCACGATGAGAACGGAGGAGGGGGCTCCCACTTGCCTTCAAGGGACACACGCAGCGGGATATGCGCTCGATTCCTGGAAGGTCTGGAGCATCGTTTGTCTCTCTCAGCTGTCCATTGAGGACGTCGAAGATATGTGGATATTTGGCTTGATGATCACTGGATTTCTTCTGATTGGAGTGGGAGGATATCTGGTTTTCTGGAAATTTGGGAAGTCGGGAGCGATTGGAGTGCGACCCGCACCCATGGCAAGCACCGCCCGGGCGGATGCCTCACAGACTGGGACGTTACTCGAGGTGAACCGTAAGCTGGACAATGTCCTTGCTGCATTGCCGGTATTAGTGCGCAAAATGGATGTCATCTCGGAGAGGGTCACTGGATGGTGTGGAGATGTTTAATACCTGAATTGGCTTCACTGGAGGACTTGAATGATCAATACAGACTTTAAGGCAGAGAGGAAAATTATCGCTGCCTGACCCAAACAAAGTCTTGTTATCCAATCTGACGCCAAAGCAGCCTTGGAGCTGCGTGCAACAACCCCCAGGATGGAAGGAATGCAGACAGATGCTGTGAAAACCCGACACCTTCAGATTGTGGTCTCTGCCTAGCGAGGTCATCAAAATGCAGGAACTCAATGTGCTCTGCGCCCTTTCCCATAACCTCCCACCCACCTGTGGATACAGTTGGCTGAGTGCCACACGGGCTGCTCCCGCTGAGGAACCAGGATCCCAGCCCCCCCCCCCCCCCCCCCCCCCCGGAGCCTCGTGTTGTGAACTGTGACGTTCGTGCTTATATGTTGAGGTGTTTTTTTGCATAGTTGAGCTACGCCCTGCCGGGAGTAACTCTGGTATGCCTTTTTTCCCTCCCCCGACTCTCTTCATGTAATCCCCTCTTCATCTAATTGAAATGAGCGCCATTATGGCTGCTCTCGTGGTCTGCCTGTATCTGTTCTGTCTATATGTGTGTGTCTAACCTTGGTCAGGCTGTTCTGTGAAGTCAAGTTCCTATGCTCTGGTTCGCTGGAGCACTGGCAATAAAGCTCTCTCTGATTCTCTGATTCTCTGATCTGGACAAAGCAGGCAGCACTGTGAGGGTCATGTTCTTTGATTTCTCCAGTGCATTTAACACAATCCAGCCTGATGTACTTTGCCAGAAACTCCAGAAGACACAGGTGGGGTGTTGTGTGCCTCTAATCCAGCAAGCATTACACACACACGTAAGTAGGAACAGAGGACCGGAGATAACTCCCGCTTTATTTCTCTCTTCTTCACTTCTCTTTTTTTTACCACAACAACCACAACGTACTTACTAGCGCCCTCTAGCGCTTCTAGTAAATGCATCTACAGAACACATGCAACAGTATGTGGACACAACATCTTCCCCTTTTGAACAAGGATTCCTTATGTGAACTAAGCCTCATCATTCTGATGTAGGTCACCTAATACACGTTAACATTTCACATTACTCAGTACACTCACTTCCCCATAACAAAGTCCTGGGTCCAGCAAGGTGGCTTTCTCATCCTGATGGGCCTAAGCCTACTATCAGACTCAGAGTTAGATGCCAGATCAGTTCCTGGTTTATGACAGTCCATTTTTGTGTCAGCATCAGTACCTGTGTTCAGCCCTGACAGAGCCGATAAGTGTGAGGCGTTCCAGGTCCGTCCATCATCCAGCAGATAAGTATTTGGTCCTTTCCTGGTCACGACAGTCTTTGGTTTAGAAAACTTTAACTCTCCTTTCTTTACCTTCCATGGCTTCCTAACCCGTACCTTGTCACCAGCCTGAAAGTTGGATGATTTTGCGCGTCTGCGAGCATCAGTGTATTCCTTCATTTTCAATTGCTTATCTTTAACTCTTTCGCACATGGTCTGCCTCTCTGTCTGAGGAACAGGCATATCTATTACCTGTAACTTTGTTCTCATTCGGCGTCCATGGAGCAGTTCTGAAGGGGAGACTCCAGTTGTAGAATGAGGGGTTGCTCTGTAGTCCATCAGGTAAGTTCTCAGGAACGATTTCCAGGGTTGACCTTGAATCGAGGCAGTCTGTAGGCAGTCTTTAACGCACCTATTGAATCTCTCCACTTCCCCATTAGCTCTTGGGTAATACACTGAGGACCTCAGGTGTTGGATCCCCCTGCTTTTGAGGAAGTCAGCGAACTCAGCAGAGATGAATTGAGAGCCATTGTCACTTATCAATGTCTTTGGATTCCCTTCACGAGAGAAAACTACGGAAAGGAACTGAATGACAGTACCTGCATCAGCTCGGGGAGCAAAAGCTACTTCAGGCCACTTACTAAAATAGTCTACCAATGTAATGGCAAATCTACAGTCAGAAGGGGCTATTTCAAAAGGGCCTATGATGTCCACAGACACCTTTTCCCAAGCAGCAGCCGGTAAAGGAATGGGTTGAAGTGGAGCATCATGGGTGACGGCGGACTTGTCGTTCTGTCGGCACGTTGCACAATTCTTTATCAGTGTCTCTATGTGACAATCCATTTTGGGCCACCAGTACAATTCCCTCAGGCGTTGTTTAGTACGTACAATGCCTTGGTGAGATTCATGAGCTATGTCAGTGAGTTTTTTCTGCAACGACTCAGGCACTAGCAATCGATGTGTACCTCTGACAATGCACTCGTTAAGGACCGCGAGTTCATGGCGGATTGGGAAGTAAGGCTGTAAGTCAGGTTCCAGTGATGTCTTTCTAGCAGGCCAGCCCTTCTGTATCTGCACCCGGAGCTTTGTGAACACTGGGCAAGTTTTGCACTCTGACTGGAAGTCTTCCCCAGACACAGCGCTCAGATCAGTGAGGATGGCTGCAACTGACTCCACACTCTCTGCACATGCCATGTCCGTCTCGGGAAGTGGAAGCCTAGAAAGACAGTCAGCAACATGGTTCAATGATCCAGTTCTATATTCCACTTCATAGTCAAACTCCAACAGGCGAGCTGACCATCTGGCTATACGTAGACCTGCTCTGTTATTGCCCTTTGTAGTCAGCAGTGTTGTAAGTGCTTGGTGATCTGTTCGTAGGAGGAATTTTCTGCCCCAGAGCCATGTACGCCATTTTTCCGCAGCCCAGACGCAAGCTAGGGCTTCCTTTTCAACGATTGAGTATTTCCTCTCTGCATCAGACAAGCTGCGAGATGCAAATGCAACAGTTTGTTCTGCATCATTACCGTCAAGTTGAGTCAAAACAGCACCTACACCGTAGTCTGAGGCATCTGTCGAGACTATGGTTGGCTTACTGGGGCCGAACATTACCAGAGCAGGGCTGTGCACGATTAACTGCTTGACTTGATCAAATGCTGCTTAAGCTGCCTTGTTCCAGTGGAATGAACAGTCCTTACGCAGAAGAGCTCTCATAGGTTCGACAACAGTCGCATAATTTGGTACGAACTTGCTGTACCATGCACTCAAGCCAAGAAACGAGCGCAGGGTTGCCGGATCAGTAGGGGGCGGAGCATGCAGGATAGCAGTAGGGATGGGTACCTTTGACATTTGAATCGATCCGGTACTAATTCCCGGTACCTACGAGTCGATACCGGTACTTAACGGTACCAATTTTCGATACTTTTGAGTGTTTAATATTTTAATTGTCTTTTATAATTAAATATATATTTTTCTCAATATATAACCATATTTGATAAATATCACGATAAATAACATACAACTTTTTGTATTTTAGCATCGTCCTTGTAGTTTTATAAGCTGATAATTAAACTGAAGCAAACATCTTTACTGTGAACTAAATTTACTGTGTATCTTCATTCCTTTTACCGTCCTTTTTCATTTGATTTTTCCTACTGGGAAGTTAGAATTTCCGAGGAGAAAGCGAACGCACCATTAGCTGATAACGGTGGCAATGGAAGCTAACATATCAAGCTAACATTATCTTTAACAGTTTAGCTGCTGGAGCAGATTAAAACGATGATGCCTCACACTTAGATCGTTGTCACTGGTTTTACCTTCACCCAATCACCCGTCGCATTTAGTAAAGTAAAGCCAAACTTTAGAGTGCGTTCATGTTCATCTAGTCGGAAAATCGGAGTTCCGAGGAGAAAGCGAACGCACCATTAGCGAAACGGAAGCTAACATATCAAGGTAACATTATCTTAAACATTTTATTTACCTACCGGAGAAGATTAAGATGAGGATGTCTCACTTAGATCATTGTCTGTCGCTGGTTTCATCCAGTTACCCATCACATTTAGTGAAGTGGACCCAAGTTTTAGCGTGCGTTCTTTCTACCCATGCTGCTCTGTTTACAACTCTCTCGCAGGGACCGGCGACATAACGCTCTTGCGCATGCGCTACTGTCTTGGCAAGTTCACGTTATGAAGGACGGGTACCGAAACGAGGCACCGTTTGAAATGACGTGAATCGGTGCTCGGTCGGTACTATGGAATTCGGTCGGTACCTTAAAAAGTACCGAATTCGGTACTCATCCCTAGATAGCAGTGACATGAGAGTCATCTGGCAGCAGACCTTCTGGACCGATCTTTTGACCCAGAAAGCTCAGAGTAGTTTGACGGAGTTGACATTTGTCAACATTGAGTTTCAGTCCTGCCTTGTTGATTCTGTGTAACACAGCACGCAGGTTGGCTTCATGTTCAGCTTCTGAAATTCCGTATATGATGACATCATCAAGATAGCATTGCACCCCTTTCTGGCCATATAGGATTTGCGTCATCATCTTTTGGAACGCTGCCGGTGCTGAACTCAACCCGTAGGGGACTCTGCAGTACTGGTACAGTCCTTCATGTGTAATGAAAGCAGTGAGCCCTCTACTGTCTTCGTGTAGTTTCAGCTGATGGTAGGCGGATTTAAGATCCAGGGTAGAGAACATAACAGCCCCACGCAGCTCAGACAGTATTTCCTCTATCAGTGGCAAGGGATGGCTGTCAACGACCACCGCTTTGTTAGGTTCTCTCAAATCAACGCACATGCGTATGTCACCAGTTTTCCTTCTAGTGACTACAATCGGGGAGACCCATTCAGATGCATCGATTTTCTCTATGACACCATGTTCCTCCAGATTCTTGAGTTCTGCGGAAACAGCATCCCGGACTGACAGGGGTAAGCGTCGGAGTTTCTGCTGTATTGGCTTCACTTCAGGTCGCACCTTCACTTTATGTACAAAGTCCTTTGCACATCTGAATGCAACTGTAGACTCACACTCCTGTTTGCAGTGAGTGGGCAGAGCAGAGGTTTGTTGGAGTGTAGCGCATACCTCGGAACTCTCAAGGACTAATCGTCCCCCTTTTATGTGTAGCTGGAGGGCCGTCACCAAGTCCATGCCCAGTATGGGTGTTCCTGTTCTCACAATGTAGAGGTCTGTGGGGGCACTCTTGCCATTGTAGGTAATGTCAGCTCTAAGACACCCTAATACATCCAGTTTCTCCTTTGAATATGTAATAAGCTGAACAGCTGGGTTACTTAACTTAACTGAGCCAAAATAGGTGCTGTAAACATGTTCAGGAAGTATGGAAACACCAGAACCTCTGTCTACTAGTAGCTTAACAGTACATGCCTGTGCAGTATTTGGTACTGTGACAACAACAGTGCACATCAATTTAGCTGGGTCACTACTGACACAATTGTCAACAGTTAGAACACACATTTCAGGCACAGTCACGTCATTAACAGGCTTATGAGTAGATTTACACACTCTAGAAAAATGTCCGATTTTCCCACATGTATTACATTTGCAGTCTTTTGCGGGGCAAGATTTATCATTGGCTTTGTGATCCGCTGAGCCACAACGGTAGCACGTCGGAGCTGTATCCGTTTTTTTAGCTGCTTTGTATTTTGGTTTGCGCATCTTCTTTTGTACTTGAACAGCGGCAACAGGCTTTGTTTCACCAACAGCAATGGCCTTTGCATCAGCTATTGCAGCCTCGGTGCGCCTGGCAATTTCCAAAGCTCGATCGAGCGTCAAATCCTCCTCCATTAGCAGTCTTTCACGTATACGAGCATTATTAGTCTTCTCTACAAGCTGATCCCGCAACATTTCATTCTCCATAGCCCCGAATGCACATTGTTTCACGAGCTCACGCAGTGCTGCAACGTAATGATCTGTAGACTCACCTACAGCTTGGGCTCGTTGCCTGAAACGGTATCTCTCGGCGACAACATTGACTTTAGGATGAAAGTATGTTTCCAAAGCCTTTACGGATCCCTCGTAATCATCCGTAGCGAGTGGTAAGGCGCTGTAGATTCGTTGTCCCTCCGTTCCCAAGCAGTGAATGAGCAGGGCCCTTTTCCTCTCCGTAGCAAAGTCATCACCCCCGATAGCAAGCAAGTAGTTGTCGAACAACCTTTTCCATGCAGCAAATAGAATTTTCGGTTCGCCCGGACAGTCCAGGAACACAGCCGGGGGTTGCAAAGAGAGCAGAGCCATAACTGAATCACCACTATTCTCGTCGCCACTTGTTGTGTGCCTCTAATCCAGCAAGCATTACACACACACGTAAGTAGGAACAGAGGACCGGAGATAACTCCCGCTTTATTTCTCTCTTCTTCACTTCTCTTTTTTTTACCACAACAACCACAACGTACTTACTAGCGCCCTCTAGCGCTTCTAGTAAATGCATCTACAGAACACATGCAACAGTATGTGGACACAACATGGGGGCCTCAACTATCGCCTGGATTAAAGACTACCTGACAAACAGACCACAGTTAGTGAGGCTGAAGAACTGCACATCAAACCAGGCGATCAGTAACATTGGAGCACCACAGGGGACTGTACTCTCACCATTCCTTTTCACCCTGTACACCTCAGACTTCCAGTACAAATCAGAGACCTGTCATCTACAGAAATACTCAGATGACTCTGCAGTCGTCGGGTGTATCAGAGATGAACAGGAAGCTGAGTACAGAGAGCTGGTGGAGTGCTTTGTGGCATGGTGTGGAAACAATCATCTGACCTTGAACGTGAACAAAACAAAGGAGATGATTTTAGACTTCAGAAGAAACAGGGTGGAGTCAAACACTGTTTCCATCATGGGAGAAGAAGTGGAGGTGGTTGAGGAATACAAATACCTTGGAGTCCACCTGGACAACAGACTGGACTGGAGAAAGAACAGCCAAGCCGTTTACAAGAAGGGGCACAGCAGACTGCACTTCTTGAGGACGCTTAGGTCCTTCAATGTCTGTAGCAAGATGCTGCAGATCTTCTACAAGGCTGTTGTTGAGAGTCAAGGGCGGAAATCCCATTTCAATTTTGGAGGGGGACAATAAACAGTAAAACTTCAGAGTAATTTTTGGGGGTACATGAAAAAAAATGCTCTCTACATACAACACTGTATGTCCTTATAAGAGACTGACCTGTGACTCTGTGCCTGTGTCTGACAGGTTCTGGCTGCCTGTGCTCAAGTGACTGGACTTTGCCTAATGAAACCACTTAGAAACAATTTCATAGGCATTTAATTTCTTTCTTACAGATGTCTTTATCAAAATGCAAGTTTCTACTTACTTGACATTCTGGAGCATTAAAAATCGACCTGATGGCTGCCGTTTTTAATTTCTCTGCCATTTCAACTGACCTGGTCTGCTGACTGTTGGACAGCAATACACACACAGATGGGACATTGTCATTAGAACGGAGATGGAGGATATTGCTCAACAATAATATCTTGCCAATTTTGTACATCTCCATAAGCATCCTTTCTTTTTGTTTTCATTTCAATAACAAGACTGGCCTAAAACGGAATAAGCAATTCAGAATAAAGATTTAAAAGTTGATCATTAATAGTTGAAGCAACATGTCCTGAAATGACATGGCTATTAGCTGACCAACAGCTACACGTGTGGACGGATGCAAAGCATTAATTTTAAGTACTAAAACATATCTAACTTTTTCACAACAAAGAGAGAGAACATAAATGTCAAATTAAAATTTTATTAAATCACATAACATGAAAGCTACTAAAATCCAAATAGTTCCATATTGATTTTAATATTTGAAAATTTCCTTCTAAATATGGCTAGAAAAAATAACAAACTTCAAATCAGCTTTCACAAGTCACGTATCAAAATGACTGAAATCTCTTTAATAAATCATAGAAATGTTTGTAGGCTATTAGAAAATAACTCTGTAATATTTAATAACTTTATCTAAGTCCTACTGAACGAAAAGATACACAAAATCTAAAAATATATTCTTGAAATATTTGTTTCATTTTAATAATAAAAATTAAAAACATTTACTTTACAAATACACTAAACATATACATACTCTATAGTTTATCTTTCAGTTTAATCGATCTCTCACTTTTCTCAGTTTTCATAGTGTTTTTGGGTCTGTGTGGCCAACGGGATCTTTGGCTCTATGTTTTACACTGAGAGCTTTGAGCAATGTGCCTCCACCACACATTTGCTGCAACCAGTTCATCCCTAAGCTGCACGGTGCACCTGCACTTTGACATATTGTAAACAACTGCAGAGCCTGGGGAAGACGGGATAAGAGCGGTTAAACGCTGTGGTTTTCCAGACATCGGACCAGTTAGTTTTGATTCTACCATATTCATCTGCTAAATAGGATGAAACACGGACATTTTCATCGATCTATAAACGCTCAGCAGATTCCAGGGGAAGACCGTGAAAGCGTACGTGTCCAGAAAAAGGAACTTTTGATCACCTTAGTGAATGGAATAATAATAGTGGAATAATCCTGGAATGACCAGAGAACATGAAGTGACAACTTTTTTTTTTTTTACTGTGGTGGTGGTGGTCTGTCATAAAGGGATCTCCGACCGGTGATCAAAATCTAAAGATAATCGATGTCTATGTTTGACATTTATGACCACATTTGACATACATATTTAAGTTTGTAGAACAAGCGTGTGATTATTCACTTACTGCTGGAAACCGCTGGCTTTTTGATTCCCACTTCCTGTGAGCCTGCGGGCTGCTGTGAAGCTGTGAGCGGGGTAGAGCCGGCAGCCCCGCCCATTGGAAACAGCGCGTGTGGACCGACCGTACCAACTTGAGGAATTGGGGGAGAGGGGGGGACTATAATCTCTCAACAATTAAAAACACATTGTTTTGTATTTGCAGACTAACTTTTACGTTGTGGTTTTAGAAGAAAATACAGGTTTACTGATAGCATTTATACATTTACAATAACTTTTGTGGGGGGGACAACTTTGTGTGAGGGGGGGACGCGTCGTCCCCCCCCCCCCCCCCCCCCCCCCCCCCAGGATCTCCGCCTATGTTGAGAGTGTAATCTCTTCAGCCATCTTCTGTTGGGGTAGCAGCATCAGAAGCAGGGACCTGAAAAGGCTCAACAGCCTAATAAAAAAGGCTGGTTCTGCTCTGGGGACGACTGTGGAACCACTGGAGGAGATAATGCAAAGACGGATTCTCCAGAGAATCAAGAGAATTATGGACAACCCTGAGCATTCTCTTCACAAGACTGTCCGACAACGGAAGAGTGTCTTCAGTCAGAGGCTTCTTCAGTTTCACTGCAACACTGACCGCTACTGGAGATCCTTCCTGCCAACAGCCATTGTAATATACAATAACTCTTTGATGACTTGATTATTAATATTATTCTGAGCTACTACAGCAATCAATTTCCCTCTGGGATTAATAAAGTATTTTTGAATTGAATTGAATTAAGCACAAGATAACTTACTGGAAGAAACAAAATTATCATGAGAATCAGAACAAGAGAGCCTGATAAGTCATGTGAAAATAAAAATTAAAAAGTATGTATGTATAATAGAAATAAAAATATATTAGAATTAGTGTAACTCACTGTGATCCAAACAATAAATCAACCATAGCTGATTAGCAATCATGAAATGTGGTCTGGAGTTTTGAAATGTGGTCTGGAGTTTTTAAGTTTCATTCTTTTATTACATTTTATTCTTAGATCTGTTAAAAGGTCACCATGGCAGCCTGTGTGTCTCCAACATCAGCTACACAAAGCAGCAAGTGTAAGTACCAACTACCTGTCTTGACCACTTCATGTATGGTTTTGTACTTTAAACAGCTAGGCCAAACCTGTTTTTTTCTTCATAGCCATTTGGATCATTGGAGACAGCTACGTGAGGCGTGGTGCCCAGAGAGCGGCAGAGACCCTCGGAGACAACCTTGGCCTCTCTGACGTCTGTGTCTCCTGGTTTGGTTGAGGCGGACTGAGGTGGAAAGACCTTCTCCCCTTCTTTTCCACTCCCTGCGAGGAAGAGCAGCTCCTGATGTCCTTCTCATCCACTGTGGCGGCAATGACATGGGGGTGGTCAGCAGTCTGAAGCTGGTCAACATGATGAAGGAGGACCTGCACCGGCTTCACCTTCTACACCCTCATATGATGATCATCATGTCCTCCATCACCCAAAGGTGTAGCTGGAGGGCAGGTGTAAAACCTGCTAAAATTGAGAAGGCCAGGAGGTTTGTCAGCAGTGTTATGGCTTCATTTATCACATTACATTATCACACAGGGCAATGTAGGTTTGGATTTTGTTCTCTCCCTAAATAATAAAAACCATCATTTCAAAACTGCATTTTGTGTTTACTTGTGTTATCTTTGACTAATGGTTAAATGTGTTTGATGATCAGAAGCATTTTGTGTGACAAACATGTAAAAGAATAAGAAATAAGGAAGGGGACAAATAGTTTTTCACACCACTGTACATGTATATATATATATGTACATGTATATATATATATATATATATATATATATATATATATATACATGTACATATATACACACACACACACACACACACACACACATATATATATATATATATATATGGCTATATATATATACGGTATATATATATATGTGTGTGTGTGTGTGTGTGTGTGTGTGTGTGTGTGTGTGTGTGTGTGTGTGTGTGTGTGTGTGTGTGTGTAATTTTACCCTACTACATTTAAATTTCATGGTTAAACAGTACATGTTAAAATGGTGGTTAGCATGCTACTTTGATAAGCTCAGCTAGTGCAAATGTGACCAAAAATACATAAATATTATTTTACTTACCGAAAAAAATGAAGTGGAGACTCCTTGGATGCTCTATTAGTGCAATTAATACCACAGCAAGTCATTTGGTCCAAAAATTGCACAAATAATATCCAAAAAAGAATACACAAACACTACAACTACTGGTCTAAGTTCAGAGACTAAAAATCGCGGAACAGTTTTCAGGCAAGACCGAGGCTCAGACTGAGGCTACTAAGGCCTTTCCCCGGAGCTAGCTCTGTGGTCACGTGGGTCTGATGCTCATTAATTATACAGAATTTTAAGCATTTAATACACTTAAACAGAAGAGTGACAAAAAAATGCACCCCCCTCAGAGTTGTCATGAGTGTAAACTAGATCAATTAAACCTTAAAAAACATGTTTTGGTACCAGGCTGTAAACATGTTTATTTCTGCTGTGAAAATTGTATTTTTAACATGGGAGTCAATGAGGATTTGCTCGCTTCTGACACCAGCCCCCAGCGGATGAGGGTGGAACTGCAATTTATTTCACTTCCGCGTTGGCCTCAAATTCAGACCCGCATTGTGGGGGCTTGGTTGGAACCCTCCAAGTCCTTACTTGTTACTCCAGACAACAGCACATTCAGTCTCGTTCTTGCAGCTTGATTTGATTTGTTCGGTTAGATTACGCATACCAACGTAAAACATTGCTGTGTTGTGGGGTGCAACACTTGATCGCCAAGAAAAAAGGTGGAAAACAGGCTAACTGTGCATTGTTTTCCTGCATGGAGGCTAAACCACAGAGACTGAGTATCTAGCATAACAAAGCCTCATCGGCTCGCAGCTAGGCAATCAAACACCACCTTCCAGAGTATTTTCATTCTGGTAAGTTACGGATAGTGTATGTTTTTCTATACCTTATTTATTTCCTTCGGCTGCGACACGCACACACACACACACACACACACACACACACACACACACACACACACACACACACACACACACACACACACACACACACACACCGGTATATGCGGCCGTACTGAATCACAACACAACTTCTGCTAAGCTTCTATGGGATGACCATTTTGATTGTTTTACTAAAAACAGCAAATGAAACATTAACCTCTCATCCGGACATTTACATTCGCTCACACCACTAACAAGATAGATGAAAATGTCTGCTATGCAGAGCTGCGGCAGCAACAAGTTGTTGGTGCTCCAGTCTTGGGTCTTTCAAATGGTACCGAACCGTGTTTAACGCTGAATATGTCCACATACCGGTCCCTGACATCTCTATTTAACATATCCCTGTATATTCAGCATCTTTTTGGGGATTTTAAAATGTTGTTTAACACTTCCTTTCTCCCAAATCTGCTTCTTCTTTGTGACGTACTGTTTGTTTTGACAGTTTAAGAATAAGAACAAGAATACCTTTACTAGTCCCTCAGTGGAGAAATTGCGGTATTGCAACAGCACAAGTGAGTAAAGTAAAATAGAAGTATTACACAAACGATATCACACAAAAAGGATTTAAAGAAGTAACTTTGAATTGAAAAAGTGTTGAACTGTGAGTTTGATAGTTGTTGCACATAATAACGGTTGTTACAGTAAATATTCTGGCAGTTCAGTGAAAAACAGATAAAGATTCACAAAGTATCAGCAGCAAGAAGCAGAGCCAGATATTCATGGTTTTTATTGAGAGGCAACAAAGACATGGGGAGTTGTACAGTAACAATGAAAGTGAAGATTTCTATTATTTTTAGACTAAATGGAAAATAAAGTAGGATATAGTATTCAGAAGATTTCCAGTTGAATTTACCAGAGACATAAACTTTACTGAGCTTCAGCGACAAGAGAAACAACAAAGAAATATGGTATTTGAAGATATACTTTCTCATGGATGTGCAATTTAAAAGCACTCAAAGCTGGGTAGAAATCGGGAATTATTTTATAATTTCACCTTCTTTCTTCCGTATAGGTGAAAATAGAGCCATATAACAATTTCTAGAGAGTTCCGTTGTGAAAACAACTCAAATACAACAAAATACAAAAATACAACCATAGAGATGTTCTGGCAGGTTGTACAGGAGCTAAAGTGCTTTATTTGGATTTAGCACTCCATAATAAAACATTTAGAAGTTTCATCAGGAAAACTGTAAGGAATAATTAGAAAGTGCTGTTGGGACTACTGTTCAGCTTTAATTAGTTTGATTGGCAAACTTGGCTTAGTTTTTCATTTGTCACATGGAATCTCAGATCTTAGCCATTATCTGAGTGCACACATCACTGCAGTTGCATTTGCATGTAGTGACTTGCATCAGCTGCTACAGTCATGTTTTCCCATCAGCGGCTCATTCAGGTGTGCAGAGCCATAACAGAACACCTTTCACTTTCAGTTCTCTGATAAACTTGTGCTAAAGCAATTTGCTGCTGCAGCTGCTGCCACAAACACAACCTTGGACTGAGATGCTTTTGGTCCTGGTGCCTCAATGTGAGACCAGCACGACGTGCTTACACGCATAAACCATAAGATATAGTTTTTAACTTTTTGGCTCCACGCATAACCTTTTATGTGCAAAACTCAAACTGGCAACATTCTGCAAGGCAACAGTGAAACCAACTGTGCTACCATTCAGACCCTAGTAAAGCTAGTAAAGTAACAATAAAAAATGTCCAAATATAGAGATTTGGTGATTAATTATGCTAATAAGATCATAGGCTGTGTTTGAAATCTTCACACCTTAATTCACTTAACTACATCTCATTCACTAAAGAGTCCACAACTCCATGTTTTGCATTTCAAACACTACTTGATTCATAGTTGCGCACCAAGGTTTCTGTTTGGTGTCTCATAAATAAACACAGACAGGATCCACCTGAATAAAACAGCTGAATCTGAGGTGATGGACGACTTTACTTAGCTGGTTTTTACAAAAAACTAAATTACCACCATTAGTCTTTATAGCACTGAACATTACGTAGCGTGGGCACATCTACGTACTAGAATTAACGCTGTTTGCTATCAGCTTTGTTAGATTCTGATGAAGATCAGGTAAGTTAGCAAATGAAGCTTCTATCACATATAAATATCTAGGATATTAATATAATCGATAGAAGTTCATACACTAACGGGCTTGGTCTATATTTAATCCAAAGATTAATTTTTAATTTAAGATAATTAAATTTTAGCAAAAGTTTATTTATTGAATCAGAAGCTTAAAGCAATCTTTGCTTATTCAATAACCAAACATAACCATTCTGTGTTTCATTTCAAAGAAGAGTCAGGTTTAGAAAGTTAAGAATTCATTACTAACACTTTTAAAGATGACAATTTGAAAATGACAATTTGTAACAGCTTGATATTAAACTTGTTATTAAAAGCAAACCTGTGTCTGGATGGAAAACTAAAATGAAATGTGAGGTTTGGATGCGTGAATGAATCTCAGAAGATTTCCTTCAGAGAGAGAAAGCGTTCTGGGTGGAGAAACGTTGTTTTGCTGCTAACTTATGGGTTCTTAGAGAGAACAGCATACAGACACCATCTGTCGGACAATGTCTACCTCACCCAGTTCAGGAGACCCTCCGTGGATCTGAGATGTCAGGTGGAGATGGTTCCCTCCGGGCACGAGGTTGGTAGAGAGACCTCGGTGCGGCTCAAATCGATCCTGAGATGTCTCCGTGGGTCACAACAACTGATGAATCTATTTGCGTCTCAAAATCAATAACTCTGAACGAGTTTTTGTGTCAGCTGGTTACAGGTACGTTTATTCGGAGCAATTCTATCGGCATGACAGAACAGCATAGTAGAGGCTTGGGCGGCCGTCCCTCGTCCTCTGGTGGGTTCAAGAACTGAACTTCAGCTGCGAGAGATTTGGTTTTAACAAAACCTCAGAACACGCCCTCTCAGCGTGAGAAAGCTCGTTGTTATGGAGTAAAGACATGTGAGGAGGTTAACTTTTACCCTGGTTTCAGTCCTGCATAAGGTGTACACATGCCAATGACCTTCTGGTTAATGATCACACATTACTGATTATCATAAATAATAATTATTATTAACCCAATGAATAATGAGCCATTTCAGTAATTAAATACATTTATACTGAACCATGATGATTATTTATGATGATTATTATATGAATGTAATAAACAGTAAAACAGTTTATTAAATTATTATTTTAAAATCTTGAAGTGTCCTTCATCTTGGGACAGAACAGCAGCAGCAGACAGATAGAAGATGGTGTTTAGCAGACTGTCGTCTCCTGTGATGGGTAATCTGTGGAACAAAAGTTACGTCTCGACCCAGCTGGGAAAGTGTGACCTTTGGGTCACAAATATGAGGTCATTCATGTCGCTACACTAGATTATACATATTTGTGACGAATCATTACACTTCTTTATGTAACGTATTCTCTGGCGCATAGGTGGACTCGCAGCTGCAATTGTATAGCAACCTTCAGTGTTCAACAATTCTAAATGAATATAATCCACAACAGGTTATTGAATACAGTTATATAACACAGCTGTTAGAAAAGAGACAAGGATTGAAATGCAACTTGCATTTTACTTTTTGATCTTTACTATCTTTAAAATTTTATCTTAGCAACAACTGTTTTGAACTCATTTCACAGTTTTTATCTCATGTCCTACAGCTTAGACAGAGAAAGAGATGAGAATCTTTATTGCTTAGAGTTATTAATTGTAACTGATCTGAAATGACTTTATGATGAGCTGCAGACATTAGCACTTTTGGCTCAGGTCACAGTGTGGCCTGTCTCTACAGATGCAGTGCAACAAGTATAAGTTGAGTTTAGGGTCACATGTAGTGAAAAAAGTGAAACTTGTGAGTTAGTGAATGAGTGGACATTTTAAATCAAGCCGTGGCTTGCTAGGAAATTGCATGCTGGTAAATGATGACATCACGATTTTAGTTGGTTAGGTTTTCACTACCAAACTATGCTACTAAGATTACAGTTTTCTGGTGCATTACAAACTGATTTAAAAAGGATTGCATGATTTTATTTTCTAACAAGGCATGATTCATTATTACAAGGGAACCTGGAACTACTTTCGTTTTTACAACTGGAATTTACATAGATCCCCACCTTATTTTGCTGACAGGCTAAAAACTTCATATTGGCTTGTTTGCATTTCCAGTCACAGCCTCTCTTCAGACAGGATCCTCTCTCATTTGCCTTTTGTGCTTCTTGAACAAAGCGTAAAGGACCTTCAAGGTAGCGGTGGTGTCCTGAGAGACGATGTCTGTAACAACATCCACAGGAGACAAATGACACAAGCAGCAGCATGAAGACACTTTTAACATCAACCAATTACTGCTCCCACAAAATATCCATTTAGGTCAAAAGATCAGAAAGATAAATAAAAATGAAAACTTAATCAATATGTCCTTTGGTGAAATGAGCTTCCACCAAGTTTGCATGCTGCTGTGGGGCTGCACCGAGGGAGCGAATGTGGCATAAAGATTGACTCCACCACTTGCTAATCTAATTATTGCACACAGCATGCTCCTGTTTGAGACCCCGAGTGCTGGATTTCCTCTCACCATCACAACAATTATATCCTTAATTAAAAAGACACTAAAAGTTGAGATGAAATTAACTTCCTCCCTGGGCTGAGATTGGGTGATCTGGTCTTTACATGATCAGCTATCATGCTGAGGACTTAGACAGGAATCATGGGATGCTGCATAAGGCCCATGGGCCATAATGTGGGGAAGTCAGTGGATGTAAGAGGAAGCAGAAGCTCAGACAGGAGCTCATCTCGTCAATAACAGATCCACTGAGAGGGGATGCTCATTCACTTCCTACTGACTGATTTACACACACGTCATTCACTCACTTTACTTCACTCCTCTATTTCTGTAGTAAACAATGCTCTATTTCCTATATTCTACAACGTGATCATAAAGTACTTTCTGATTCAAACTGAAACCATTACTTGTTAATTTGACTCTTCTATTACATGATAATCTTCTAGGTCACATAGTGTAGAGAAATTTAGTCGCATCCAGTCTAAAATATTCCTTTAGACCGCAAGTGTAACAATGGCAATCTCTCTGACAAAAAATCTGTTTCAAGTAGTATTTTCACGATGAACTTTAATCTAAATACTGCGGCGGATCATTGGACTGTTCTAAGAGACGTTCTGTGGAAGCTTTATGAAAAAGTAACACATTACCCGATGAAGATGGCTGTAAAACGTTCATGTGCAGAGTTAAGGTCTGACAAAACTAACAAGCTAAATGGCTAATCCTACTATACTTCAACCATATGATTTAATCTTATTAAAGAGGAAGTGTGTTTTACTAATTGGTTATAAATAAAGTGTAAAATGGTATTTGAAAGTTGGAACTGACCAAAACACGTGTGATAACCTGCATTCATTCCATTTCCTTTATTTATAGAGCCTTCCTGCCACCAGTCAAGCCAGCCCAATGTGCTGAGCATGATAAATACAAGCAGATACAGACGGTAAAGGACAAAAAGAGAATTGTTGTAAAATACAAAACATGCATTGATTAGGAACATCACAATAGTGAGGTGTTAAACCAGTATACTGTTATAACATTAAGATCCACCACATTCTCTCGATCTGCACCCCAAACAACAAGAACAGCCCTTTAATCCACATATAGACGGTCTGGCTTTAAAACTTCCAAGCGAGGTAGATTTTCTGACATCAATAAGGAGGTGGTTCCACAATTTTGGGAAAAGCTCAATCCCCTCGACATTTACGCTTGGATCTAGGTACCATCAACAATCAGCAAAGCAAAGGACTCTAGAAGGAGCATACTTCTCCAGAAGAGCTGACAGGTATGGTGGAGCTGTCTCTGCAAGCAATTGAAATACAAAAATATAGGACCTTAACCTCTTTGTGGTTCCTTAGAGGAAGCCATCGCAGAACGCCAAGGACGGATAACCTGATGCCTTCTATCAGTCAAACACTTGACTGTGGATGTAACCATGAGGTCAAGTTTTACCCTACAGTTAACATCAGCCACCAGAGTGGCGGTGTCCCCTTGAGCCCGCCCCATCTCGCCTCTGCTCCAATCAAAATGAATAATGATGACCGAGACGATCATCTGCAGTGACTGACTCACAAATCACGCTCGTTCATATACTGCGAACAATTCAGTCCTTCCCTCTAAAACACTTCCAAACCCTTGACCCCCCCCCCCCACACACACACACACACACACACACGCACACTCCATTAGACGACCTAAATAAATGTTTTAACTCACCTTGTGGGTCAATATTGGACAGCTGCAGGCCCATATCATCCAGGAGCTCCAAGGCTAAGGCCACATTCTGAATCTGAAGTAAAATAACATGTTTGTCCCCTTCAAGCTGTTTAAATGTGTACACAGAATTAACATGAATAATCATAAACTAGGTGATTTTTTCTTACTTTAATAAGGAATTATATAAATTGGGATTATTAATGCTCAGTTTTTTTGTCACCACATAATAATCTGCTGATTTTGATGCTTGTGTTTCTATAAAATTACAACCATCCTATAGAAATTGGAGAAATGTCCTCGCTCATACGTGAAGAAGGAACATGTTACATGTCACGCTGTCCGTTTGGTAATTCATCCATGAACTCATCACTGAGATGAAAGAGGCGTTGCTTTCATAGACCTATCTTGTTGCCTCAAGCCAATTAAGATCAAAGATATAAGCGAGACGTGGTGCTATGGATAATGAATCCCCTCCTATGATGGCAACGTTCCATCGTTTAATTGTTCGTAAAAGGCACATTATTATTTAATTATATAATAACATTTAATTGTTATTATTTATGAGTTAGATAAAAAATTACATTTAGATGCAACAAAAAATAAGCAAGTTGATCAAAAATGGCATTTTCCTAGACACATTGATATGTGATGGATAAAAAATAATAAAATTGAGTCAACTGATCATGGAGCCGTGTGGTACCATCTCAGAGTCGCTGACCGGAGTCAGATGGAAGCTGAAGAGGGGGATGAAGAAGCCCTCCAGCTGACCAATCAGCAGCAAAAGAATAACTCCATCAGCCAACTGGAGAAAAAACAGACAGAACTTTGGGACGTGTCCATTAAGGAGCTAAACGCTGAGTCAACATTGAGTATACCTGTTTGTCCATGTCAGCCACCTGCAGACCCAGGGTTGCCAGGTTCTGGTTGACAAAATGTAGGAGGGCCTGGATATTGAACCATCAGGTTAGGATGACGGAAACACTCATTTGTTTTTAGTCTACAAAGCCACATCAAGAGGTTGCTTAAACAAACTCTAACAGGAAGACCATCTTGGCTAAAGTGATAATTTATTAGTAAATGCATTAAAAGCCAGGTGAAGTCACTGCAGTTTAACCCAAGAGACAAAAAGCATTTGTGTGCAAAGCCTGGTGACCGAACCTTCAGCACGAGTCACAAGAGCAGCAGTCAGACATCATGCTGCAAGAAAACTGTCTACTTCTCTGCAAATTCAATTCTTTCAGCGAGTTTCTTTGCAGCAAAACCTGCCAAGCATTCAAGCATTTTCTCAAATGAATGGCTTTTGTTCATTTAAAGGAGGCCTTCTGACCTTTTGAATTGAAAGTAATTTTTAAAAAGTGAGCTGCCACGTCTGTAGGTCTATAAAAACATCCCAATTTGTTTTAAACATATTTATAAACTAAAGTTTCTTAATTAAAATTGATCTGTGGCAGCACCAAACAACGATTCACTGTATAAAACTTAAAAACTATTTAGAAATGACACAAATAACATATTCTTTTACACTTTGACTGTCTGATAAAACTGTCAGTTTAATTATTAACAATTGGACCTAATGAAGGAAAAAAATGCTCAAAAACAGATATTTGCCTTGCTTTTTTAACCTATCCAGAGACATGGTGTCACCTAAGCAGCCCTGCCTCTAAAGACAGTCTGGGCACAGCAGAATGTTGTCTTTTATTACTGGTCTTTACATTGGCTCCAATGAAAAAAACCTCAACATGTCCAAAATAAGACAAGATGGTCTAATTGATGACATTTTTATTAACGCTGTAAGTTTTGTTCTGTTGAACACTAAGGTGCTGAGAACAAGGCAGCAAGAGTTTATTTTTCAAAGTTTCCAGATCTTCCCCCAGTGGAGATGAGAGCGTCGGCACCTTAAACACCTCAGCATGTCTCCTGTCCTTTATCTACCTTCTTCACTGTGTTGACCTTGTTAGCCTCCAGCTTCAGCAGCTGTTCGATGGGATCCACCCCTGGGTGACGAGACAGCAAGAAAAATGTGTTGGAGGGCTGTAATCGTGTTTGGATGACATTCAAGATGTCACATCAGCTCAGCCTCTGACCGCTCTCACTTACCTTCTGCGCTGACGGAAGAGTCCGAGGCTGTGCTGCTGCAGAGAAGCACAGAAAGTGTAACTTTTATTACATTCACAGAATCGCATACAAGAAGAAATCAGCTCACCTGTCTTCTGTCAGAATCTCAGTCTGCACTTCTGATTTGATTCCATTTTTGCCGACCTAGGTGAGAATGTAAGTTAACCATCTCTATGATGAAATCTCACGTGTTGACGGCTGATCTGAAGCAGGAGAAGGTGCCACAGCCTGAGCTCTGACTCACTTCCACAGCAACAACTTCCACCTTCACGTTCGGTGGCAGAATTAGTTCAGGCTGGAAAGCTTTCACCATGGCAACCAGCAGATGAATGGTAGCCAGGAGGTCTTTGTTGTGGATGACTGACAGGCAAACAAGAGAGAATGCAAAAAGAGCAAAAAGGAAAAAGCAAAAGTCAGCTCGCTCTGATGTGACAAAACTCAGAACAACACAAACAAGCATCCTGACTACATAACTGATGTATAAATGCATAATCAGTCTGATAAAATCAACATTTTACGACAGTGTAAATGAGCACTGATGTTTTGTAATCATTACAGCTGCATTGTGTGCTGTGAGCACAGCCTGAAGGCGGCTCACAGCAGCTTTGGGTCGGTTTAATTTTAACACAGTTCATTCGGATCATCCATCCAGTCTCTACTCACACTTTATCCTGTTCAGGGTTACCAGGAAGAAGCTGAAGCAGCCATCATTGAGAGAAAGGTGTGAAACCAGGGGCGGCGTTAGGCCCGGCTACTTGGGCTGAAGCCCTGGATGTTTCATGAAAAGCCCCAGATCTAAATCGTGGAAGTAACATGCAGTACCAAAGTCCAACAGAGAGGGAGCAGCTGGCAGTAGTTTGTATACAGCCTGCCTGAGCCTCCACCACTGAAGAAGAAGCCCTTCAGCAGCCGGCTTCTTCTACACTCTCTGCCTGAAACGCATGAGTGAAGATGGACATAAGGACGTTTTTTAGACCAAAAGTACAACGACAGAACCCCAGCTTTGATGAGACTGGTGTTGACTCAGGTTTGTGAGTCTTATTTGAAAATATTTGTTGTGCTGCTGGTTTGCCTAAAGTTAGCTTATCAGGTAACGTTGATGGAGAAAGAAAGGGAATATTTACTATCATCTCACACTAAACACTAACAGGAACAATACTCTGCCCTGAAAATGCTTAACATGTAGCTTCAGATTAAAAATTATGTGGTACAAGACAAATATGATGTTGACTAGTGTGTGTGACGTGTGTGTGCGTGCGCGTGTGTCTTAAGCCCCGGATCTTTTTCAGTCCTAAATCCGCCCCTGTGTGAAACACTCGCTCCATTACAGGACTCACACAGAGACATTCAGCCATACACACTCTGTGATCATTTTAGGATAACCAGTGAACTGGATGAGCACATCCTCAGACTGAGAACAGCAAACTCTGGTCTGTAGAGCGAACTCCCTAATGGGGTAGCACACACCATCTCACTTTATCTGTTAGCACTCTGAGTGTGTGTAATGAAAGACTCTCATCTTCAAATGTTATAGGAAATTTTAACTCAATGTCTGTTACAATGACAAAGTTATAGCACTTCGTTTAGGTATGAGGACCTTCTGAGTTATGTCTTAAAGATCGTGGTCACGTTAGGGGTCTCTATGGTGTAAATGAATGCCTTGTGAGTTGATCTCTGTTGGATAAAAGCTCTGGCGCTCCTGTTTCAGGGAGTAGAAGTTGGTTGAGTCCATGATTGCTAATTTTACTATGTCAGATGGATCTGTATGGCTTTTTCTGACCTGAGTGTTTCCTCATCTATTTTCTTTTGGCGGCTAAAGCAGGAAATAAGGTGTAAAAGACTATTTTCACATTCTACGTGCATAAACTCAGATTAACTGGTCGTGATTTAAAAATAACAGGTATTACACAGCCTCTCTGTGAACCTCACCTTTTCTCATGGAGCAATGACACGGTGTCTAAATGCCTGTCAGGTTTCTCACCAATGTAATCCGTATTTAGACTTCCCATATGAATCCACAACAAACAAAGCTGTGTAACCATACTCTACTTAGCTTAAAATACTTAATGTTTGTAGTTTCTGTTGAGGGGAGTTTGCTTTCATGAGATGTGTTGGTGTCAACAGCAAACAGTTTTTAATAAATCAGATTGAATGCATTCATCCCTCTAAATGCATGTAAAAGTCTCCTGTAAACTCCAGATCTTCCAGTGGTTTTAAGTCAAGTGAATTCAAAAACTGAGAAAAGTGTGATCAAGTTGTTCTGCATGCATTGTCTGCTCTTTCAGGCTGTGATCCAAAGGTCACATCATTCTTGACAGAAACTTCAGATTATTGCTGACAGGAAACCATCTGCTTACCAATTCATATTTTTGACTTTTGCACCAATAGACATGGCACTAATGGGCGATTACATCAGAGCCTCATGATGCTGGAAAACGTTATCTCACGTCTACAGTTCCTCACAGTTGGTATCAGCTTTGATGGCTGTCTCTGATTATCACCAGAGCCTGTTGTACTGTGAGGCTGGTGCCAGAAGGGAACATTTGTTCACTTGTTGCTCTGTGGTTGTATCCCAGTCAGATGCATGACTCACGTTTGACATTCCATTTGATGGGACTGCTGTCCTGCAGTCCCAGCCTTTTGTTTAACTCCTCCAGGATCACTTCCAGCTTACGGATCTGAGCCGAGCTGGTCAGAGCTATTTCCTCCAGCGATAAGTGAATGCTGGCAAACCTGGCTGCAGTAAACAGAAACTGATTACTTATGATGTTTCTTTTTTTTAAGAAGACTTAATTTCAATTAGATTTTGACTGAGAAGCACAATGTGATTAATAGGATATCAAAGGTTGTATTATCTCACACAGCAGGTGATGAAGCACCAGTCCATCATACAGGTCCTCCTCCACACTCTGAACCACTATGTGCTCTGGTTTCAGCGTCCTGTTGATCCAATCAACCAATGCCTCCCAGCACACGATTAATCACAATCAGAAACATCAAACACTTTCATCTTTATACAAATGCTTTTCTTTGAACAAATCTGTTAATGAAAGGTCAGCATGAAACCTATTTTTTATCTATTCTAAAAGACAAGCTGATGGTACTTCCAGCACTTGGACCTTTTATCGATATGTTCTAAAACATGATCCTGCAGACTCCTCACTCTGACAATATATGATCCGTCTCCCATCACTTCTAAAAATTATGTTCATTAAAATTTCACTGATCCTTCCCCCTCTCTGCCACATCAGAGCTCCATGCCGCACATGCACACGCACATGCACATGCACGGACGCATAGATTTAATAAAAACACCAGAGGAACTATTTAATGGAGTCTGACATGTCATGAATATTAAAAAAAAGGCAGAATTAAACACAATAAAAGTATAAATTATTTCCTACCTCCTTCAGTTTATCCAGATTAGGGTCTTTAAGAGAAGCTGGTTGGATAACTTTTCTTTTCTCTCCTGTAGAAATCAGGAAAAGGCTGCTTTGGAAAAAAGCTTTTTTATAATTTGTAATTAAAATAAATGTGTTTGATTCAACCAAGCAAAACAAATGTAATCCTAATGACTTTCAAAGGTTCATCAAACAAGAATGAGATGAGTTTGATCTGTTGAGTATTACATTTAATGCAAGAAGATCCATAACTAAGGGCACCAAAGGAGAAGGTCTAGCTTCCCTTTTTACAAACTCTAACTGGAACCATCGTATTATGGTTGTTAAAAGCTAAGCCCAAGAAAGTTAACAGGTCTGTAATGTACTTATGGTCTGGGACATTAAAGGCTTTCGGGATAATTATTAAGCCCCCTTAAAGCCAGACAACCTGAAATGATAATCAGAAATAATGGCTAAGATGGACTTCAGGAGAAGTAAGTCCAACCAAGCCCATCTGCATCAACAGGGAATCAGGTGAACAATTTCATCTTCCAGGGTGTACACATGGACACGAGACTCCAATTGAGTTCAAACATCCCAGACATTGTGGGAAAGGTCCAACAGCTGCTAAAAATCCTGATGAGGGAGCAACTCAAAAGTAATCTACTTGACTTTACACATGGAGGTGGTGAATCCATAACAACAGAGAGATGACTCTACTGGGTGGGTTGTCAATAAGGCCCTTGTATTGTAAAGCTGTGCAAAGGGATTCTCCAGAGGCACCATGAGACAAGAAGACACCATTGGCCACCCTCTCCTGTCACTCAGCATCCTGCTGAACTGAAGGAAGGGTGTATACGTTGCTGCCCCCTGGCTGGACCATCAGTGTGTTAAGGTGAAGCAGACTTCAACACACAGCTTTTAAAACAGGGAAATTTACCTTATGAATGAAAAAAAACAGATGCCGCTTTCTGCACAATATTTTTAATGTGTTTTACACCTCTGCATGTTTTGCATCAATCTTATCTTTTATTTAATTTGTATCTTTTCAAAATGCAATAAAATTGGCCCTTTCCAGCTGCAGTTGTCAGATCTGCCACTAGAGGGCAGAAGTACAGGATTTGATGGAGCAGGAATTTGAAGAAATCTGTCCTGTTACTGGTTTTGGGCTATCATCAGCTGGCAGAAAAAGAAAAACTGAAAATTATCCTTTTGCAGTTTGAATGTGAAATTTCAAAATAAAAGGTTTTTTTTTTTTACCGTGTCCTGTCTGGCTGTGAAGCAAACAGAATTGATGTCTGAATGCTGGTGACAAGCCTTACAGATTTACTCTCAGGTGGAGCATCAAAGCGTCTGCTTTTAATGTCACGCCTGATACTTAAAACTTTATTGTTATTGTTTTGGAATGCTTTATAATTCCGACCAGACACGAAGTCAGAGGTGAAAGAGAAAGGAAAAGACAAAGGGTGGGGAGAAGGGGGGAAGGGGGGGTCCACAAAAATAAACAATAATTAACAAGAGTCTGCTTCTAGACCTGCAGAAAGAGAAAGAATAGAAGAAAAAAATGGGACACACAACAATACATCAGGAGCAAGCTATCACTGCGTCAACGTGATGGTGAAATATAAAATCAACATTGTTTAACTGAACAATCACATGATAATAAATCACAGTGCATTTAGTGGCAACGACAGCCTTAAGACTTGTGTTGAACGTGCCCAAGCCCATACTTTTGAGAGCACCATGTGAGCACCTGTGTGTGTACACGCGCCTGTTTATGTAAGGTTTCTCTATAGGAGCGTCCAATAGAGAGTGTGAGGGACCACAGATCTGCCCCCAAAGATGCGTGGGGGGTGGGGGGGGGTGGCCTCCAAGTCCCACAGATCCAGGCGCTGCCCCAGAACACAGGAACCCCAAGGAGACTGCAACCAGAAAGGCCCCCGCCCCCCTCGAGAGGCACAGAGGATCGCCCCGGGGGGCCACAACCAGCAGCCGGCAGAGCCCCAGGAGATCTCAGCAGCAAGCCCACAGGCCCGCCCGCAGCCTCCTACCCCCTAGCCGGCCGAGCCCGGGACCCAGCGATCAGACATCTGTGCTTTAGAAGCTTTACTTTGAAAATAGCTCTAGATTTAAATTTATTTCCAGTTTTAATCAGTTTAAATAAAGGTTAGGGAAAGGTTAGTGTCTCCACTAAATAATGAGGTAATGAGTGTCACTCACCTAAATGACCAGGTGAAATGTTTACAGTGACATATGACAGGTACTGAGTTATGGAGATATCTATCACTCTTAAATGTGCACATACCCTGAAAAGACTCTACGTCCACAGGATCCTCCTGTTTGTGGTATTCAAAAATACTGGCCTCCATCCCTGCTGCTCTCAGAGACACAGAAACGTCTGTGGCCGGGTGGTGAAATCTGCAGAAGAGTCAGCTGTGTTGAAAAACCTTCAGAGGAAGTGCTTTAGTTCAAACAGCAGCTGAATAAAGAAACACTTCCTATCAAGTGGCAGGAAGCCTCTCAGTCAGCTCGACAGTTTGCTGACCAGCAGTCTAAGACGCTGACTGTATTGACAGCTCACGTTGCTTTCTTCCATTTATGTATACAAGCAACACATTTCTGACGTGTTCTGAACCAAACTTTTGTTTTGACCAGATCATTAAAACCAGAGGAGCTCAAAATTACATTCATCTGCTCAAAAACTTTAAAAACACTTAGAAAGAAGGGCAAGTTCTCTCTCGCTATCTTTTTGTGTTTGTCAGCCACACGCACAGCCGTTCTGGTCGGCCTCTGCAGAATTGCATGACTTTATCTCTCCCTCAGAACGTTTTTGAACTTTATGGTTTGAGAGGAAGCACGGCAAACACATAAAGTCGCGTACGCTGACAAAACAGACATGACACAGAGCGTGTCAAGCTGTTGTTTCCTGGATCTGGAGGAGAGGGAAGCCTCAGCGAGCAGCTTTTCATTGCCCCGTGTGTTTTATGTTTGTGTGGCTTCCATTTCCCGAGGTTGACAGTAACTTTCAAACAAGGTCGTGAACAAAACGACTTTTTGAATCAGCTTACCTTCAGCTCACGGAGAGCAACCGCAGCAGAGTCAGGAGGCCTCCGCCGATCCAAATTCCCTTTTAGACGTCAAACGCCACAAAATGTCAAAACTGTGACATAAAAAGCTGACGGCTGCTCTAAAATCTGAATGGAGGCTTTAATGAGATCTATCAGTGCAGCAGGCCCGACTCGCACCCTGCTTTAAACTGTGGTTGGAAAGGAAATAAGGGTCAGAGACAACAGAACAAGAGGATGTGGCATAGAAAAAGAAGAAGCACTTCCTCTTCTTGGTGCAGGCGTTGCAGCAGAGTGTTTACTGATGAGGGAGTTTATGTCCACTGTCACGGTTTGTATTCAAGACTTTAATAAAGGCAAGTGCGTGAGCAGGGAGGACTCCTGGGTACAGATGTATTGTTTGGAAATCTACACCTCAGGAAGGCTGGAAGAAGCGTGACACTCGGAGTTCTGAAGCACTCACGCTCGGCTCGCACGTCTCCGTCTGCGATTGGTTGGCTCAGTTTGCAGACATCTGGACTCCAGCTTTCTCCGTCCGGTATCAAAAGACACACAAAAAATGAAATAATGAAAGTCAGAACGAGATGGACCTAAATGAATATCCGAGCTGGTTTTGTTGTGGAAAAGAAAAAATAAATATATAAAGCAGCGAAGGGGCAATTTAGGGGATGAGGAAGGTTACCATGGCAACAAAGGTATGAGGCAAGAAAATAAATGCCCAAAATAAATCCATGATTCCTTTATCCAAACCAAATTGTAGGAATTGGCTGTTCCAAAGGCAATCTCTCTCAAAAGCCAAAGCAAATTTTACCTATCGCACTCGTAAGGGATCGCATCAAATTCTCATTCCGTTTGATTCGAGGCATTTATTTCTTGATAGGAGGGATGAGGGGAAAATGTGCACAGCTGAGCCATTCGGTGCTATCTTAAAGTCTAGATTAACTCATCCATTCTCTTAATTATTCAGTGTGGTTTTTAAAATGCATGAGCAGACGTGCAGCCGTGCATCTTAGTGGATCCCCAGGCTGCCCTGCTGGGCCGGGCATGCTTCAGTACCACAGAGAGAGGGCCACGCCTCCTTGGAGACCTATCTGAGAGGCTGGTCAACGTAAAGAGCCTCAGAGCCTCCTGAGATAGTGACAACACAATGCACTTAGAGCTGCACACAACAGGGCCAGCTGTTGGGCCTGCTTTTGTTCAGCTTTTCAATGAGAAGTATTCAAAGATGGTTTTTGCTGCATCTAATCAACAGCTGTGGTGTGTGTGTGTGTGTGTGTGTGTGTGTGTGTGTGTGTGTGTGTGTGTGTGTGTGTGTGTGTGTGTGTGTGTGTGTGTGTGTGTGTGTGTGTGTGTGTGTGTGTGTGTGTGTGTGTGTGTGTGTGTGTGTGTGTGTGTGTGTGTGTGTGTGTGTGTGTGTGTGTGTGAATGTATGAGACTCTAAAATTGGATAAAAACAGAAATCAGTATAGCATGAGCTAAATGTAACAAAGACGACATGAGGAACTAATGGTGTTTATTGATTTTGATTATTAAAATTACATTTGAACTTTGTTGGGGACTTTCTAATTTCAAAGTAAATGTCATTATAGGGGCATCCTTGTCAGTTTTAAAGAAACTCTTGAAGACCCAGCTCTTCAGAGAACATCTTCTAGACTAGGACCCTCCCTGCTCTTGTCCCCCCTCTCTGCTGTCCACTCCTTGTTCACATCCCTCTATGATTCATTATGCTGCCTCACTACTACCAAGGATTGACTGATCAGTGGTTGTTGTTAGCTTCAAGGGCAACCTGCTGGCTTCATTATAACTAGTAAGTCGCTTTGGACAAGAGCGTCTGCTAAACACATAAACACAAAAGGTCGTGTTGGAACTAAAAACAAAGCCATCATTATGGCTTTAACTCCAGAAGCAACATTTAACAGAGACGTCTCACTAACGTCTATTAGTTCTCTCTCCACATAACCGAAATGTTATTAAGACAAAACGAAATGTTGAATTTCATCATTTAGAACAAAGGGATGTCCACAGCTGTGTTACACAACGTCTTCCTTTATCCACACTGAAAGCTTTTGGACGGCGTTGAGACCATTTTCCGAGTCTGAAAGATAGAAGTGATCCGGTTCTTGTTACATTTTAGAAACGTAACGGTTGGAAACCTCTTTGTCATATTTGCTGTTTTATTATGTGAATTGCAGAATGACCCGAGTTATGAAACAATCTTATCTGCACCATTTCCCCAAACCGTGCCGCAGACTTTTGAACCGCGTGTTGATGGAAAGTTGTTCTTTTCATTCAAAAGGTCTCAGCTTCTTTAATCCATCTGATTCATTACATGATCTTCACAACCGTATCTTATCTGTGTTTGTAGTCCGAGTCTAAATAAATCCTCACACATCCAGATCACGTGCTCTGTTTTATTGTTGCACTCAGCCATGTGGATGATGCCTCAAACTGATTAGTTGTGACATGCTTTGTTAGATTTCTTTGTTATTTTTACATTTTTACCTAACAAATGTCATTTAACTCGTGATTTTCTTAAAATATTTTTAATTAAATATCAGCTTAAAATAAAAATCAATATATTATGTTTAACACTGCAGTGCATGTAGACCTTTACACAGGAAACAACAAAGGTAAGCTAATAATCAGATTTTTGCATATAGGCTTACACAAAACATGAAATTAGTTAACAACCCTCTTTGCAACAAATGAATATTTTTCTTCAAATACATTAATGGGAAACTGTAGATTTCCTGCACAAATGTAAGTGACTTTCTAAGCTTTTCTGCAGAGACAGTCCAGTCTGAGACGTGCTTTCCAACTTTATGATTTCCCCCTGACGACTGCATTCAAAAGCAAAGCTAAAGGTCGCTCTGCTGCTTGCGTGGCAGATAACGTTTGAGGACAGAATAAATAAATAGTGACAATTGGAGATGACTAAAGGCTAACATTCAGAGCCTTATACAGGCTTTCTCCTCCGGGGTCGTTTAGGCTGCTCATAATGGCGCTGTCGTTCAGTCCCAGGTGGCTTCCTCCAGGGTCCGGACCGTAACCACGTCAGCAGAAGCACAGGGCAGTGTTCACACAACAGGCTGAGGCCTAAGCAAGATCAGTCTGAGTTTTTGTAGTTGGTGAAGAGGTTGTAAAGGACTCTGAGAGTCGACTTCAGGTTCAGGTTGACAACGTCTGAAAAACAAAAACAAAAAAACAGAAGCAGCTCAAATGAGTTTAAACTGAAAAGTGTTTTTCCATAAAGATGTTTGCATTGTAGAGCCTAACATGGGATGGTTCTTAAATGGCTTTCATTTAATCGGTGTTTTGTAATTTGTGAACCAAGTTGCAGCTTGAAACAGATCTCAGGAATTCACAAATGATTACCATTTGATGTATTCTTGGTACAAAGTATGTCTCTGTCTAGCAGACAACAGCGGGGCCACTGTACCAGACTTGTGTTTTTTTAGGTACATCTGAAGTTCTCCATTGGGTTTAAGTTCACATACACGAACAAAAATTATATAAATCAGAGCCACTTTTAGAGCTTCAATGATTTTAATTAGAGCACAATTTGGAAGTGGAGTATGCATGCAGGGACTTTCTCTTTGTAAAAAAAAAAAACAACTCAAAGATGGGAAATGTTAAAACCAAAATGTTAAAGGTGTCGAACACTGAAAAAAACATTTTATAAATCTTGTTTCTGATAATTACTCAAGAGTTTTTCATGCAGGCTACACATGAAAATAGTCTCCTACATCAATCTCCTGCATTAGCTTCTGATGGAAAACAGACGGTGAAACTCTAGGATAAGAAAATCTTGACAGATCTACATCACACTGTCACTTAACATTCATGTACTCACCCATCTTGACTCACGACGGGGAAGGCTGTTTCTGGTTTAGCATCCAGGAAACAACAGAGAACGTCTCAACTACTAGAAGCTATCTGTTAGCATTAGCAACTCCACCCAGGGCTGCCAACTCTCACACACTGAGCATGAGACGCACTCATCTGACCCCCTTCACATGCTCTCACACCACTCCTCCAATTTGTCATGCTGAAAAAGCAACCCCCACTCTCAGACATGGAAAACTTCAAAATGTTGACAGCCCTGCCACCACACAGCAGAACTCCTCTGGAGTGGAGTGTGGAGATAAAACATCAGAGTTGCAGAGCAAACAGAATCAGTGGTAGAGTCGTGTTACTGTTAGCCAATCAAAGGCGAGATGTCCAAATATCAGGAAATAAGACTCCAAACCCTGCCGTCTGAAGTTCAGCTCTGATGTGGCTCACTTCTAAGTCCTGAAAATGGTGCACTGGAGCTTTGTTTCCCGAGAGCATGACTTACAAGGCATCCATTCCTACTAGAGACCACTGCAGAGGTATTGCCTAGATGACTGTTCCAGTTTAAGGTTTTTTAAAAGGAAGAAACAGAAATAATCAAAAATAGTAATTTTGCACAAAGGTTTGGTTCAATATGTAAATTAAATGTAGTAATTCTGACTTCGTTCTCAGAAGACACAAGCCTGAATTGTGAGAGAAATTATTAGTTTTTCCTTCATTATAGTGGCCATAATCCTCTGAGTACATTTTATATGCATCATTAGTTTTGCATTTCATAAAAAGGATTAGAGAACAGAACAGAGTGAGTTAGTCATCAGAAGTTTAAGGGCTCCACCTGCTGGACAGCTGTCGTAAGAAACTAAAACAGCGATTTCTCATCATTGTTTATCTCATTCTGCTTTAATTATTCTGTTGTAAATTCCTTATTAGACGTTAAAAGATTGTAATAAAATAGTAAAATACCTTCTGGCCTTGCTTTGGGTTTCTTCAGGCCTCCATCCTGCATCAGTTCAAAGGCAAAGGCAACATTGTGGACCTAAACGGAGATAAACCAACAGTTTTTACTTTCCTTATTATTCTCTTCCATCTTTAAACTTTTTATTTTACTAGTTAAAACAACCTTCTGCTCAAAGTTCTCTGGGGTGAGGAAGAAGTTGTACAACGGCACAAAATAGTCCTCTAGCAGCCCCATCAGCAAAATTAAATACACTCCATCTGCAAACTGAACACACACACACACACACACACACCAAAAGCATGACACTGATAATAACAATCACCCACTGGACTCGGTCAGTTCGTTTTCACTCACCTGAGATTCCAGCTCAGTCACCTCCAAGTTCAGCTTGTTCAGGTGTTTGTTCACAAAGGTGATGAGGGACTAGAAAAATAAACACCTGTGGCTGATTCATACGACAACACATCCTCACCAGATAGTGCTGGACAGTGGTGCTGAGTTTTCATTACCGATTTGACAACATTGAGCTTGTCGGGGGCGTGATCCAGCAACGTGTCAAACGCGTCTCTCTCTGTTCAACAGATTTACAAAAGAATTATAAAAACATCTGTTGACATTACAGCATTTTACATGTAAATGTAAGCAGTTACATTTGGGGAGCTGGTGTAAAAAATATAAGACTAACCAAACTAATCTTCATTAGAAACTTTACTTTTTGATTCATCAGGACTTTGTAACAAAAAATAAAAAATAAAAACTTTTATAGCCATTTAAGTAAAAAAAGGTCATCTAAAATGTACATTTAATGCTGAAACTAGCGTTCTACACAAAACGTGTTCTTTAAATGACCTTTTGCTCCTAAACTTATTATTCTCTTCTAGGTTTAACACCCAAAACTGTAATGAAATGTTTTGACTTTTGTTCTGTTTTGACAAACAAAACAAAATTTGTGTTAAATGACCAAAAATTTTAATAGTTACTTTAAAGGTGCATTGTGTGACAATACAGTGAGAATTTTACAGCGAGAAAATCCCAAAAGAGTCTAATGTTTGAGTCATTTTGGAAGGAAGGTTGTACTGAAGCATATTCATATCCAGCTGGCTGCAGGGATTGTCCGTTTTTGTCCTTGACAAAGGAAGGAGGGACCTAACTACTGTTTACCATCAGTGAGTGTGGGGTTGCCGTGTTTCCTGCGAGCTAATGCTGCAGCGCCAACAATTGTAATTTGAAGACCGGCCGGCAAAAAGCTCCAGAGTTGGTTAAAATGGTTGCAGTAACCAAATTCTACCACAGGATGTCATGTTTACTTCATTTCCACATAATGCATCTTTAATGCACTTTCATACAATTGTAAAGCCAACTTCTCTTATTTTTCTCTCATGTTAAACTTCATCACAACCTGTTATTTAAATAGAAGTAAAAGTAGTCATTAAAACAACTGAAGCTAAATGAAGCTGTTTTGTGGCGTTGACTCACCAAATTTTCCCAACATCATTCTGAAATTTAAAAAAAAGAAAAATAATGAATATTTATTTAACCATTTCTTTCTTGTTTTTGCCAGCATAATAAAATTCACGGATTAAAAACCCTGACAAAAGACACAGCAGCTCTTACTCTGTGGTGCTCGTCAGCTCCTTGGTCATCACGGCGGTCTGCAGGATTCCTTCTCTTTTCTGCACAGAGTCAAAAATAACAGTGAATTTAGGGGTATAATCTGAATATTGTACAAATTGGTAAAATCTTCCTGTTTTGTTATAACAGACTATAAATAAATGTGACCCTAGACCCTACAGTTTACTGGTTGTGTGCCGGCTAAGAGAATACCGCTGCGTAACCCCCTAACCAAGACTATGCTACAGGCTAGGCAGCATAAGCCACAAAGATGGAATTATTGTAATAAAATTTTACTAAGCAACTAATCTACAAATATGCAGCTTCATGCTACAGCTAATGTTAGCCACACAATGCCATACATTGTGCATTTATGCAGATGATGTGCTGTTTTGTGTGACAGATCAGAGGTCACTGAGTCTAAATCACAGACATTCACAGAGAAATGTGTTCACACCTTTTTATGGTCAATATTTAACGTATTGAGAACCACCAGAAGGCAAAAAAGAGCTTTTAATAAAAATCTAAACTCAATTAGAAGATTTCATGAACATATTTCTTCTTCTGTCAAAAATTAAAGCACATTTGTTTGTGTTAATATAATGTTATAACTTCATTATAAGTTGCATAAAATAGTGCACATGTGAATGACATTTTTAATAGTCAACATTTTGAAGGGATGTTTACCTTGACCACCACCACCTGGACTGAAACGTGCTCCGGTAATCTGATGGGAGCCTGGAAGTGCATGGCCAGCGCAACCAGTAGGTAAACAATGGCCACCAGGTTCTTTGAATGGATGGCTGCCAAGGTAACCAGAATAAAAAGCAGTCACTCAGGCTTGCTGCAACTTCATTTATAGAGCACCTTTACTGTTGCTCACACAACCTAAAGTGCTGTACACAACAATGCAGCCACATAAAACACACCCATAATAAAACATAAAAATGTTCAAAAGTAGACAAATACCAAAAAATTAATAAAAACATAAATAAAATGACAATAACTACAAGATCAAGTAATAAAACCACAGTCAAAACTAGGTAAAAGTATAGCTGCACAGATCAACCAGGTCAAAGAGATAAGTTTTAAGTAACGACTTAAAATGCTCCAAACTCTGAGAAGTCCTAGGCTGTATGTGAAGGCTGTTCCAGAAGGCCAGCCACTGAAAAAGCTCTATCTCCACAGGTTTTCAGACGAGCCTTTGGGATGACCAACAGGGACAATTCCCGCAGTAAGCTAAACCTGGGACAGACTGCACTAAAGTTTGCCACATTTCTTCATTCATTTACTGCATTTCACATCAAGCGCAACGACTTCCAATGAGTTGGACATTCAAGCTCATAAATAAAACAACAAAGTCAAAGTGAGCTGGTGGACAAGCATGGGGTCAACAGCTTTCAAAGCCAACCTCACCTCACCATCATCCTTATACCTGCCACCTGGCTGCACAGCTGAAAGTGCAGCCCTAAATGACCTCACACATCAAAGGCCTTTAAATCTCATGTTACATTTCAGTGGCATAAGTGGAGCACATTGATTTGCCTCTGTGTATTATAACTGGGCGGTTAAACTCACCGTCTACACTCCACTCGATGGTCCAGCCATGAGGCCTCAGCAGATGGTTGACGGCCTCCAGAACAGTCGTAAGCTTCTGCTTCTGGCCGATCTCTGACTGGGTAACCTCCGCTACATTCAGCTTCCTGCCTGACAGCTTCTCTATAACCATCAGGAAAGATAAAAGGGAAAAGATGCTCACATTCACATTTATAATCCACATATCAAAAACAATCATCAAATCCTGATTACACTAAAACAGAGCCATACTGAGTAGGGGCCAGGCACTAAATGTCACAAAGTAATGACTAAACCACAAAAATATGGGAGATAAATCTTAGAAATACTCAGTGACTTCCACAGTGAGACTTTTATACTTTAAGAAGTATGTGAGAAGGATTTAGGAGGCTTAGCTCAAGCGTGTGTTCAAATATTAATTCACCAAAAGTTGGAAAAATGTAACCGCAGCAACATGAATGCAGCAAGAGACTTGCAAGAGATACACTGCATGAGCTGGAGGACTTAGAGGCTTTAACACTAGCCATGAAATTACATAAAATTATGCAAGGGTTTGCATTTACATTCAATTTTCTAATATTTTAGGAATATTAGGCATCAAATTGATAATTAATTAATTAATAATTTGGCAGAGGAATTTTATGAGGAAAAAAGCAGGTTTACTAGAAGAATATATAAGTGTCAGTTAATAACAGTGTGAAGTTTGGGTTCTAATGCTGGTAACAAGCCTTACAGATTTATTCTCAGGTGGAGCATCAAAGCGTCTGCTTTAAATGTCACTCCTGATACTTCAAATTTTATTGTTATTGTTTTTGAATGCTTTGTAATTCCGACCAGACACGGAGACAGAGGTGAAAGAGAAAGGTAAAGACAAATGGTGGGAAGAGAGAAGGGGGGGGGTGGGGGGGGGGGGTTCCACAAAAATAAACAATAATGAACAAGAGTCTGCTTCTAGACCTGCAGAAAGAGAAGAGCAGAAAAAAATGGGACACACAACAATACATCAGGAGCAAGCTATTAATGAGTCAACGTGATGATGAAATATAAAATCAACATTGTTTAACTGAACACGTTAATAAATCACAGTGCATTTTGTGGCAACAACAGCCTTGAGACAAGTGTTGAATGTGCCCAAGCCCATACTTATGAGAGCACCATGTGAGCACCTGTGTGTGTACACGCGCTTGTATATGTAAGGTTTCTCTATAGGAGCGTCCAATAGAGAGTGTGAGGGACCACAGATCTGCCCCCAAAGATGCGTAGGAGACGGGGGGAGCTCCAAGTCCCAGAGATCCAGGCGCTGCCCCAGAACACAGGAACCCCAAGGGGACTGCAACCAGAAAGGCCCCCCGCCCCCCTCGAGAGGCACAGAGGATCGCCCCGGGGGGCCACAACCAGCAGCCGGCAGAGTCCCGGGAGATATCAGCGGCAAGCCCACAGACCCGCCCGCAGCCTCCCACCCCCTAGCCGGCCGAGCCCGGGACCCAGCGACCCGGGACCCAGGGGCGACCACCCCCGCCGGGGACCCAGCAGAGCCCAGGGACCCAGACCCCACCAGGCAGCCACCGGGATTGATCAGGCAGGCGCCAAAGATCTTAAACTCCCTGACCCGGGAGCCACGAACACTCAGGCAGACCAAGGCACCACACCCTACACCAGGTGTGGCAGGGGGAGGAGAGACGAAGATCTATATCATCAAAGGAGGTTCCAGGAGAGGAGAGGTGTCAAAGGCCCCACCTGACATATACAGTCATACACAAACACAGTCACACAGTCACACACTCCCTCCCTCATGCTCACACATACACATACAACCAAAGACTTACAAAAATGCACGCCGGACACCCACTCATGCTCCCCATACACACCCTATTTACTCTGGTCCCGGTACTGCTGCACACTGGGTACAACCATCACCGGTAACCAGAGTTTGACCCTTTCTGCTGGGGTGCCGATGAGCAGGCTCCCCCGCCCAACTCCGAGCACAGCAACCCACCACCCCAGACCCCAACCAGATGGCGAGACCCCCCCCCCCCCCCCAGTCTCCAGCCCCAGGAAGCCAAGCAATAACAGAGGTGTGCTAAGACCCCTAGTCTCCCTCCGCCTGCTCCATTATAGTGTTGTGTGTTGATGAGGTGTATTCCATGGCTGTGGTGAGCGGACAGTGCAGGCATTGTCTGGCCTATGCCAGCGGATGCCACCGCACCACCCCACTTGCACCCACAGCCCTCGGTGTCTAAGTGCAGTTTAAAATTGGAAGTGGGCACCGGCACTCGGGAGGAGGCTGAGAAATCCCCCTGCCAAGTGCCATTGAATGTGCTCACTCCCAAGGCCCTAAGTGTGTGTTTGCGTGGAATGTCATTGGTGGAAGTGTATAAGGTGCAAATAAAATTGGGGGGCAGGTTAGAAGTGCAGAGACAACAGTCAGCCAGTAGGGGGAAGCCTCCAAAAAATTACAAGACACTATTTACACTTTTTCCTCACGCTGGTGCTGACGCAGTCATTAGATATAAAGGAAATGTGCAATAGGAAGGATCTGAATCACTAATGCTTCAGAAATACTAATAATTAACACCATGCAAAATCATCAAGCAGATCTGCAAGAAAGAAAATCTCTTTTAACTTTTCAAACTTTTGCTTTTCTGACCTAATAACAGCTCCCTACCAAATAACTTCTGCAGAACCTGTCCATCATAACAGTCCTCCTCCAGGTCTTTCACTATGATCCGGTCCTCCTCCAGTTCACTGTTGATCCACTCAATCAGAACCTGCAAGAAAACCAATGATGACGCTTGCACCAACTCCCCTCGTATTTGACATTGCACTCAGATATTTTCATTCAAGCTTGTGTTTGACCCCTGATTACCTTCAGGAGATCACTGAATTTAAGGTTCTCTCGAGAAGTTGGGTCCAACATCATCCTCTCAGCATTTTCCTCTGTGGAAAACAACATCAAACCCTAAAAAATATATAGCTTTAATTATTTTGTCATTTTGATTTCCCTTTGATGACATGGTTTGTCAATCCAGTAACAGAAAATGATGAAATATTTTCCTTCACACTTTGTCAGAGGTGATTTCTTGTGACTAATGAAGGCCTTGCACACTCCACCCACTTTCATTTCCTGCTTCTCTGCTGTTGAAATCCCCATCAGTCAGAGAAAGTTTCAGTCCATCATAGCCTGAATGACCTTTAAAATACAAATTTGTTTGCTTCATCTGGAAAAAGATGTTTCTGTAGTGAGGTGTACTTACCCAGCAAAGTGTCTTCAGGATAGATCTCTGTCCCCAAGGGAAGCAGCGGAGCATTGATGGCATTTCTTCCCTCCTCATGGAGATCACTCACTATTAAGACAAAATATACAAAAACATGAAGCTTTTCACCAAACAGCAACTGAAGAAAACCAAACTAAATCTTCTTAGGGTTGGAGTGCTTTTTTATCGTGCTATGGATCTTTTATGTCCTCCTTCTAAAGTGTGGGTAATAATATTTCGCCTGTACAGTGAGGAACAAAAGTATGTGAAAACCCTATGATTTTCACCGGTATCCCACAGGGGTCAGTGTTAGGTCCCTTCTGTTTATTCTTTATATCAATGACATATGTTTAGTTTCTAAAACATTGCATTTCATACTATTTGCAGATGATACTAATGTTCTAAGTTTTGGGGAAATTTTAATAACATTAATGGACAAGGTTGAGAAAGAATTTGATGCATTAAAGTGTTGGTTTAATTTAAATAAATTAACTTTAAATCTAAATAAAACAAAATTTATCCTATTTACTAATAGAGCAATTTCAGTGGATACACGTCTCAAAATAAATAATACAGAAATTGAAAGAGTGAATGAAATAAAATTTCTTGGCGTAACCATAGAAAAATTGGAAACCATGTATTGACTCACTTACAGTTATCTAAATCATCAGCAGTTATCTAAATCTTTTGTATTGTTCTTTAATTCTGCCTTATTTCATGCATTGTGTTGAAGTGTGGGGAAATACCTACGAAACCCACTTAAAGCCTTTTTTTATAATTCAGAAGAGAGCAATTCAACTTGTAAATAAAGCAGCTTGTAGAGAGCATACACATTTACTTTTTATTCATTTAAAAGTATTGACGCTAAGATAATTAGTTACATTTAGAACTGCAGTATAAAGTGATGAATAATTTGATGCCAAAACAAATTCAGGATCTGTTCCAGATCAGAGAGAGTGTTTATGATCTCAGAGGGTATAAAATGTTTAGAAAGCCTAAAGTAAGAACTAAAATGAAACAACTTTGTATTTGTTGTGTTGGGGTTGATGTATGGAATAAATTAGACCAGGAGCAAAAAGATTGTTCAACAATGGTAAAGTTTAAGGGTATTTTTAAATCAAATGTGATTAAATACTATGAATCAAGTCGATGAAAAAAATGCATAAAATATTAAAGGTCATTATTTTTTATAAAGCAAGGATGGGGATTTGAATATATTCCCATAAATTTCAATAATGATGTATACATCATGGAATTGGTATGCTATTCTCAAATTTTGCTTAAGTTCAAAGGGTTTGGGGTTATAAGCTTATGCTTCTGCCTGCACCCATTCTTAGAACTGTGTAAGTCGTGTGTTTGCTTGTAAACCTGCAAATGTTTTTTGTTGTACTATTTTTATTGTACTATTGATTTTAATTTCTCATAAACTCATTAAACTCATTGTGGTGGGTAGAAATCAGAGGTGTGGACTCCAGTCACATGACTTGGACTCGAGTCAGACTCGAGTCATTATTTTAATGATTTCTGACTTGATAAAAGAGACTTACGACTTGACTCGGACTTGAACGCCAATTACTTGCGACTGTTGACTTGATGATGACATGAGTATATCGAACCTTTCTCAGTGACCTAGTGGTAGAGTGTCCACCCTGAGACTGGGAGATCAGGGGTTCGATTCCTGGTCGGGTCATACCAAAGACTTTGAAAAAATGTGACCCAGTGCCTCCCTGCTTGACACTCAGCATTAAGGGGTTGGATTGGGGGTTAAACCACCAAATAGTTCCCGAGCGCGGCTGTGTCTGCAGCTCACCGCTCCCCCAGGGGATGGGTCAAATGCGGAGAACACATTTCGCACACACACCTGTGTGTGTGACAGCTAATGGGACTTGACTTTATTTGATATTTTAATACAAAAGTGGCACAACATGGACAAAATCATAAATCATTCGTCGTTCAGGGTTTTATTTTGTTCTGCTAAATGCAGCAGCACTTTGTTTATAATCAGTTTCAGGTGCACTTTCTGCTTGTTTGAGCAAATAAATGAAGTTTTAAGAAGCTTTATTTCTAGCATTTATTTATTATCATTGTCATTAAATTGTAGTTGGACAGATGACTTGAATATGACTTGAAAATTCAAAGTCAATGACTTCTGATAGATAAAAAGTGATTTTCGCCTCACCTTGTTAATAATTTGTCTGGTGTTGTTATTTCAAACAGAGGTTCATCAACGCTCATTTACATTTAAATAAGGTGCAGGAAACCCGACCTCGCCTGAGTACTTTTAATTATGATTAGAAGCCAGACCAATGTGTTCTGCACTCGGTTGACTGTCTGTAAAGAATTTGTGTGTGTGTGTTGTTTACCTCTAACTTTGTGTGTGTGTTCCCAAATAAAGTCTCTCTCCAGCCTTGCTTGTGTTGTGAGAGGAAACTGGCTTTTTTCTCTGGTGTGTATTGATTCTCTCACCCTTTGCAAAGTATTTTGTTGTTTGTTGTGGGTTGTTTACAATTTACCAAATTATCAATCTAATCCCTCTGTGTGTTTTGAACTTTCTTTGAGGTAATGCGAGATCAATAAAAATGACCTAACAACTTCCACATCATTGACTTTGGACTCGACATGGATTTCGTTGTCTTTGACTTGAACGTGACTCAAAACTTGACCAGAAACATTTGTGATTTACTTGTAACTTGCAAAACAGTGACTTGGTCACACTTCTGGTAGAAATCATGGAGGGGTCTTAAATTCAGAGAGACAGCATTTAGAATGATTTTAAATAATTTATTTGTATTTACCTGCTACACGTAAGTATTTGGAATTCTGGCTCACAAAAACCTGTCACTCTCCACCTCTAGTCCATGTAGCACTTGTTTGAGCTTGTTAAAGACACCTGTCCACAGCGATGCGGACTTCGGTGAAGTGTGGATAAAGGGTGCTAAATGGGCGTGATAAACTTCCGCATTTGAGAATCGAGACACCCTACGCACTTGAACCCCTGGTCAGGGTCGCGGAATTGAAGGGCGCAAAGGTGGAAAAACGAGTATTGGGATTGGACCTCAGTCAGACTCCATTTACTACCATGGGCAAGACCAAAGAGCTGTCAAGAGACATCAGAGACAAAATTGTGGATCTCCACAAGGCTGGAAAAAGCTACGGGGCAATCACCAAGCAGCTTGAGGAAAATAGATCAACTCTTGGAGCAATTGTTAATGGCAGAGGCCAAAGGCGACTGTCAGCCTTCCTCAGATAAGGCTCCACGCAAGGTCTGACCTGGTGGAGAATCACTGATGATAGGAAAGGTGAAATCAGCCCAGAACTAGATGGGAGGAGCTGGTCAATGACATGAAGGGAGCTGAAACCACAGGTTCAAAGGTCACTGTCAGTAGAACACTACGCTGTCATGGTTTAAAATGATGCTTTACACGGAGGTTCCCCTGCTCAAGCCATCACATATCCAGGCCCGTCTGAAGTTTGCCAACGACCATCTGGATGATCCAGAGGAGCCATGTGGTCAGATGAGACCAGAATAAAAAGTTTTGGTCTAAATTCTTCTCGCCGTGTTTGAAGGAAAAAGAAAGATGAGTTTCATCCCAAGAACAACACCCCTAATGTGAAGCACGGAGGTGAAAATATCATGCTTTGGGGGTGCTTTTCTGCCAAGGGGACAGGACGACCGCAATGATGAATGGGGCCATGTAACCTCCTTCCCTCAGTCAGAGCACTGAAGATGGGTCACGGCTGGATCTTCCAACATGACAATGAACTGAAGTACACAGCCAGGTTAACCAAGGAGTGGCTCTGTTAAAGGCATATCAAGGTTCTGGAAAGGGCCTAGCCGGTCTCCAGCCCTAAATCTGAGATAAACTGTTTGGAGAAAGCTGAAACTCAGTGTTGCTCAGCGACAGCCCTGAAACCTGACATATCTAAAGGAGATCTGTGTGGAGGAGTGGGCCAAAATCCCTGCTGCAGTATGTGCAAACCTGGTCAAGAACTACAGGAAATTATTGACCTCTGTAACTGCAAACAAAAGTTTCTGTACCAAAAAGTAACACTGTTTTTTCAGGTGTTGAAACACTTAAATGCAGCAGTGCAATACAAATAAATTCCTACTGTGATTTCCTGTTATTTTTTATTGCTGCCTCTCACAGTGGGAATGCACGTACAACGTGACTTTCAGACCCCTCCATGATTCCTGACTGGGAGAACTCGGACAATCTGGGTATTCAAATATTTATGTTCCTCGCTGTATTTGTGTGGGACGTAGCTCAATTTGTTTGTTTTATTAGCAAAATGAATTGTTAATCAGTGGACATGCTTTAATGAAACTCTCAAAGTAATGACAGGAAGTGCATCTACAACTGATGATTGATAACTATAAATGCAATTAATGTAAACCAAGTATTTTTACCTTCTGTTATTTCAAAATGAATCTAGGAATTCCTGTTTTCAGGCACTGCCATGTTGTGTTCTCTTTCTTAACATTCGTTTCGATGTCTCACTATGGGATACGCCCCTCCGCGGATTCCTCAGAAGCACTTATCTCAATACGCCAATCCTGATTGGCCAGTGACCGTGACGTACGCGTCCCCCTGCTACTATAAGTAGCAAGCGTCCCAACGTACGCACTATTCAATCACCTCTTCTCGCTTCGGTGGTCGCTTATCTCTGAGGTAAGTTAGCTCAACTGTTCACAGACGGAGCCTTCTAATATTCTCTCCGTCGCCGAACGTTAACTTACCGTCCTTCTGTCCTGACCTTCACCATAGGCTCGGGGCATAACAAGCAGCTTCACACTCCAGTGCATCTGTTCGTTCTATGCTAACACACCAGTTAGCCAACATGGAAGACGCTCCTCCCACCAGAGGAGTCGACGGCGCAGGAGCTCGCCTCTGTACCTGTGGGAACAAAATCTCAAGCAAAGACCCACACAGGGTCTGCTCAAGCTGCCTTGGGCTGGAACACGCCCAGCTGGCATTGGAAGTCCCCAGGTCATGTGAGAGCTGCGCTTGCTTCACCCTGAAGAGCCTTCGCCGGCGGCTAGCACGCCAAGCTAGCCTGTCGGGGAAGGACCCTTGCCTGCCGGCCCCTGGGCCACCGCCTGGGGACGCCAGCGAACATGTTCTCCCGGAGCCGGAACCGTGTGCCGAACTCAGCTGGGGCTCACAGCTCGAACTGGCCGGTCCGAGCCACCCCGCCGAGGACGTGTTGGAGTTGGACTACGGAGACGACGAGGACACCTCGGAACTCCTCATTTCAGAGGAGGATGAGGAGGACGACGTCTTTCTCCCCATCGCTCAGGCCTCCATGCCTAGCTTTCCGTCCTCTCCCAGGGATGGAGCGGCTTCTCCGGCCGCCCACCTGGACATGCAGTCAGTCTGCCGACGCGCTGCGACCAGGCTCAACATCCCTTGGCCCACCGTGGTCACTGAGGCTGTCAGATCCCGCTACGAGGGAAAGAAGCTGCCTCAGGCCACGAGGGCGGCAAAGCCCCTCCTTCCCGCCTTCCCGGAGCTACTCCAAGAAGTGAGGTCCTCCTGGGACAAACACCCGTTCAGCTCCAGGTCTCCTGTCCAAGGAGCCTCCTCGCTGGACTTCGAAGGGATGGAGAAGGCTGGCATGCTTCGCATGCCGCCGATGGAACCGCTGGTTGCAGCCCACCTGCACCCACGGCTCTCGGCGACTTCCTCTAGGCCTCCCGCTCTCCCTGCGAAGGCGGACCGCTTCCAGTCGGCGCTGAACGAGAGGGCGTACAAGGCTGCTGCCATATCGGTCCGAGCTTTGAATGTCTCCTCCATGCTCTCGGCGTACCAAGCCGAGCTCTGTGAGGACATGAATACGAAGCCGGACCCGGAGGTGTGTGAGGAAATCACCGTACTGACCGACATCTGCCTGCGTGTGCAGCGCTGCGCGGTCCATGCTACGGCTAAAGCTATGGGCATGATGGTGCTTCAAGAACGTGCACGATGGCTGAACCTCACCAACCTCTCTGAGAGAGAGAGAAGGAGGACATTTTGGACATGCCAATCGTGCCTGAAGGCATTTTTGGCTCTGCCCTGGCATCAATGCAGCAACGGTGTGCGGCCAAAAAGAAAGAGGATGAAGCCCTTCATCTCTGCCTTCCCCGCAAACCCTCACCGGCGCTGCCGGCTCGGCCGAACCTGCCTCAGGCAGCTGCCCGAGCCCAGCCTCAGTTCCGGATCCCAAAGCGCCCGAAGCCTCAAGCTGTCCAACCAGCTCCTTCGGGCTCAGAGCCTCGACCAGTTTGGCCTCAGGGATCCGGCATCCAAGCTGCTCCGCCGCCGGGACAATCCACCAGACACGGCGGTCAGCAGGTGAGGAGGAAGAAGTGGGCAGCCTGTCGGAGTTCTTCCCTCCCTACGCTGCAGCTGGCGGTTCCCCGTTCGCCAGCTCCTCCTGTTCGATGTTGCCATGGTGCCTTCTCCCCCCCTCACGGAACCCCTCCGGCAGAGTCCCCGAGCGGTCCAATGTGGGGCCAGGACGTGCAGCCGGCGGTGCCGGCTCAAAACACACGTCACAAGCACTCACATTGTTTTTCACAAACATGTCACGCTCAAGGAGCATTAAAAGGTTCGCTGTCGCTTCCAGACAAGATGTCAAGGGCGCAGCAAAAATCAATAAAAATGTCACCCATGAGCGGTTCCAGGCGGGGGCGGCCCCTGGCGGACTTTCCCCGCCAGCCACGGGTCGTCCCAGTAAACCTGGGCCGTCAAAGCACAAAGCCCCCGCGCATGTGCAGTGGCTGCCACGAGCACCGCTGCCCCACAACCTCTGGAGGGAGCTGCTGCTCCGTGTGTCACGGCTGTGTCACCGCTCTCCACTCACATGGAGGAATGGACAGCGGTTTCTGCTTCACGTTGGGTGCTGAGAACTATTTCGAGGGGTTACAGGCTCCAATTCGCTTCTGTTCCTCCTCGATTCTCCGGCGTAGTGTTCTCCCACGCCCAGGGGTCGTCAGCTCACGTCCTTCAGGGAGAAATCTCCTCCCTGCTGGAGAAGGGAGCGATATGCATTGTGCCTCCCGATCGGTCTCAGAGCGGTTTCTACTCCAGGTACTTCCTGGTCCCGAAGCGGGGAGGGACCGGGATTCGCCCAATCCTGGATCTGAGGGCCCTGAACCGATGCCTCAGAAAGTACAGATTCAAAATGCTCACGCTCTCATCCCTTTTGCGTCTGATTCACCAGAGCAACTGGTTCACCTCAATCGACCTGAGGGACGCATACTTTCATGTTCCCGTGTACCCTCCACACAGGAAATTTCTAAGGTTTGCCTTTCAGGGAGTGTGTTACGAATACACCGTGCTCCCATTCGGCCTCTCGCTGAGCCCGAGGGTGTTTGTCAGGTGTACGGAGGCGGCGATCGCCCCTCTGAGAGGGAGGGGCATTCGGCTGGCCACGTATTTAGACGACTGGCTCCTGCTGGCACGGTCCAGAGAGGAGACAGCGTCAAACACGCTGGTTGTGATCCCTCACTTGTGTGGTCTGGGTTTCAGAATAAACTGGCAGAATAGCGCTTTACTCCCCTCCCAGAAAATAACCTTTCTAGGTCTGAATCTGGACTCAGGGGCGTTCACGGCCCGTCTCTCGGCACCGCGCGTGAACGTGCTCTCGTTCTGCCTGGCGCCCTTCCGCCTAAACAGTTCGTTGCGGTTTGTGTTATGCCTCAGGCTTTTGGGTCTCATGGTGTCGGCTATTTCAGTGGTACCACTCGGCCGTCTACACATGAGAGATTCTCAACGCTGGGTGGCTTCTCTGGGTCTCTCTCCAGTGCGCCACAGAGCGCGCAGGGTGACGGTCTCTGCAGCGTGCGTCGCGGCGCTTCGCTGTTGGCGTCACCCCTCCCTCTTGGCACAGGGGGTGCCTTTGGGGTTGGTTCTCGTGAGGAAAGTGGTCACGACAGATGCGAGCCTGTCAGGTTGGGGGGGGGGGGGGGGGGGGGGGGGCTCTTGGAGGGTCGCTCTGTCAGGGGTGTGTGGAGCAGAGAGCTCTGGGGGACACACATAAATTATCTGGAACTCCTCGCGGTCTTTCTAGCCCTGAGGCGCTTCCTGCCTTTTCTCTCCAGCCATCATGTCCTAGTGAGAACAGACAACACCATGACTGTGGCATATATAAACCACCAGGGGGGGCTGCGCTCCATGCGGTTACACACGCTGGCACGCAGACTGATCCTATGGTGCAGCAGGCATCTCCTCTCAATCAGAGCCACCCATGTCCCGGGTGTTCTGAATCGGGGGGCGTATCTGTTGTCCAGAGGGACACCCCTGTACGGGGATTGGAGCCTGCATCCAGCAGTGTTGGAACAGATTTGGATCCGGTTCGGCACAGCCGTAGTGGATCTTTTTGCCTCCAAGGAGAATGCTCACTGTCCTCTGCGCGACCGAGACGCTCCACTCGGCGTGGATGCGCTGGCGCACGACTGGCCACGGGGACTGCTTTACGCTTTTCCCCCAGTGGCCCTGATACCACCCACCTGGCTGAGGGTACGAACCCAGCTCCACACTCTCATTCTGGTGGCCCCATACTGGCCAGCCATGCATTGGGTGGCGGACATTTTCCAGCTCCTGGAGGGCCAACCTTGGAAACTTCCACTTCGCAGGGACCTGGTGTCCCAAGCGGGAGGCTCGATCTTCCACCCTCATCCAGAACGGCTGGCCCTGTGGGCCTGGCCCCTGAGGGGTGTGGGCTAGTGTCAGCAGAGCTGCCCCAGGCAGTCATTCGAACCATTCAGAATGCTAGGGCCCCCTCCACTAGGTCCCTATATGACTGTAAATGGAGGGTGTTTGAAGCCTGGTGTCAGGGCAGGGAGGTCTCACCCTTCCAATGCCCGGTGAACGTCATTCTGTCTTTCCTGCAAGACTTGTTGGATGGGAAGAAGGCTTTCTCCACCATTAAAGTGTACCTAGCAGCCATTTCCGCCCGACACTTGGGTTTTGGGAAGAAACTGGCAGGTCAACACCCCCTGGTGTGTAGCTTCATGAGGGGCGCGCGCAGGCTTCTCCCTGTGTCTCGACCCCTGGTGCCCTCATGGGATCTGTCCTTGGTGCTGTCGGCCCTCTCCGGGCCTCCATTTGAACCTATGGACGGCCTGGACCTTAAGATCTTGTCTCTTAAGGTGGTGCTACTCCTGGCTTTGGTATCTGCAAAGCGAGTTAGTGACTTACAGGCTCTCTCTGTGCACCCATCCTGCACCCAGTTTGCACCCGGTGACATGAAGGTGTCCCTGAAGCCCAACCCTGCCTTTGTGCCTAAGGTGGTGGGCTCCTTTTCTCCTATTATCCTCACAGCTTTCTACCCGCCACCCTTCTCCTCTCCTGAGGAGGAGCGGTTGCACAAGCTGTGTCCGATTCGCGCACTCAAGGAGTATGTGAATCGGACGGAGAACCTTCGCAGGGGGGACCAGCTTTTTGTGTCATGGGGTGGGCCTCGTAAGGGGAAACCCGTCACAAAGCAGAGGCTTTCCCACTGGATTGTGGAGGCTATTTCTATGGCTTTCTCCTGTCAGGGCATTCAGGCTCCTGTTGGGCTCAGGGGCCATTCTACTAGGGGCCTGTCTGCTTCTTGGGCCCTTTTTCGGGGGCTGTCAATCCAGGAGATTTGTGCTGCAGCAAGTTGGGCTTCTCCACTTGCATTTGCACGCTTCTATAAGCTTGATGTTTCGGTCCCTGCAATGACTCACACGATTCTGAGTGTGGGGTCTTTGGCGGGCCAAGACGTATCCCTGTAGGTTGGTGATCGCTGGATAAGCTGTCTGGCAATACGGGAGTCTCCATATCCCATAGTGAGACATCGAAACGAATGTTAAGAAAGAGAACTTTAGGTTACTGTCGTAACCCCGGTTCTCTGAGTAACATGAGTGAGATGTCTCACCAGACAACCCTTCTTGCTGGGTGAAGCGAGAAGAGGTGTTTATCTTGAATAGTGCGTACGTTGGGACGCTTGCTACTTATAGTAGCAGGGGGACGCGTACGTCACGGTCACTGGCCAATCAGGATTGGCGTATTGAGATAAGTGCTTCTGAGGAATCCGCGGAGGGGCGTATCCCATAGTGAGACATCTCACTCATGTTACTCAGAGAACCGGGGTTATGACAGTAACCTAAAGTTTTTGATAGCCAGACGCTGCAATGCTGCAAAGCTGAGGCTGAAAGTCTGACCTTATCCTGCCATTCACAATCGTGGCCGTTGTCTAAGTATTAAATAAATAATTGCATACAAACATATTGGCAAATAATAAAAGTAAACATTTGAGATGCATTTTTATTATTTAGTCAGAGTGATGTTGTCTACAAGGAGGTTTAGGACTTAAACCAGCCACCAGGGCGACGTGGTTTGTTTTAGCCCAACTTCCCAGTTCTGTTGTCTAGCTGTGATGTTGACACCTGATGTTTACTATCTTCTAAATGCTAACAGCTTGAGCAAAATCTTGTGAGATGACATAAAATCGTGCATACTATTTGAAAGATTTGACAACAATTGCTCCAACATTTCCCAACAGAAGATGATCTTATAGTCTGGTATTAAAGATGTTGGGTGGGGTGCTTTCATGGACTAATGGAGACCATAGGTTCTCGTGGTTTTTGCAGACTCTCAGAGTAAGGGATAAGCCTCCAAACTGCTGTTATCAAATGTTTGTTCAGGCTTGACTGTGAGCTGCTCTCAGAGATGTCCCACATGTGCTGCTTCCTTTGTCCAGGGTAAGATTATGTTGTAAGGAAGCTAAATCCACTGACATGGGGCCAAATAGACATGTTGTTAGTTCTCAAAATATAACTTAGCTTTTATCTTATATAAACATTTATTTTTTATTTTAAACCGATGGAAGGCAGCTCAAAGAACTCCTCACATCCCTTTGGGTCTTGCTCTGAATAGATTAAACTCCTGCTGACGTGTTTTCCCTGCTGACTGCTGCAGGACTTCAGAGATTTAAATGCTTTCTACCTCTAATGTCTCTAATGCTTTTATCTTCCTGCATTTCAACCTGCAACGGGCTGAACCGCAATCAATCCTCCAAAATCAGTCATTTCCGTCACTTACATCATCATTTATAAACCCTGCCCGAACAGGCAGCATGATCGAAACAGTAAATCATTCTACATTTAAATTTCTATACTTAAAAGAATAAAACACATTTTTTTACCCATTCATCAAATGAGTGAAGGTTTAAATTAGTGTTTTTATGGGTCAGTCGGAACAAAATTCTGCCTTCAAAGCTTGCGCCATGGGCAGATAAACAAAATTAGCCTGGGACAAGTAGTCCCAATAGATCTCCCCAACGATTTATCCTCGTTTAGTCTTTAATCGTGCCGCAGATCAGCATTTAGCTTTGTAATTACAGATCAGACGACCTGAGATTCATCATAATTAAGACGCTTCCTGCCTGTGTCCCTTCTGCTGCCTTAGACCTCATGCTGGAAGCAGATCATGAGCCTCAGTGGTCACAAGAATAAGTGCAATATAACTGGTTGCTTCTATTAGCAGATAACAGAACAAAGTGAGGAGTTTAGATCAGGTGTGTGCTAAGCAGGTCCCGCTTCCACATTTCCATGTCCAAGTTCCTGATAATTCAACATTAAACTCATGTTACCTTGTTTCTTCCTCTTTGTCCCACACAACAGCCCGGCCATGTCCCCAACAACGGACTCTCCCTGATGGCAGCAAGCGAAGGTGGGAAAAGCAGGGGTGTAATAATGTCCTGTGTGTGTGTGTGTGTGTGTGTGTGTGTGTGTGTGTGTGTGTGTGTGTGTGTGTGCGTGTGCGTGTGCGTGTGCGTGTGCGTGTGTGTGTGTGTGTGTGTAGTGAAGTCAGTGCAGTTGAGCAGAGGCAGGGGAGTCATCACGTGTTTATTTCTGTCCCTCCACCCCACGTCTGCACTCCGGTTACCAGACAGGTTGGGAGGGGGGGTATCTGCATGTGCAAGCGTGTGTGTGTGTGTGTGTGTGTGTGTGTGTGTGTGTGTGTGTGTGTGTGTGTGTGTGTGTGTGTGTGTGTGTGTGTGTGTTAACAAATTACAACACAATGGTCTTGGACCAAAGTAGGGTTGTTAATATCTTCTGTTGCTTCAGATAATCAATCGAGCCTCTGTTCCAGTTAATAGAATTACACTGATACACACAAAGTCAGCATTAAATGCATCCATCTCCTGCAGCATCACAGCACAAACTCATGTAAGGAACTCCTCTGGTGCGCTGAGAAACAAGACATGGAGATTTGTCACAACCATGGGGACTCACAGGGAAATGTCATCTGCTTTAGAAATGTTCTAATCAGCCTGCATCATCAACAACAGCAAGCAATAAGCAGACTGAAATCAACCCCCTTCCTTCAGCTGGGTTCCTCTGCTCCCGAGGGAAAAGAGACGACTTACTGTGGCGCACAGATATAAATAATGCTGCTCAGCACAGAGGAGACAGACTGGAACTTAAATATAGCAGTAGGTATTTACATCGGCTCCGGCATCGGTGAGTAACAGCAGCAAGGAGTCTGCTTGTGAGTGTGTTGAAACTCCTTATGTCACATTTACACTTACTAACTCATGTTGTAAAATAACTACAGCTCCTCTTCTGGAGAAAATCTTGTGCTGCAGGTTTTTATTATAAATTAGGGTCAAAAGTTATTGGGTATATATTAGATTATAGATAAAATGTTATCTCTACACATTTTCAAAATAAAGTATTATAACTCTCATAACATGTGGTGATATCCCCTTAAGGCATACGTCTTTAAGTTAATGTGCTTAGTGTATATTTTGACTTTTAATTTAAAATATGAGTAACACTTACAAGAAGGCCAAGCTACACAACCAGCATGTTGATTACTGGTCATATAGTTTAATTTTGATTTAGCTAAATAATAAAGGAGTATAGTTTAGTACCAGCTTTCAAACACCGGAGGGCAGCAACTCCCCATGTTCCCTTTTTTCTATAGTTTTACAAATCTAAAGTGTTGATCTAGATTTAGCCAGCAGAGGGTATAAATTCCCCATTCTTTCACTAGCAAGGGGCCATTTTGGTCTGAATTTTATGAAGCCGACAAAATTGCAGTTCCAGCCTCATCCACTAGGGGCTGGCACCAGAAGTGAGCAAATCCTCATTGACTCCCATATTAAAAATGCTAATTTCACATCAAAAATAAACATGTTTACATGGTTCAAAACAACATTTTAGGTTTAATAGATCTAGTTTACATTCATGACATCTCTAAGGGAGGTGATTTTTGTTGTAACTCTTCTGTTTAAGTGTAAATAAACTTTTAAAATTCTGAATAATTAGTTTTTCTCAATTGCTATAACACTAAAATCCATTGACTGAAGAAAGTTCTCAGTTGCTTGAACTCATTAAGCTAACTGTTGAGACTGTTGTCAAAACCTTAAACAATTTCACACGGTTTAGCAAAACTCTAAATGCATTCTCATTCATAAAACACATTCTGCACTCTAATGTACATGTCATCCATAACGGTAAACACAAGTGGCACATTTACCCATAACAAGAGCACAAATGTCACTGATTGAACACAATCAGTCAAAATAGATTTCACTTGTTTCAAATGATGTGACCACCAATATAAGCAAGTTCGGAGAGCAAACAGGTTGTTGAAGGTGGGAATGAGAACGTGTGACAATGGATAGAAGAATTCACGTGAGAGGACAAGGACGGGTGTGTATGTGAGGTGGGGGATGAGGAGGAGGGCAAGAAAGAGGAAGATGAAGAGGAAGAGCAAGACAAAGAGTGGACATTGAGCAACAATCATAGACTATGTTGTTGTCCGTGGGCTGACAATGAGGGAAGCAGGACTTAAGAGTGCAACCCAATTTGAGCCTCAGGAGGGAAAATATTGCATGTGATGTCCATGAAGTGCTGTGGCCTGACCCAGCCCAGACAGGAAGAGGCTCATTGATAACATGTTTTGTCCTTTGATGTTTTTCATTTAATGTTTTTTTTTTACTGTCATTGAACGCTGTAGCACAATGGACTGCAGGCTGTTCATGGTACAATAAACAAATTGTATGGCCCTGAACATTGTGCTTTCCATTTTTTGGTGTATTGTTTACTGACTGCTTCATGGTGTATGTAATTTTGAGTGATTTGTTCATGATTTGAGAGTAGTGTTTGATTTTGAGCACAGCTAAAACTGTTTTGAGGCGAACGTTTGATTTTGCAAGAGGAATGCGAGGTTGTGTAAATCGTGCTTGAAGCTGAGGTTTTGTGTTTAATGTTTTGAGAAAAGGGAGCAAGGTTTCAGGAATTGTGCTTTAGCAGTTGAGAAAAATTGTAATGAGCATCAGAGACACGCGACTTCAGAGCTAGCTCTGGGGAAAGGCCTCAGCCTGGACCTCACGTTAATAGATGTGCAGCCATTTTGACTGAACTATGGGTGTGTCCTCTGTGTTTGTGTTTGGATCTTAATCATCAAATAATTTGGACAAAGAGGGCAAACTGTGCTTATTGACTGCACTAACAGATCATCCAAGCAGTTTCTGCTTCTGTTTATCAGTAAGTAAAATTATATTTCTGTACTTTATTTCACTGGTTGAATGGGGGGAAATGCTGCTTGCTCAAAGTCGGGTTGAAATATAACGTGTTGGTGGGGCTGGCTGACTGGGTACCGGAACTCGTATGCTGCTAGCTAGCAGGGTCTTCGAGGCTTCGCTGCGCGGTCAAACATTCACGAGGTTCTCTCTGAGCCAGGAACAGCTGCTACCCACCACAAGCTCCCATCTTCCAAGGGGGTCGCGTCTGCCTGGCTTCCATGCTAGGTTTTAGTTTGCTGTTCAACTGTGGAGGTCTCTGAGGGAGTTTACAGAAACACCACTGCTCTTTGAGTTGATTTCGCTTTACCACATTTCTCTCGCTAATAGGGCCTGAGAAACCTCCGTTAGCTTGAGTTAGCGTGTAGCTAATCTCCCGCTGATTTCCGACAGAGGCAGAGCATGACCTCACGTAAGCGGCCAGGGTGCCCGGCTCCAATCACAGTGGTCTGAGGCTCTGCTTGTATTTTAACAGACAGGATAATAATCAGAATCAGAAGGGTTTTATTGCCATTTGTGCGAGAATCACTGTGGTACTTACACCTCCATATTGAAGCTACTAGCATGACAGGCTCACACGGAAGCCAGGTGGCCGTGTGGGTGGGCTATCCTGAAGGTCATTCTTGGCTTCTTGGGTTAGCTAAGTTAGCTAGTGGCTACATTATTTAATTTGGTTTCAACCCTGTTCCAATCGTAACAGCCCCACATATTTTCCCAATTTTGGACTCTCTGGGTGTGACGAGACCTGTGACACGGCCAAAATAGCAGTGGTGGGAACCTCCCATTTGGCTTCAAACTTGTCTCCCACTGAGCAATGGGTGGGATATCTCCATCCTTTTTATATGTGATGGTAGCTCACTCCACACAACCAACGTGGGTAATATTAGTACATAAACAGTTTTATTTTTGTTTTAGCTAAATACATGTTCTGTGTTCAATTTTGTACACTGTACTGTAAATCTATCTGATATTCACTTATAGCGTTGTTGTTGTTAGCCTACCTGATATGAAGTCATTGCTGCAGATTTGAGCATTTTTAATGATCTGCTCTTTCCAGTCACTCCTTCTGATAGCTTCTAACTAAAGATGTCTTTTGTTTGCGTTGAAAGGGTTGTGAGTCTGCGAGTTGATTGAATTCTGTAAAACTTGCGTGATTTGTTGTACGTACAAAAGCGATTGGTACTACAACAGCACAAGACATGATTGTTGATCTCTTACAGCAACACACAAGCATTAGAGCGGGAGGTAATGTGGACCAATAAGGTGCCTGTAGTCTAGATTGCTAGCTGAAGCTAACAGCTAGCTGGTGCTAGTAGGGGCCCAGTTTACCGTGGCTCTGTGGTAGCATGAAGTGGGTTGGAACATGTAGCTGTAGAAGGAGTGGTTACCTTGTGACGTGACTAGGAATGCTTGTTCAGAAAACGAGTTTTTCTCTCGCCTTTTTCTACTTTCTGATTTACGTTAAAAGTAGCCTAGGTCACACGTCTTTGATTTTTTTGGCATGCTACTTTTGATCCGTCTTCATTCAACAACAACAAGGAAAATGTTGGTTTACATTCTTGCTCTCTTTCAATAGTTTTTAATGCTTTATAATGCACAAAGTAATGTTAATAATAAACCCTTATTGTAAAGTGTTACCAAAATGTTATTTTTATTTTATTCTGTCAAGTTGTATTAATGTTGTTCTTGAATTATATAAAACTGTGCTGCTCTGGGCGGCTGCATGTTGGAGTAGCTCTGTTGACTATAAGTTTAGCCTTTTCTTGGGTATTTTTTCTTCTAGTTTCTCAAGAAAAACAATTTTTTTGGACACTTTACTTTTCTGTTTCTGGTGAAGCTTGGAGGATTTTTACTGCTATTTTTTAAACTTTTTTCACTTTTTGAGCATTTGTTATGATGCGTAACCATGGCAACAAGCTGGTTTACAACCGGGAGCAGCTGATTAACATTGGAAAGGCTGAAATGATACCTCGACTGAAACCACAAATCCCAAATGAGCTAAAACGCAAGAAGCGTGGATGCAGAGTGGGAGCAAAATGGAGACAGAGAAAGAGGAAATTCAACCCATCTCTTCCATCGATCATAATGGGCAATGTGAGATCACTGGCCAACAAGATGTAGGAACTCCAAGCCCTTTCAAGGTCTCAGCCAGAGTTTCGGCAGTTTTGGAACCACTGGAGGAGATAATGCAAAGACGGATTCTCCAGAGAATCAAGAAAATAATGGACAACCCTGAGCATTCTCTTCACAAGAATGTCCGACAACGGAAGAGTGTCTTCAGTCAGAGGCTTCTTCAGTTTTGCTGCAACACTGACCGCTACTGGAGATCCTTCCTGCCAACAGCCATTGTAATATACAATAACTCTTTGATGACTTGATTATTATTGTTATTCTGAACTACTACAGCAATCAATTTCCCTCTGGGATTAATAAAGTATTTTTGAATTGAATTGAACTGAATTGAACTGCAGCATTAAATGATTGAAACTATGTAAATTAAACACAGATATAGTTTGCTAATATATACAGTAAGAAATGAAATGTTGAATTTATTTAACCAAATTCTGTCAACTAGTTCCAAAACAAAGTAGTGTAGTGCAGCCTTTCTCAAATGGGGGTACGCGTACCCCTGGGGGTACATAAAGAAACTCCGGGGGTACGTGAGAAAATGTACATTCATTTAAAAAAACAGTATCCATGGAAAATCTTTAAAAAAAAGAATTATTTAATAAATATTTTAGGAAAATATAAGTAAAAGTTCATAAAATGTGTTTTATATTCAGTAGAAGTAGGCTAAATTCATTATCCCAAAATCCCAGAGTCCTCCCCCCAATGCTTTTGCGCTCATTAGGGGGTACTCGGCTGAAAAAAATATTTCAAAGGGGGTACATCAGTCAAAAAAGGTTGAGTACCACTGGTGTAGTGGAACCAGTTGACATAATTTAGTTAAGTAAATTCAGCATTTCTTTTCTTACTGGCTGTTTTTTGAACATGGGCAGTAATTTTTCCTTCATTATTGTCCAATAGTTGTGTAAATTTAAATATTGAAATTACAAATATAAAAAGCTGTGCTATATTTTAGTACATGTAAACTAATGTTAGCTTAAGTGAATACTTTTAGATAAGTAGGTATTTTTGCTGAACGTGGGCAGTTATAAAGAGAACAGTTGGAAAAACAGATGACTTACTGTAATCAGCTTCCATTCTAGAGAAAAGTGTGTTTTTAGCTTTCAGAGTAAAAACAGTTAAAACAGCCAGGATACAACAGCCTCCGCCTCAAACTACTTGTAGATAAACCGTTAAACTTTTTGCAGTCTTGTCTAAGAAACACACTTCCTTTCTGTTTATCAGGACAAGTAGAAGTCTCACACACACACACACACACACACACACACACACACACACACACACACACACACACACACACACACACACACAACCCTTTAAAACTGCCAGCAAGAATCCATAATTGCTGTAAAAATTGTTTTAGCAACATTTGAAGAAGTTTTATTCCATTAAAATCTTGATTTTTTTTAAACTGACAATCTCTGATGTTTTATCTGTTTATGCGTTCCACGTGTTTCTACAAAAGACAAGAAATGACCCCAAACCTCTGAGTGTTTTTATCATGTTCTCATCTTGTTGACCTGAAGATGTTTCAAATGTCAAGAAATGATTTGTTTCATTTGCTGTTTTCAGACTTGAGTTCTAACAAAGCTCCAACAATCTGATGGTTTCAGCAAAAACTATTCATGTTTTGGGGAATTAGTGCAAAATATATCAAACAAAGCTGCTCAGAGACCATTTTCTCTGACTAATTCTCTCAATAAAAAGGATAACATCACTTTGTCCACACATGGTGAGTTTTTACTTCTTTAAAAACGGGTGTAAATAATCAACATTTGGAGGTGGAGGGTGGAGGTCAAAGAGGCGCCTGAATGGTTTAAGCATCCCTGACCACCTCCCACTGGTGGCCCTCTAACAGGAATTACAAACAGATGGTTGAGAAAACACACATACATACAAACACACACACACACACACACACACACTGATTGAAGTGTTGGGCCTTGCAGCTGTCCCTCTGAACCAGACCCAGGCTGGTTTGTCATAAAATACTTGAACAAAAGTTTATTGATATCTAAAACAGACTTTCTCACACCTTTAACCTTCTAAACTTTCTTATCACGTGCCTGAGAGTGTGTGATCTATTTATACTCACCGACTCCATGCCGAATGCCACAGGGAACTGTTCTGAGGTCTTTCTGACACTTTTTTATTCAGAAGCATATTTCCCTTTAAAGGTCCTAAATTTGTCAGCTTCGCTTCCCTGATGAGAAACACTGACTCACTTCCTAGCAACATGAGAAACCCTCATTAAGAACATCTACATTTATAAGGTTATATGAATCTGATCATTTAGTCTTAAGGAAGGTTTATGATAACTGCAGCACCATGGACAGTTACCACACAAAACAAACAGGCCTCACAGAAAGTCTAATAAATCTCACCTTCTTTAGATTTTTTCTTACGGATCAACGTTCCTCCTAATTTTCCCAAGAAGGACTCTTCCTTTTTCATTCTGGTGGACTGCAGGTTGGCAGATGTGCTCGGAGTCAGAGACATGATGTTTGTGAGATCACTTTAGTCCGTTATTCAGCTCACTCCTCCCTATGCTGCATTCAGGGGGCGGAGAACAATCTAATCACAGCACACACACACACACACAGATCCATCACAAGAGGCATCTGTTACTGACTCACACTGGAGGAGATTCTTCCTTCAGCCACAGCGCCCCCTGTAGGTCAGAGTAGCAGCACCTACGCTCTGCAGCCAGCTTTTAGACCCAAGAGGCTCCTTGTACGGTAACTTAAAGGAATCGCTAAAGCATGCTGAGCACATTAAAGCCACTGAGGAAAAAGCAGGGAGGAAATGTTGAGAAAATTCTCAAAATACACACACCTCAAAATTAAATTCAATCTTTTGTTGCAAGTACAACTCCATTCGGTGACAAGAAGAGCACCTTTTAGGGGCAGAGAACTCCAAAGTGCTTTATACTTATTTAGTGTATCATTCATCCAGTCACACACCGAGGTGATGAGCTACAGCAGCCCTGGGGGGCTCTGACAGGTGAGGCTTCTGAGAACAGGCACCATCAGTCCCTCTGACCGCCACCTGCAGGCAAAGTGGATTAAGTGTCTTGCCCAAGGACTCAACAGCAGAATTCTCTGTCAGAAGCCAGGATCAAACCCACAACCTTCCGATTAGTGGACAACCTGCTCTACCTCCTGAGTTACTGCTGTCCGATAAAAATCAGGAAAGCACGACAAGAAGGAAAGCAGCTGAAGAGGTCTGAACGCTTTGGTGCAGAAAAGTTGGACAGAAAACGTTTTTATTCTCATTTTGCATTCAAAATTCTTTATTAGCTAAACAATGAAAAAGATTACTAAATGTACAAATTACATTTAAAATATGTCAGTAAAATTTTAGTCTAAAAATGATTTAAATAATAAATCATTAATAATTCAGAGAGCAGCTAATGTGCTAGTGTGTTCTTGAGAGGGGTTGTATAAAAATCTTCTGCTCCTTCTAAGATCACATGTGTAATGAAAGTTGGGAAAAAGTGCCAAAAATATTTCACATAATTCATCTGATCCTTGGAAAAACAACAGGAGCGGAACAATTTCTGTTATTGTTTTACAGCTAGATTTGAGATTAGACTTTATTTTCAGCTTAGTGGATGTTTGATGAAGACTAATGCTGAACAGCTCCTGATGTGTATTCACTTGTTGTCTGCAAAAGTTTCCAGTCAGCCTGCAGTCGGCGCCTCAGTCTTTCCACAGCATCTACATCCTCTCTGTCTGGGGCCTGAAGGGTTTCCAGAGGAGGTGCTGGATCCCCGAGGAGGATGGAGGCTGTAGGACCCACACATGAATTCTCCTTCTCCTGGAATAAAAAATAGGAAAATACATCCCAATAAACCAAAACTAGAGCAGACACTTGAATTAAGACACACTTCAGCTGCAAAATTTAAGTTCCTCTAATCACTTTGATGTAGAACGTGCCCTGGCCTTCTCACCTGCATCAGCACCAGTGTGTGTCCTTTAGCAAAGCTCTGCAGCAGACCGGTTAGCTGTTTCCACACAACGTCACACACTCCACTATCAGGCATCCGGACCAGAACCACAAGATCGGGGTTGTACTCGTATCCAACAGGTAGGAGGAGGCCCAAAACAGCCTGCATGAACCCGGATGTGTTACAGCAACCCTGAAGGACCACAAAAATAAACACAAGACTTTAACGCTTAACCATCACATTATAAAATAATAACAATGGAACAGGTGAATTATCCACATTACCTTCTGTAAACACACCGAAATATAATGTTTGCTCTGCTGTTCCTCTGAGGCATCACTGCTGATCTGAAGCACAAGAACTTTCCTAAAGACAGAAATGTTTTTGATTGTCGTTCTCGCTGTAATTAAGTATTTTTACACGATTTAAATAAAACAAAAATCACCCGTCTCTGGAGATGTGGCTGGGGATCTTCCCGTTACCGACACACACAACCAGAACCCTGCAGCAAGACAGGAGCGACCATCACACGTTTAGTGGTGTTGCATGTCTGGAGGACCTTTCTAACCCTTCCTCAGGTCCACTTCCCTTCACATGTGATGTTTGTTTTAGGCGTTACACCCCTGACATTTTGTTCTAATCTCTTCAATTACAGGGAGGTTAAACACAAAGTTGTTTCCAATCCTCCAAACGAGCATCAGTGGAGGATAAAAATTACTTAGCAGGTTTTGTTTGCAGACAAATCAGAAGTGAAGACGGCATCTGCTCCAGTCCTCGAAACAACACGTATCACCTTTTTCTTTTTGAGTGAGTTTTAAACTAAAACTATCTATGTTAGAGTTCCTTCACCTGTTGAGATCAGGTGAGACGTGTTGGACAACACACATCATGGCCTTGATGACATCACCAACCAGAGCCAAGCCGCTGCCGACCTGAAGAGGAGCCGATATCTCGTTAGAATGCCAGCAAATCAAACCAAAACAAAATGTGTGCTTAGATGATTGAACCAGTGGAACAAAAACACAAAATCATCCTGGTTTTACCTCATTCTTCTCCATTTTCTGCACCAGACTAACGAGTGTAGAGAAGGTAGCCAGAGCATCACCGTCTTCTGCCTCTTGGACCAAATGGTCCCTTTACAAACAGACGTGTTCATGTAGATAATGAAACCATGAGTTAAGCTTGTTCCCTTGAATGGTTCTTACTTCAGTCTGCTGACTACGAGTGGATGGATGTCCTTCGTGATGCGTTTACATCCATCAGGACACGCCACATCATCAGGAAGCACCGAAGCAGCGCGAATAGGAGGACAGGGACGCTTTGGAGGCTCGTGCCAAACCTTCTCCTCCGAGTTCTTTTCTTCCTCTCCCAATTCCGTCTTTTCTTCTTCTTCTACTTCACCTTCTGCTATTCTGATGCGTTTGGTGCTGATGTTTGCAGCTGTTGGACTGGCTAGAGGAGAAAGTGGACAAAAGTCAGATATTACCACTTGCTTTAGGCTTTCTTGCTTCCATTCCTCAGAAACGGTCTCATGTTTGTATTTATGAGAGGCTGAGCACACGTGAAACAAAAAGAATGGCATTCTATGCATTAGGAAGGTTAGTTTACAACTAAAACACCGTAGCTCTGTAAAACACAAAATTCTGTCAACTGGCTTTGTTGTTCGCGTGTCCTGCACAGGTGCTAATCCCACCTGTGTGTTTGAGGCTGCCCCAGTATTGTTTCTGAGCTGATCGGAGACACTGAAGAGACTCGAGCGCGCTGCAAGGCAGAAACAAAATCCCTGCAGTCACACAATCCTCAGACCGTAACGTTCCACTGAGGGAGACACTCACCTTCTACAGGGACCGCTGAGGTTGGCGAGCTGAGGCAGAGGATCTCCCAGTAACGTCTGGACGGTCTGGCACACCGACTGAGGCAGAGAGGTCAAGTTGTATCCTCCCTGGAGCAAAAACATCTGGATTCAAACATGAATGCTTGGAAGAAGTTCTGAATCCTTCAGACAGGGAATTATCCTGTTTTTTTCTGAGTGAGTGCACGTTGTCCAACCTCCAAAACGGCACACAGTCTGCCTCCTGCCAGGTTCATCAGAAGATGAGTCAGATGTGCAAAAATGTCTGGAGTTGCACACATTTCCCCCTGAAAACACAGAAAAACATGTTTTCCATCTTCTGACTCAGATGCTTCTTACGTTCTACCCAGTCAAAAGAAAATAAAACCAGTCAAATTCCTGCAATAGTGCTTCCATGTTGGAATTCAGTAAACTGTATTTTTTTTTTTTACCTCTGGGTCACCGATGGCTGAATCAAAGCCTGCACACACCAACACCAGGTCTGGGCAAAACTGAGACACAGCATCAGCCGGTCAGAGAAGGGTTTTAATAACCACTTCAAACAGGTGAGTGTTTTAGGAATGACTCACCTCATACGCAACAGGCAGCAGAACATGACAGAAGACCGAAAGATAATCACTGTTTTCCATTCCCACCTGAAATAAAAACAAACAGCCTTTGTGACACAAGGGCGAGTTTACATTTGATTTGAACCAGAATGAGGTGCAAGCAAGCAGCTTAATAAGCATCGTCAGACGAAGGAAGCAGTTAAAAACCACCTAAAAGCAAATTTATAACAGACACATCATCATTTATGACAAAATAAAAATAAAGATGAATACAATCAAATCTGAATATGCATCAACCTGAAATTTGACACATTTGGAAGGTATTAAAGCGTAACAGATGATAGTGCTGGATACTCCTGAGTTTAGCCACCTGGTTCCATGGTAGGTTTATATTAAACCCAGCTCCTTTCTCTTTTCCAACACTGTCGTAGTCTGACTCTCTGAGCTGTGGCCAAAATTTCTGGTGTTCATATCGGTGCCACGAAAAGTAGAGAACACTGTTAAATATAAACAAAACAAAAACCAGAATGTTACATTTAAGACAACCAAATATGATTCTGCCTTTACCAAACACTCCCCTGGGATCGTCTTCAAAGCAGTACTGCACCCCCTGACCGTGATGTATGTCCCAGTCTACAATCAGCACCCTGAAAAACAAGCAACTGGCTGCTTTGGAAGAACCCAACAGTAATAAGTTATTAGTGGACTAAACATGCAGGTGAAAAGGTTGGGCTACCGTTTGACTCCATACTTCTGCTTCGCATATCGAGCTGCTATGGCCACATTGTTGAACACGCAGAAACCACTAGCAGCACTGCGCATGCTGTGGTGTCCTGGTGGTCTGTTAACAGAGGCACTTAACATCTCGTCAGAAGTTAGGGTACACAGATTATCAGATAAATTCCACGCCCTATGAATGATTTCTACATCTAATGTGACCCTTTTAATCATTTTACAATAAAATAATCAGGTGAGCTTCTTTCATCGCCAGTAGATCCATCTCACCTGACCAGAGCCATCCCGTTCCTGACCCGCTCCATCATAACACTGTCCACCAGCTGCAGAGCAGAACCTGCAGCCAATTTGGCACAGCGATAGATGTTCTAAAACAGCAAACAATACAGAGCGTGATCATCCCAAACTTCATGTCCAACACTTTCACTGAGCACGAGACTAACTGGGTGGAAGTAGACGTCACCAAACTGCAGGGTGAATTCCTTTAAGTCCTCCAGAGTCATGTAAGGAGTCTTTTTCACTGCTTCCAGGTATTCGTCACTGTTAGGAGAACAGAAAACCCCACAAAGATTTTTATTTTT